>NC_134691.1:316759336-317069771 GCF_050947455.1 Rhinoderma darwinii
GTAGTATGTAGTAGTATCAGACACTGTCGCATACATTAGTGCTGTATACAGGGTGTATATGTATAGTCAGTAGTTTGTAGTATTATCAGACACTGTCACATACATTAGTACTGTATACAGGGTATATATAGTGTCAGTAGTATGTAGTAGTATCAGACACTGTCACATACATTAGCGCTGTATACAGGGAATATATAGTGTCAGTAGTATGTAGTAGTATCAGACATTGTCATATTCATTAGCGCTGTATACAGGCTATATATATGGTGTCAGTAGTATATAGTAGTATCAGACACTGTCACATACATTAGCGCTGTATACAGGGTGTAAATGTATAGTCAGTAGTATATAGTAGTATCAGACAGTCACATACATTAGTGCTGTATACAGGGTGTATATGGTGTCAGTAGTATGTAGTAGTATCAGACACTGTCACATACATTAGTACTGTATACAGGGTATATATAGTGTCAGTAGTATGTAGTAGTATCAGACACTGTCACATACATTAGCGCTGTATACAGGGAATATATAGTGTCAGTAGTATGTAGTAGTATCAGACACTGTCATATTCATTAGCGCTGTATACAGGCTATATATATGGTGTCAGTAGAATATAGTAGTATCAGACACTGTCACATACATTAGCGCTGTATACAGGCTATATATATGGTGTCAGTAGTATATAGTAGTATCAGACACTGTCACATACATTAGCGCTGTATACAGGCTATATATATGGTGTCAGTAGTATATAGTAGTATCAGACAGTCACATACATTACTGTTGTAGTCCAGTGAGTGTATTTCAGGGCTGTACCACTATTCTGTGCCCAAAACCAGCGAGGTCTGCAGTGAATGTGAGCGAGTAACATAACACATCCCTCCCCTGCCTCCTCCTCCTCCCGCCGCCGCCCCGGACCCTGTATTCCCGCAGCACTGGATGTTCACAGTCTGCGCTGCGGTGCTGGATAACATGAGGCGCGTGGTGTATGCGCAGTGCGGGGCGCGCAGCCTCAGGCTTAGTAAATAGGATAGAGCAGAGGCTGCCGCGGTTCGTGTGGTTAGAGCTGAGGATAGGACAGTGCAGGAGACATGTGCGGCTCACACTGGGGATGGCAACAGCAGGACACGGCGGATTATTAGCCCCTGCGCTGCTGCATTGCGCCTGGCGCTAAACCTGGCGCACACAGAGGACTAAACCTGATACTCACACTTCTATCAATGATTGTTCCTGATCCCAGAAACTTCTATACAAGCGGACCAGAACACTACAGGTAATGCATGACCCACAAATCAGCTGCAATGCAAGTGTCATTCATTAGTCAGTGTGGATGGTATGGAATATATATGGAATATAACAGGATAGGAGATCTGGCATATGATAGATTAGATAGATAGATAGATAGATTAGATAGATAGATATGTCTCCAGGGCTGGACAAATCACAGGAGGCAAAAATCACAGGAGGCAAATGCTTCTAGAAATTGACTACTGACACCTATTATTATCTATGAAGTTCTTATAGCAGGACAGTGAAACAGACATATTTGCCTCTGGACCGGTAATACATAATATCTATCTATCTATCTATCTATCTATCTATCTATCTATCTATCTATCTATCTATCTATCTATCTATATATCTATATATCTATCTATCTATCTATCTATCTATCTATCTTGATATATTTATATAGAACAGTTAAGCTGTCATTAAACTATACTTATCTATCATATCATGCTGAAATTTGTAGTTTACTACATATGCGGATCACAGTCCCCCTAACCCGTCTTTCACCTACAGCATATAATATATATAACATACACTTGTCATATGTAGAAGTAACTCGCTACTTGTATTAAGAGGCATGCAGTAAATCATGTGATGAGAGATATTTGGCAAAGGGAAAGAGGTATAATCAGTTTAGAATGTGTATAAAATGTATCTCTATTAACATTAGGTGCAGGTTGTAGGGACAGACACTATGGATGAAGCAGAGCTGAATTTGTCCTTTAATATTTGGGGCTGTGTGATTAATTGGAATAACTTTTTGAGTTCAGATAATGCATGTAGGTTTACCTGCAGTACTATGTAAAGCCACAGGTAACCTATTGTGACATCATGATGAGTTGTGCCAAAGGCAAACTCAGCTCGACTACATCTGCCCGGTGCTTGTGGCAGGCCCGATGTCTTGGAAGATGATGGGTGAATGTACTTGGGTAGTGCCAGTAAGTTTGGCCAGCACGAGAAGTAGTGGGCTATAAATAGAGGTCACACATTGCTGTAGAGTAGGAAGGGTACACAAATATTGTAGTATACAGTAGAACAGTCTAGGGAATTCAGACAGCTGCTCATATTTTACGTAGAACAGACAAATAACGTCTGAATTACATCCCTGCAAATATTTATAGTGGCCACCCTTTCATGTTGCTCCACTTCAATCTAAACACAGTAAAACCACACTGAGATCCGGGGGCTGACGTTGCAGCAGGTTGTTGATGGTAGTGGATGAAGGAAGGTCACTGTAATATATCAATGCATGTTACACTGGAAATACTGTTATGCTCTTCCCAGGCGGTGGAATGATCAAAGGCAGCGCAGGCTCATCTGGAGTGTAGGAAACCCAAGCTTCATGCAGACTCTTCAACCCATGGATCTACCCAAGCCATGGGTCTGGGCCTTGCACGCTGTACCCCGGGGGAGGGAGGGGGGTACTGTAGCATGTAATATTGATTCTCTATTACCTACCGGTAGTACCAGGAATGCGCATCTTAGCGGAGAAAGCGGGCTACAAACTTTTCAAAATGTTAAATATTCTCAGAATGTATTCCAGTGACTTATTACATATCCTAAACCTCTGCACTGTGCTGCAGAATATGTTGGTGAAAGATAATACATACATACATACATACATACCGTACATAAACATGTGTGTGACGCATACATACAAAACATTTACATGTATAGACAGAGATAAATAATGATATGTCTATATGCAGTATACACACATATTCACATACAGATGTATACATGTACACACACGTAATGCAGCATATATGCAGATAATAGGATACAAACAGTATACACACACTTATTTACATATGTACAGAGATATAGACATACTAGGCACATCTATATATGACACACAGACAAGTACAGTACAGTACACACACAAATATAGAGATACATATATAAACATGCATATATATTTACATACACATACATGTATAGAGATATTTATCTATGTATGACACACACACACACACACACACACACACACACACACACACACACACACACACCACACCACACCACACAATGAAGTATATACACATGTACATGCATGTAATACAGTATGTACACTACACAGTTCAGTATATACACATAGACAGATATACATACACACATACAAGTACATATACACACTATTACACACAATCCAGTATATACACATAGACAGGTATACATACACATACAAGTACATATACACACTATGACACACATACGTTAGGACAGCTGCAGTCCACAGCCTCTATCAATAATTCCCAAACATTGGGCCTACAAGCATTAAGAGGTCCTCATGGACTATGATAATAACGTGCAGACACAATTTCACTATTGTAAAATGTGTAAGTGATGTAATAAAGCAAGAAACAATGAGTAAGATGTATACATACGACACCTTTATATGGTGTCCTGTACTTTTCATAAGGTGAAGTATCCCGACAGGCAAAGGATATAATACAAATTATGTTATATTGGGAAAAGTATCATAGACTCTACATTATCATAGACTTTATATTACATGTATGGGTATATATATGTATATGTATTAGATGGCTTGTATCCGTACTACATACAGCACAGTATAGTCTACTACTGCAGAGATGACCACTTGTGTACATGGATATGTGACAAATACATTTGTAGGTTACTCTTAATATTTCGGAGCGGACAACGCTGGTATTACGCTCTGAAATACACGTTAAATACGCCTGCAAACAGCTTCCCATTGATTTCAATGGGAAATACACAGTGTAGTTCATATGAGGTGTATTTTTACGCTGCTGAATTCAAAAACACCTCGTAAAAATACACTTTGTAAAAATTAAGTGACGTAACTTCTTGAAGCGTTTTACAAGTTCATTTTTCCCATTTCCCATTGACACTTCAAAAAAACGCTTCAAAAATTTGCTTCAAAATACGATTCAAAAACGCTTGTAAAAATCAAAAACGCTTTGAAAATCCGCCTAAAAAACGGCTTCAGAGCTGTTATCTCTTGAAATCAGCCTGGTATTTTTCAGCTTGAATACATGCCGTGTGAACATGGTCTTCGTTATTTCATAGGTAATAAATATGTATTGGATTAATATACAGGCAGTGTTATATAGGGACTAGAGCGCTTTGTACAGCTCCTGGTACCTATCTGCCAGAACACGGCTGGATCACTCCCAGGAGACAGGTGGCCGTTGCGTCTTGTTGCTGGCGACTTAGTTTGTGTTTTTTTTTTTTAATTGATGTCTATGGGAGTTCTTATTGTCTGGCTAATAATAAAGAAAAAATTATTGGCTGCCGGAAATTGTTCTCTCTTGGTTAATACATCTATCTCGTATTAGCCTGCTATGATATCAGTTTTATGTTACAGGTATGTGATATTTAGATCATTTTATATACATATTATGTGTAGGTATTTTTATACACCTGATATATTGTATGTACAGTATGCGTGAAGGTGTGTGTGTATATATATATATATACATCAAAATATCAGGGATGAACGGGTAGCCAATGTGCTTAGAGGTTTGGTGCTGAAGCCAAACCTTTTGGGTTGTTTTCTACTGACGTATATTTAAGTTATTATTGTCTGGCTATTAAAAATAAAAATCTAAATTTACTTGGAATAAACATGTTAAAAATGTTCATATAATACAACCTAATAATAATAGAGTATTTAGAGTATTCGTACTTACTGATTATATTGATGTATTACTGAACATGATCTGTAAATCATCTATCTAGATCTAAGATTTTCCATAGATATAATGGAATAAATGACATATTTATTTTTTAAATAAAAAATAGCTAAAAACATATAAAACCATTGTATATGTGTTTGTTCTAGGGGTGTATATATATATTTTATATCAGTAGTGCTAGCATAAGCGGTATTACACACTAATCACACAGTAAATATATAAATACCAGTTCAGTTGCATTAAAATGACTAATACAGTACCAAATATATATAGCAATGTAGCAGAGCTGAGTCTGTCATTTAACTCTTTGGGTTTGTGATTTTTGTGCATCGTTATAACTCTGTTATTTATTACGGTTACCTGTAGTCCTATGTAAAACCACATTGGGATATTATGATGAATACCAAAGAAGAATCTATCTATCTATCTATCTATCTATCTATCTATCTATCTATCTATCTATCTATCTATCTATCTATCTATCTATCTCTCTCTCTCTCTCTCTCTCTCTCTCTCTCTCTCTCTCTCTCTGTCTGTCTGTCTGTCTGTCTGTCTGTCTGTCTGTCTGTCTATCATCTATTTTTACCTACCATTTCTGGTATGTAATGATCTTCATCCCACCTTTGCTATAATTTTGATACTTCTCTGTTGTATTAATTAGATCCCATTGCCAGCACATCTATTTAATTTCATTACAATGTAAACTTCTTATATTCTGGATCCACCAAATTTTAAGTGGATAAGGAAGGGGGGGGGGGGGAGTGTAAATTGAGCAGAACAAATTATATTGTTGTATTCAGTCATTTGTCTTCCATGTGCACCATCCATTTCTTCCAGTTACTGTGGGTCCTCTGTGCCACATTACAGTCGTTGGAAGGCGGGCGGTGGTATAAATAGTGCATTCCTAAACATGGATGGTTGCATTTTACTAGTTTTTCCACAGCAACGCCTTGTATTTGCGAATGGACCTCAATTTTTGAAATACCTAGACAAATCTTTACAAATCCAAAATTGTCAGATTGTTCCAGACCGGATCAGCCGCATTTTCCTTTAATTCATTATCTTATCATTGCCTTCAGGGCAATTTATTACATTTATGTAATAAATCTCCATCTTCCATCATCACTGGATTCTGAATAATGAGCTGGTGGTAGAATCCGCAGACAGGGGGAGGTAGACAGGTTGGGTCCCGTGGATTCGTTTTGTGGATTCGTTTTGTCGTCTGCATCAGGTTATGGATCAGTCTAGCATTATTTAGGCTCTGTTCACACTTGCATTCCAGGATTCCATTGGGGTTTCCACAGTCTGCAGAGTTATTCTTGCCGTCAAACATGCTGGATCCCTGATGGACCCCATTAATGTCAGTGGGGTCCGTCAGTGTCTGTTTGGATGCATAGAAAAAGCAGTCCATCACTTTGGTCATGGCTTCGATATAAACGGCTCAGGCTACAACGGTCTGACCATTTCATTGTAGTCTTGTATAGTCAAGTAACAGTTCACTGGTCGGATATGAAAAAGTGTAACAATACCACTAACTGGCATTGTGGCATCCATCTGTCCTATAAAGTGCCAAGTCACCCTTCTTGCCACCTGCATGACTTCACAGTTCTTGCCAATGGCACATGAACAATGAACGGGATGCTTGGAAGGTTCTATATTTGATATCAAGCCCTTCCAATGGTCACAAGTCCTCAATATTTCCCAATACAAGTCCTAAGTATCAACCATTGGAAGGGCTTGATATCAGATATAGGTTAACACATTCAATCAGACCCAAATTGGGATGAGTGTGGTCAATACATACTTTTGAGCAATACTAATGCACACTCCAAAAATTCACCTATGTGGTAATTATATTCGTCTTATAGTCATTTATTGCATTGATTAACACCTTAGAGACCAGCCTATTTTAGGCCTAAATGACCAGGCATTTTTAAAAAAAATATATAATTGTTGCATTCAAAGAGCCATAACGTTTTTTTTATTTTCCCGTCGACATAGCTGTATGGGGGCTTGTTTTTGTGGGATGAGTTGTATTTTTCACTTGGCACAGCTTGATTAACTTTTAGCAACTTTTCTTGGGGGGGGGGGGAATGGATAAAAAACATAGATTCTGCCATTGTTTATTGCATTTTAATTATGATCGCTGATATAATGCTATGATATACTTAGTATACCAAAGCATTACTGCCTGTCAGGGTAATACTGAGGTTTCTCCAATCCTGTCTATTAGAGCAGGAGTTTGACTGTAACCAGACAACCGGGCACCCACTCCAACCCTCACGGGACATCCATGCAGGACTTAGACTAGGCCATTGTAAAAAGGTGGCGGCCTAACCTTAAGGCTCATTAGTAACCCCTGTAGAAAAGGTGTATTGGCGGTCACTAAGGGGTTAGAAAATAGAAAGGAAAGGGGAAGCAAACAATGGAATACAGCAATATAATCCATGGCTTAACATAAAGTGTTAACATTAGAGCAGAGACAAATTTGTCATTGAATACATTGTGATTGTGAGATCAGTTGGGCCAAATGACCAAATCAGCTCTACTTTATCTGATAAACTCAGCTCTGCTATATCCGTGTTAAAGATCTGTGTTTATCCTATATTGATAATAAAATGGCCATATCACTCAGTCGTAAGAAATCTCTAGTACTGTAAGTAACTCCAATACAATTTTTATGGTAGACAGCTTTCGTATGTTTGTTATATCTACTTTGAGTTGTATCATTTTTGTTTTATTTTCTTTCCCATAGGAACTGATTCTTGCACTACAGAACTTTAAATTTTCTATAGTCAAGAGAGAAGCTCCAACACTTCTTACCATGAACACCATCATGTTTAACAAGATCAGCGGTCAAGTCCTGTTTGAGGAAGCCACAAGTGACCGTGAAAGGATAGTTCGGCCATATGTAGTAGGAATGGAGAGCCCCAATCCTGATATTGGTCTTCAAGACAGTGTCTCAGTGAAGGATAATGCCAGCATTAGACATCGGCTCCCAGGGTAAGAACGCTTACATGACCTACATTACACGGATTATCATTTATATTCATATTGAATTGTGAAGGGATGACATAGAAAATGTAGGATTTACTAAATAGAAGGCCTCAGGCATTAGGGTAGGAACAAGTGTCATCTCGTAATTTAACCATTTAATATGCATCGTTTTGCGTGTCTTTTTTTCTTGGGAGACTAAAACGCGTCAACCAGATGTTTTCTGAGAGTTTTTAAAAAGTCTAAGGTCCACCCAAACAGCGTTTTTGCTTTTTGGTGTTTAGTGACATTTTTGTGGTCAGTGACATTATTTTTTTAAAGATATGGGATTCATTTCAGTCAATTTTATTTATAGGCTTTTCATAAAAATTTCAAGAACACCTGAAAATAACGAATGTACAAAAAGACACTATTTGAAAAAATGCATGTAAAACGCAGTTGAAAAAACTCTTCAAATTGTACGTGTTTGTTATGCGGAAAAAGCAGAAAAAACATTGATGTGAATGCTAAATCAGGGTTGCAAATGTACGTTTTTAAATTGTTTATACAATATAAAGCCATGTTCACACGTTGTGGAATCCGCAGACTTTCTGTCAGCAATGCATGTCCTATTTTTCAACGGACCCTTCACACTGTCCATTGAAACAAAGGCCCTTTGATTTACATAGGTCCGTGTGCCAGCATTCAACGATTTGTGTGCAGATCCATATGCCAATCCACGGAAGAATCGACTGTGGATTATCCTTAATATCCATGTTGGAATTGCTTAGTGCTGTTAGGTTGCATATATGGTTATTACAATATGGTAAAAACACTTGAAGGCTATGTAAACCTTTCAATACTTTCTTTTTACTAAGTGTATTTTAATATTTTGTGCAACTTTGTAAATAGTTTTTATTAAAAAAAATATTTAACTTCTTTAGATACAGCTTCTATGTATCCTGGATACATAGAAGCTGTATCTTGTGCTGAAACCTGAATCCGTCAGGTCAGCGGGACTGACGGCTTCAGTGACAGCGGGTGCTGCGTATCAGAGATCCAGCTGTTATTGATCACATCTAAGTTATGAACTTAGATGTGATCGATAACAGGTGGATCCTGCGTGTCAGTCACGCAGGACCCGCTGTCACTGAAGCCGTTAATCCCGCTGACCTGACGGATTCAGGTTTCAGCACAAGATACAGCTTCTATGTATCCAGGATACATAGAAGCTATATCTGAAAAAGTAAACATTTTGTTTTTTTAATAAAAACAAATTACAAAGTTGCACTAAACACTAAAATACACCGTTTTAATAATAATAATAATAATAATAATAATAAAAAAAGCTTCAAAGGTTTAGCCTTTAACTCTGGAGGAAGATCTGCAATGACTTGTGTAAATGTATGAATCGCATTAAGGAGTAGGGCATCAGTAAAGAGTAGGGCATCAGTAAAGAGTAGGGCATCAGTAAAGAGTAGGGCATTAGTAAAGAGTAGGGCATCATGAGTAGTGACAGGCGCACTGATTTCAGTGGTGTCTCATGCATGTGAAACGATGCTGTCGTTTGGCCAAGCTTTTAGCTTATTAGTTGCAGCTAGTGGGGCCCCCCAGCGATCAAACACTTCTCACCTATCCTGTGGATAGGTGATAAGTTATGGTGGGACAACTCCTTTAAATGGCCCCAAAGGTGGAGCACCTCCATGTGGCACCCTGGTAACTCACCTCCACAGAAAGTAATGGGAATTGAATACATAGAAAATCAACATTGTGGTGTTATGCAGCGCTGCATTGTAACTGGGTAGGTAATATAGAACTAAGGACGTGGTAGGACATAGAGACATGGGAAGTTGTGACTGGTAGAACTTTCTGCTTAGGACATTACTGTCTGTGTATACTGTATACCGTTTGTTGTCTGTGGCACATTATAGAATTGGGCACATTACAAGGATCTGTAGGAGTCCGCTTATGTACATGACAAATATACAATAGACACATTTTAATTTTCAAATTGTTTCTGACAAACTTGATATACATTCAGGAATTCCTTCAAATTTCATTTAGATAAACACATCATACTTTTATGTAATTCATATACCACAAGATATAATAACAGATGTTATAAATGTAATGTTTCCAACCTAAGTATGGAGTATCCTGCTACCGTGTAATATTCTGCCTCCTTATTCACTTATTACTTAGTCTAACTTTGCTATAAAATATTACAGTCCTTTGCAACATAGAAAGACGTTTTACATCATTTTTGCAAGCAGTAGCAAATATTTGTCATTTTTTGTTCATACGACTAAATACATTGGAAAAACATTATACACATATCATATTAAAGCACATTTCCATTTATACATGAAATTTCAGGTGGGAGTTCTGTTAATAACAATCCCCCTGACTGCCCCAAAATCCTACAAACAGGGATCCAGGAAGCAGAGATTTGAGCTGCTGTATGCAGGATGCTCACACCAGAGAGTCCTTGTGCCTGAAGGAAGGGGTACTGCAGGGAGGGAGGTAGTCACTAAGGGCATACATATTATAAATGCAGCCCATGCAGCTGCTTCAAAGCCCTTGCAGAGAGAGGGCCAAGCCCTGGTTGGTCCTATTCCCTTTGCTATTTCGTGGTGAGACCCTGTGCAGGACTCTTCTCTTTAGAGGGACTGCATTATTGTTTGTGATCAAGGACATTAGGGATGGAGAGAGTGTGGGGATGAAGCAAATATCAGACCATTCTGTCCTGGGTGGCAAAATCTGACTCTGTCATAGTTCCATCAAATGATGGATACCAAGGGTGTTGCACGGAACCCATTTACTAATGGGTTCTGCCAGGTTTCCGACATGGTCTCCATCATTTTATTGCACAAAATTGTGTCCGTCATTTTAAACATTGATGGCAATTAAAAGCTCTCCGCAAATCTGCACTTTTCTGCATCCCCTCATCTCATTTACAGCTATACCTGTGTTCAATGATCTGCCCATGACCAACCTCTGTCCTCCTTCCTTATCATAATCTTCATCTCCATCCTCTAGCACTTCTCCCGTTCTGCACCCATACAGCAAATTCCTTGTATGGGTGCAGAACAGGAACACACATTTAGTAAAGTCATTGGTCTTCACACTTTACCACTCTGGTTGCTCCTTGGTGCTTGTTATATCTGTGCTTGTATAAACTGGGTTACGGGTCATGCAGCATTATGGCGGCACATGGAGTATCTACGGGTCCATATTACAGACCTATAGGCACTCCGTGTGCCACCTTATGGTTCCTCCATGATGCATCATATTCTCTCTTAGAAGCAATGCTTCTAGATAAGAATACCTTTGTAATAGAGCATATGATGCTGCATGCCACATATAATATCGATGACACACGGAGGTAGACTATGGCCCCATAGTAGACTATTGGTGCTGTATTATAGATTTGTACAATAAGGATTCATAACATGGCCATGGATGTAGGCTCCAGTTAATAGCGTCCTCTTTCCTTCCTGTTTTTTATGGTTGTTCCAATAATTATAAAAATAATAATAAAAAATATAAGTAATAATCATCATCGTAATACCAGTATGGTGTCTTCCGCCCTGTTGGAGGTACATCCATATAAAAAAATAAAACTAAATTACAAGTAAATTGTTTGTAACCTCTGTGTAATATACTACTATGTATGTAAAACAGAAGAGTTTGTAGGTTTGGAATGAATACCCAGAGAAGAATGATATAATATAAAGCATTTTTACCATCTGCTCATCCATTGGGGTTTCCTATTAGGGCTCGGAGGAAGTGATCTGCTCGAGCTTGGGCATAATACATGAATATGAGCTTTCTTTTAGACTTATCAATCATAAAGTAGAAAGTCATCACTTTTCAAAGAATGACTTCAGGATGCGCCCCTGTCTGTCTATGCAACATATAATATAGATCAGCGTCTGACTATGCAGCATATAACATCATAGATCAGCGTCTGTGTAATATACAAAGGGCAGCTAAAACCAGTTCCTACAAGTAATGTTATATAGCTTAACTGTGTAGTGGATATTTTCTTAGATGCAAACATTTGTGTGTGTTTATGTATCACCATTTATTTCTTCCATAAGGAAGGTAAATACCAGTAATTTAGATTTCCATCCAGTGGCACCCAGCAAACGGGACACACGTCCGGGGTCTTTTACCTGTCACCCATGAATCCTGGCGCCAGCAATGGTTACCTTCAGTTGGATTCAAGATTGTATTCAAATCCTCACCTGCCAGTGCCCCATGGTGCCCCAGGTATCTTTAGAGTCCACCAACACCTCTGATTTTAGTAAATTTTAGTACATTTTGAAGTAAATTGGCATTTGTTATATGTGCTGCTTGGCTGGTTATGACTGTCCTACTTATAGACTATTATTATACAAAAGGTATATAGCACCAACGTATTCTGCTTTGCTGTACACAGCTGGAGCAGTGCTTATCATTTGATGCAACATGTCTTGAGCTAAATGACCCATTCTTCTGAATATCATCGATGTAACGTAGGTTTTATAGGCAGTCGTATGAAAACCATAAAGGACACACTCATCGTTGCTATATCTGTATTTATGTTTTATGAATGGAGAATTTCATGCATTTGGTTTTGTAGTTTCATTGATTTTTTTGCTGCATTTGGGTGTATGATTACTATGATATTTTTCGTATGTGTTGCTACTTGTATTCATTTGTGTCTTCATTAGTAATGGGACATGATTTGTGGGAACAAAGCCTCGGGTTGTGACACCAAACAAATGAAGATTGAGAAAAACAATGTAACATAAGACGTTATTAAAATAACATTTACGGTTCTAGTTGCCAGTAGTTGAAATGATTTTCATAGTTTCAATTTGTTAATATGTTTTGCAGACACAAGGTTTGATAAATAACTACGGTAATTGCGAGTCGAGCGGCTTGTCATTAGCTGCTGATTTATCCATCGTTCCTCTTCAGATGTTCTCAGAAATTCTAAACATTTATGACGACGTCTAATGCGGCCGGACTCGAACACATTTATTGTAGAGCTCATGTTGACTTGCAGTGACATCTACTGGAATCCCATCAGTACTCAGCTGAATTCTATTACTCACGTCTGGGCATCTGAATGTGTATTTGGGGCTGGGCCAAAAATTTCTAAAGATGCTTTCGAAGATCTGCTGCCAAGGAAAAATTGATGTCAGTTACAAATTCCCGGTAGTGAAAGTGTTTTAAAGAGTCTTTTATTTAAATAAAAAAAGACAACACTTTGTCAAATAACACAAAGTAGAGTCAGCGCCAGGACCAGGACTTTACAGGAATAATGGAAAATACCTTTTCGGTAATTCTAATGACTGCACTTTTTCTTGACGCTTCCACTTTTTGAAGAATGCAGAATAAATATTTGCTTTTACTTAAATTGAAGATGTCAAGCAAATAACAGATTTTGATATTAGGCTGCTAAACTTGTGTATGCACAGTGCGGCCAGAAAAGAAAACGTGAGTACCGTATATTTTACATTAAGCTTTACAGAAGACAGAAAGCATAATTGATGCACAAAATGCATTAGGCTCTGTTCACGTTTGCGTTTTTACCTCTCCATCAGGGGTTTACATATTTTTGACAGCAAGAAAAGTGCTGTCTGCAGCACTATTTTTGGCATAAAAAATACTGAAACTCTGACAGACCCCTTTATAAGTCAATGGGATCCATCTGGATTTGCTTCTATCCTTTCAAATACGGATCCATCATAGCTTTCTCGGCTCCATTATGTACAATGAACAGAAGCTGTGACGCTAGTGTGAATAGAGTTTATGTTGCACCATTCCTTAATGTTAAAATAGTCTACAATATTTCGGTGATAGTTTGAATAAGAGGTATTTCTGTCTTGTAATGTTATGGCAATACATTATAATCAGTGTGTGTCCAACCTCTGGTACCACTGCCGATTCCGAATGTGGCTCTGTTGCAGTTCACAGCAGTAGACGGGAGCAGCATTATGTAGGGGAAAACTGAGGAGTAGCAGTGCTTAAATTGGCTCTGTCACCACATTATAAGTGCTCTATCTCCTACATAATCTGATCGGTGCTGGAATTTAGATAACAGCAGTGGTTTTTATTTTGAAAAACGATCATTTTTGAGCAAGTTATGAGCAATTTTAGATTTAGTTTCTTAATGCCCAACTGGGCGTGTTTTTACTTTTGACCAAGTGGGTGTTGTAAAGAAGTGTATGAGGCTGACCAATCAGTGTCCTGCACTTCTCATTGTTCCAGCCCAGCATGATCCACAGCACAGTGAGATTGTGCAGTGAAAGAAGCTGGGCTGGAAAAATGAGAAGTGTATGACACTGATTGGTCACTGATTGGTCAGCCTCATACACTTCTTTACAACACCCACTTGGTCAAAAGTAAAAACACACCCAGTTGGGCATTAAGAAACTAAATCTTAAATTGCTCATAACTTGCTCAAAAATTATCGTTTTTCAAAATAAAAACCACTGCTGTTATCTACATTCCAGTGCCGATCAGATTATGTAGGAGATAGGGCACTTATAATCTGGTGACAGAGCCTCTTTAATGGGGAGGTCCGACCATTAAATATCATATTCATTGTACAAATCATAAAAATAAAACAATGTTTTCCATTTACATGCTGTTAAAAAAAATTATCCAGTGAAGAGTTATGACTTTTACTTACAGAGTATGGTCCCACCTAGTGTTCAAAGTGTATAGCATTATGCACGTCCACCTAATAAGTTGAATTCTGGTGGAAATGCAAACTCAGTCACTCAGTCACTCGACCCACAGCCAAGTCTCTGCATAGTGAACCTCTGTTCACTGCAGAGCAGCCAATAGAAATAGCTTTCTGCCCTGCTTGTCAGGGAAGGAGCAGAGCCTCTGCAGTGGCATGGCAGTATAGCTGATGCGATTACTTCTGCAGGCCAAGTGAGAAGGGACTATATCCTCAGTTGCCAGAGGGAAAGGAGACTGATTCTTCTAGGGGCCCCTCCCACCGCTGCAAAGATTAGCAGTAGCACCAAACCGGACACATGGAAGCAAAAAATTATTAGTTGTTTTTTTAAAAATTTTATACTAGACACTGCAAAATACTTAAACAGATATTAACAGCATTTCAGGACTTTTGGTATAAAAATGATTCATGAGATAACTCCTTTAACCCCTTCATTCGGAAGATTGTGGGGGTCTTAGCCGTTAGATTCCACTGATAAAGAAGTTATGAATCTATGCCATCACTTCTATAAGGGCCCTTTAACCCTTATAG
Organism: Rhinoderma darwinii; assembly: GCF_050947455.1. Classification (NCBI taxonomy): domain Eukaryota; kingdom Metazoa; phylum Chordata; class Amphibia; order Anura; family Rhinodermatidae; genus Rhinoderma; species Rhinoderma darwinii. The sequence goes on from NC_134691.1 coordinate 316,774,562, forward strand.
GACCGAGGATAATAGTTTTAGAATGATGTATGCTGCCAATATTTTGGACATATTGGCCTTTCTTATGGCATTAAAATAGAACCACTATCTTTTCAGTTTATTGGTGTCCTATAGAGATAAAAAATAGAACAGGTGATCAAGTGCAAAATGTAGGACAAGGATTATTTATTGTAGGTTTGAGATACCTCTATTCTGCTTGATGTGGACATATTATAGCTTGGGACAATGGCATTATGGGTAGGACATCTGTTTTATGAAAGATGCATGATACAAGTCTGTCTGGACTAGAAATCGTGGATTGTTATTTTGATAGTTTATGTATTTTTTTATATAAAGGAGAAAAGTGTTTACTTCTGAATTCAGAAACATTGCACTTAAATTTGGTGCCATTTTAGTGACAAGGACTTAGTGTATTTATTTCAGTTATTTTTGACATTAGTAGGATCAAGATGTCACCATCACAGCCTGGTCCGAGTAATATCAGTGCTATTATGGGCAACCAGCCATCAAACTCTCCTCTAAAATATACAGAATGTAAACTTGAAGGCGATACAGTATATAAAATCCCATACTCCCTAATTAAAAGGTATATTAAATGTGGAATTCTACTAACAAACGAGAGACCAACTTTCTTGCAGGGATAAATGCTTTAATATATCTGTTAGGATTACAGGGTGACTTCTGATATCTATATACAGTACATTAACCATGGAGGACGCTGTATTTGCCAGTGTATATTTTTCCTATCTGATCATATTTAAACTTGCAGTTTATTCAGAAATGTATTGCTAAGCTGTATAATATTATACTTAAATGTGTTTTATTCTCTGTTTTATTAGCATTTCAAAAAAACTCTTTTTAGAATAATTAAATTTACAATCTAACAAATTCCAATCAATGGGAATATAAATCGCAATCTGTACCCTGTTCATTATGTTAATAATTATTATTAATTATATTCGTTTATTTGGGAGTTTTTTTTAATAGGAGATATGATTTGTAATTTACTGTATTTGGATGTATTTTTGTTTATTATATAGAGAAAACATACAATTAATTAATCAATGGTATTCTATGTCATATGACTATTCTATTAGTTTAAATACTATATATTATGTGCTATATTATTACATTAGAAGCGCTCATGTATGGCTTATAGTGAAAACCTATATAACATACCAACTTAGCAGGACTGACTTAGGATTTATTTAGTTAGATCATTTTATCAATTTTGCATGTCTCAAACACAGACATAATAGGACATACAGTAAGGCCTCTTTCAGACGGCAGTATTTTGCATCAGTATATAGAAGCCAAAACTTGGAGTAGAACCAACACAAAGAAAAGGTATAATGAAAATATTTGCACCTCTTGAGTGTTTTGGACCCACTCCTGGTTAGTTTCCAAATACTGATACAAAAATCTGACCAGAATAATGCCGTGTGAAAGTTACTTTATTGTGTTGATTCTATGGTATATGGTCAATAAAGATAACCAACAATTCCATGCTGTATATTATAATACTATATAAACAGAAAATAGCTTCATACATATGTAATATTATATAAACTAGATCTAATAATATAACATCCTTGCGGTGTATTAGCATTTAAACAACATTTAATAATAAGATGGTAGTAATAATAATAGGTAAACAATATAAGAAAAATGTTATCGTAATAATATGCAATATTAGATAAACAATATCTAATAATATATGTACTAATATACAAACTATCTAAAATAGGATGTCATATGTGTAATATGTAAACAGTATCTAATAGTAACATCTGTAATAATATGTAAATTATATGCAAAAGATAAAAGGAAGTCACACATGACATGTAACAGTATCTATTCTTATGGTGTCATATAAGTAAAATAAACGATTAATATCATCTAATAAAATAATAATAATAATCTGCAAATAATATCTAATACTATACAAGTGATATTTGTGTAATAGGGATATATAATATTGTGATGTCATACACATTACATCTATCTAATAATATTAGTATAATATAAGTAATAATATACAAACAATATCTAAAATATGGTTTCAAATAATTAAAATAAAACAATATCAGATCAAGTTAAGTATACATGTAATAATATAAAATTAAAGCAATGCCATCTATGTGTAGGAATATAAAATATATCAAGGTAAGAGAGTTTGTTAAAGTTTAGTGTTACATAAAACAATATAAATAAAATGCAAAAACCTGTGTAAAATTAAAAAGTTTTATTAGATTATTTAAATGTTTGTTTAACCTTAACAAGTTAAAACGGAAATGTGTTTCTATAATAATATTGTGTAAGTGTAATAAGACATGAGCATTATCACAGTATATAATGTCGAAAAGGCAACATCCTATTAATATAATTCTGTGCTGAACTAATAATCATTACCAACAGTAAAATAATAATATTAATAATAATAATAATAATAAATCATTCCTATAAAAGTCAACATGTTTTAGAAAAAACTTACTTTTACGTCATGATGCAGAGGTGAAATCATATTAATGCTGTATTAACATCTGCAGTTTTTTATGAATTTTTGCTGTGGTTTTTCTTGTATTTTTCTGTAAATTAAAATAATAAATAAAACAAACTCAGCAAAAGATGCAGCCAAATAGGAATGACTGGCAAATAAATGGCGCAGTAATTAACCTGTGGTATACCAAAATCCCCAAATAAAAGACTATACACTTGCATTTTCTGCTTCAGCCCCGGCCTCCTGCCCTCAGCGTGAAAACCTCCTCCACTTCCCCTTATGTGTGGTTTACTATGTAAACTTTTTCAATAATGAATGATTTAATGACAGTAGGTCCAATTATAAGTAAATGAGGTGTGTGACAGGCTGTCATATCTGCATAAATTCTCCAGCATCAGCCAAAGCCTTAATGTGGTAAATTGGAGCAGTCAGACTGTTGAAAATATAATTTGTAACACATCTGTTATACAGCGAAAATGCCCGAGATCATCAAATCCAAATTCTGCAGCAGAAAAAAGGAATAGATCTCCCTGTTTATGGTTTACAGACAAAGATATGTTCTTCCCTTCTATTTATAGGGCATTTAATTGAAAATTGAGTCTATTGAATTGTGGTCTATGAGAGGAGAGGTATACCATAACAAATGGTAAATATAGGAAATTTTTAGGCCTCCTTCACACACACATTTTTTTTCCTGTGTTTTAAAATGCATGTAAAAAAAGTCATGTGTTTCAGAAGTTTTTTCATGTTTTTTTTTTTTTACTGCATTTTTTGTGACTTTTTATTTCTTACGTGCATTTACCTCATACCGAGAGCGTGCTGCATGCCTTGGACCCCAAAACTTTTACAAAAAATCAAAATAGAAAACAATACGCTATGTATGTAGGCATTCTCATTATTTTACTATAGACTTTAAATTGCTCGTAGTGTTTCTAAACCCAAAATATACTCACAAAACGCAACCAAAAAGGTGTGGAAACGCTGTATGGGAAATTGGCCTTAGTGTACAGAAATGTTGTTAGTGCTGCCCTTTAGTAACAAATCAAATTATTTAAACAAGGCTTGTTCCCACTTTTTTTTCCCTATTACATAAATATAGAGAAGTGTTACGGTCCTAATAAAGGTATACGCTGTGCTTGGCTTTTTTCCATTACTCTGAATGATTCGCTCTATTTAAACGCCTCCTTGCCACGATTGGTGGGTATCTCAGGGGTAGAACCCCCACCGATTTAACATTTATCACCTATCAAATTGATAGATGATAAATGTTTTTTGCCCGCAATAACCGTTTAAGTCTAGGTTTACACCCTTTTTGGGGATTCCATTCGGTGGTACATTTTAAAGTTGTCCACTGAACATATGCCCCAGACATATGCAACTGTGTGCCTATATAGATGCATATGTCTGCCATTGACTCCCAATTCTCAATATAGTTGTGGTGAAGATATACTATAGTATTCCAGCCAAACGTATGCCAAAAGGACTCTATTATGGCATTTATCTGCATAATGATGACAGATACATGTGTTGTAAACCTAGATGTTACCTCGTATAATGCTCTGTTTACACCAAGGTGGCTTACATTGTTACATGATCTATGATGGTTATGATGCTTCCGTTATGATATGTCATGATCCAGTATGATGCATTTGACAGATACGTATTATTCTGTTTTGTTTTTTTACCCTTCTTAAATTATAATGGACCTATTAGGTTTACATCAAGTATTAGGTTTTTTCGAAGAAAAATTGGTCCGCTCACCACTCATTCGAAGTAAAGATGCCACATTCAATGATTAGTCGGTGCACAGGCAGGAGAGCTACGTCGGGAGTAGGTAGAAATCCAAGGAAAAAAGTTAGAGGTCCAGCACACGATATGATGTGAAAAAATTAAAATTAAAAAATTAAAATTAAAAAATCCCGGGAGGGAACGCCTATGCGTTTTGAACTTTTAAGTTCTTAATCATAGCTGTGATTAAGAACTGAAAAGTTCGAAACGCGTAGGCGTTCTCTCCCGGGATTTTTTAATTTCTTGTTTTAATTTTGACTTAAATAAACAGTTTTATATTTTTTCATATTATATCGTGTGCTGGACCTCTAACTTTTTTCATTAGTTTTTTTTTCACTGGATAGAATAGCGCAGCATGTTACGCCATCCTGACTTTCTAGGGCTTTTTTTATGTTATGCCTTCTGATCATATATTGGAGCCATGGCAGCTATGGGAGATGAGTTTTTAAACAGGTCCTGACAAATTCAGACTGACCACGTTAACCTAAAGCGGGGGTTTCCGGTGTAATTCTGGTATTTTTTATGTCAATAATAGTCCTGCAGGCCTTTGACTGTATGCCTATTAGGCCATGGCAGAGGCACATCCTAAGGGTATGTGCACACACACTAATTACGTCCGTAAGTGACGGACGTATTTCGGCCGCAAGTAGTGGACCGAACACACTGCAGGGAGCCGGGCTCCTAGCATCATACTTATGTACGATGCTAGGAGTCCCTGCCTCGCTGCAGGACAACTGTCCCGTACTGTAATCATGTTTTCAGTACGGGACAGTTGTCCTGCAGCGAGGCAGGGACTCCTAGCATCGTACATAAGTATGATGCTAGGAGCCCGGCTCCCTGCAGTGTGTTCGGTCCACTACTTGCGGCCGAAATACGTCCGTCAATTACGGACATAATTAGTGTGTGTGCACATACCCTAATAGTGGAGTGGCTGTCAGTTTCACACTGACATGCAGTAATTATTTGGGATAGTGAGTATACCAAAGCATTATGAGCAACCACAAAATTGCTTTGTGAAGTTTCCTAGTGGGACTAAAAAGAAAAAAGAATGTTTATTAAAGAATTCAAAAAAAGTGCACAGTAAAAAAATAAAACAAAACCAAAATAAAATAAAATAATTTATAAAAAGTGGTTTTATTTTGTAAAAGTGTAAAAAACAAACAATAGAGTACATTATTTAAACGGCATGGTGAACTCCATACAAAAAAAACACAAAAACAACAGCAGAATTGCTTTTTTTTCTATTCCCTGAACCTCAAAAAAATAATAAAAGTTAATTAAGTCCCATGTCCGGCAAAATGGACCAATAAAAACGCCATCGCCTGCTGCAAAAAACAAGCCCATACATGGCTACTTTGACGGAAAAATACAAAAGCTATGGCTCTTGAAATGTGGAAATGTAAAATCAAATTATTTTGTTTAAAAGTATTTTTAATGTGCAAAAGTAGAAAAACATAAAATGAAGGTAACATTATTTACATGGTGAACTGCGTAACTTTAAAACACAAAAAACAATGTCGGAATAGTGCCATTGAAAAATACAACTTGTTCTGCAAAAAACAAGCCCTCAGACGGCTATGTCAATGGAAAAATAAAAATGTTATGGCTCTTGGAATGCGTCGATGAAAAAACGGAAAGGAATGCCAAAATAGGTCTGGTTGTTAAGGGGTTAAAGCATATGTCCTCCTTTAGAGCCCATGGTTGAGTTTACATATAGAATTACTCACTTTGTAAATACATTACATTGTTTATCCTGCACTGATCCTGAGTTATAGCTTGAATTCACAATTCTGCAGGCTTCATAGCTGAAACCCTCCGGCAGCGTTGCCTTCTTCTTTAGTTTCTTCACAGAGACTGCTCTGGTAATTTGCATTATGGGATGTGTACTCTTTACACCAGGCAGTACAGTGATCTCATCAGAGGCGGACACAGACTGCAGAGGACCCCTGTGCAAAGAATGTGCCCGGGCCCCCCATAACCTAACCACGCCGGCACGCATATAAAATTATACAAATCTATATTGCACATTTTATTACTAGCTTAGAACACAAGTATCTAACATAAATAATGCAAATAATTTCCATATTTAACAACTGAGTATAACACGAAGCACTCATGTAACTAACTTATGACTTTATCGTGCTATGCTGCTTGCGTAACTGCCATTCACTTCTATGGGAGTTACAGAAACAGCTTAGCTCAGCGAACTTTGCTGTTTTCGTAACTCCCCACCATCTAGTTAAGAAGTGGCCGGGAAGCAGCAGGAGCCGAGAAAGGCAGAACAGGGTTTAGGGGGCGTTCTAGAGATAGATAAAGGTCCCAGAGGTGGGACCCGCATCTATTGGACATTTATGGCCTATCCTGTGGCTTTGCCATAAATGTTAATGAAGGGCAAACCCCTTTAACTGTCCACTGAGCTCCACTCCAAACATTTTCTACAGACAAGGTAGCAACCACTACCTCCTAGCTCTTTTTATTTTCAGTCAGTCCCCTTCACGATGCTCAGCACACACACCACACAGTAAAAGCAGCAGCAGGCTCAGGGGGCAGAGCAAGAAGAACCCTAACACTGATTGACTGAGAGGCTCAGCCAACCAGTATTTGGCTTAATTTCAGCAGCGCCACTATCCCGGATCAATCACTGGTCTGAAGATAGTGATGCTGCTTGCTAGGTGTGGTCCGCTCTATCTGGTGGTCTTGGTCACCTAGTGAGCGTCACTGTCAGATGTTTTACTGGAATACTAGCCAAGATTAAGAACACTGGTAGTGTTTGAAACGCGTAGGCTTTGGCATTTACCATTTGTAACCACCTCGTTACTGCGTCTCTTCGATCTTTATCTGTTTTTCTTTGATAATAAAAATGGGAACATTGATTCCTTTTTAAACTACTATACAGCACTGGATGGAATTTCCTCTTTTTTCAGTGACGCTGGTTACTAGGTGACGAACCACCAGACAGAGCAAGCCTCGCCAGGCCCCTCCACTCTTAATACTTTTCTAACTAATAGATCGGCGCGGCAGCCGGCTGCATCGGCGGTATGTCCGCACCTGAATCTAGTGTAAAAATGAACTCTCACTGCTTTATAAGCGCTCACCTAAGCTGTTCTATCTGAAAACAAAATTGGTGACTGTTTCCAATGCTCACTAGCAGAATTCTGAATGCAGCTCTAGTGTATATACAGACTTATTTAGGATCAGTACAAGACAATGTAATGTATTTACTGTAAAATGGTGTTCAAAGGTGAACATAGGCTGTAGGTTTTGTGACACTAATAAAACACTAGATGATCGACAATAAATATGTTCTTTTTTACTGAATAGCATTTATTCTTTTTTTGTTGGCAGCTCAAGAAGTGCAAGTGGTAAAGTGAGGCACAAACGGCAGGCACTGCAGGACATGGCGCGCCCATTAAAGCAGTGGTTGTACAAGCATCGGGACAATCCCTACCCAACCAAGACAGAGAAGATACTATTAGCACTTGGGTCACAGATGACTCTTGTACAGGTAAATATATCAACAACAAAAATGGCTATTTTTTAAAGAAACCGCATGGTAGGGAAACTGTGGGCCGCTTCTTCCACCATTTAGGTAACTGCAGTATTTAAAAAAAAAAAAAAAAAAAAAGGTTTAGGGCCATAGGTTCTTCTGGCCAGGCCACAGTTAGGCCCCATGCACACGAACGTGCTTTTGCGGCCGCAATTCCCCCGAAAATCCACAGGGGAATTGCGGCCCCATTCATTTCAATGGGCCCATGCACACGACCGTGGTTTCCAGGCTCATAGAAAATAATGCACGCGGCCATGTGCACTGACATGGCTACGGTCGTGTGCATGAGGCCTTAGTCTGTCTATATAAATTAGAGAGAGCCTATGCAAAGTTTGTTTCCTTCCGTAAACATAGAAGTTATATGGACAGTTTAGAAGAACAGCCTCTTTAGGTCCTAATAGGAACAACTCTCATAAAAATCGAGCTGTCCTTTAAAAAGCTTTTTGCACTCTTAGACCTTGTTCACACACTGCAGTTTAGTGCCTTTGTTGTTTCAGTTTTTGTTTGCTTGATAGATTTTTACCCAAAGCCTGGAGGAGATCATAAAGATTGGACATGTATATGGCCTCATGCACACGACCGTAATTTTTATACACAATTACGGATATGTAGTTGCGGATAAAATACTGACCCATTCATTTCTATCGGCCACAGGCACCTTCCCGTGTATTTTCGGGTGAGTGTCCGGGCCATAAAAAATGACCCACAAAAAATATGTCCTATTTTTTGCATTTATGGACCGTTCTCCTATACTTATTACTGTGAACATGGTCCGAAAATGTAAGTGACCTCCGCGGCCCGTCCGTGCAGTATTTACTGACTGTAAATACTGCTCGGTCATATGCATTAGGTCTAAGGGTTTATTTACGCAGTAAGGAAAATATGTGGATATGCTGTCTGGATGTGCAGATGGAAAATCCACCGAGGAATACAGTAGCAGGCAAGTGGATGGGATTTTAACAAATCTCATCGGCACATTGCGAAAACAGAGTTGCGGTGCTGATTTTTAACACAAATTTGACACAAATTGAGCACAGATTTGTAGCGGATTTTCCCCTTTGGCTTCAATAGGGAAGTTATAATCTGCTATTAAATCCTAGTGTTGGGAATTTTGCAGCGGATTACCTGTAAATCCGCAGCAAAATCTGCAGGCTGGAGGGAGACCAGGGAAGCGTCACCACAGGAGGGACAGGAGATTGGTAAAGTGAGTACACAGCTTTTTTTTGTTTGAAAAAGGGTAATCCACACCACAATCTGTTGGTTTAGTGCGGATTTGCTGAGAAATACGTTATATGTGAACTTTGCCTAATGGAAAGCTCTATACTTTACATCTTTATTATACCACTCCAAGTTTTGGCTAAAATGGTGCATTGTGTAAACCTGGTCTTATATGTGTATTTATGTTACGTAAAGAATTTTAACTCCTTCTCGCTTTGGCCACTTTTGATCTTCCTGACAGAGCCTCATTTTTCAAATCTGACATGTTTCACTTTATGTGGTAATAACTTTGGAATGCTTTTACCTATCCAAGCGATTCTGAGAATGTTTTCTCTTGACACATTGGACTTTATGTTACTGGCAAAATTTGCTCGATACATTCAGTATTTAATTGTGAAAAACACATACATTTAGCGAAAATTGCAAAAATTTGCATTTTTCTAAATTTAAATGTATCTGTTTGTAAGACAGGCAGTTATACCACACAAAATTGTTGCTAATTAACATTTCCCATATGTCTACTTTAGATTGGCTTAATTTTTTTTAACATCTTTTTATTTTTATAGGACGTTAACAGGCTTAGAACTTTAGCAGCAATTTCTCACATTTTCAAGATAATTTCAAAAGGCTATATTTACAGGGTCCAGTTCAGGTGTGAAGTGGCTTTGAGGGCCTTATATATTAAAAACCCCCAATAAGTCACTCTATTTTAAAAACGTCACCCCTCAAAGTATTCAAAACAGCATTTAGAAAGTTTCGTAACCCTTTAGACGTTTAACTGGAATTAAAGCAAAGTAGAGGTGAAATTTACAAATTTCATATTTTTTTGCAGAAATTCATTTTCAATCCATTTTTTTTTGTAACGCTGAAGGTTTTACCAGAGAAATGCAACTCCATATTTATTGCCTAGGTTCTGCATTAGCTAATTTTTTTCTCATTTCTACAAGGACTAAATGGGAAAAAGCACTGCAACATTTGTAAAGCAATTTCTCCCAAGTAAAACAGTACCCCACATGTGGTCATAAACGGCTGTTTGGACACACGGCAGGGCTTAGAAGGGAAAGAGCGCAATTTGGCTTTTGGTGCTCAAATTTAGCAGGAATGGTTTGCGGAGGCCATGTCGCATTTGCAAAGCCCCTGAGGGACCAAAACAGTGAAAATGCCAAAAAAGTTACTTCATTTAGGAAACTACACCCCTTGAAGAATTCATCTAGGGGTGTAGTGAGCATTTTGACCCCACAGGTGTTTCATAGAATTAATTAGAAGTGGGCAGTGAAAAAAACACACCTTTTTCTTCAATAAGACGTAGCTTTAGCTCAAAATGTTTCATTTTCTCAACAAAAAAAGAACCCCAACATTTGTAAAGCAATTTTTCCCGAGTACGACATTTGTGCTCATAAACTGCTGTTTGGGCACACGGTAGGCACTCAGAAGGGAAGGAGCACGATTTGGCTTTTGGAGTGCAGATTTTGCTGGATTGGTTTCTGGTCACTATGTTGCATATGCAAAGCCCCTGTGGGACCAAAACAGTGGAAACCTCCCAGAAGTGACCCCATTTTGCAAACTACACCCCTCAAAGTATTCACCTAGGGGTGTAGTGAGCATGTTAACCCCGCAGGTGTTTTACAGAAATTAGTGTGCAATCGATGTTGCAAAGTGAAAAAGGTTTTTTTTCCATAGATATGCCAATATGTGGTGAACAATTTTTAAAACACCCTACATGTGGCCCTAATCTTTTGCCTGGACATTTGACAGGGCTCTGGATTGAAAGAGTACCATGTAAAATTGAGGCCTAATTTGGCGATTTACAAAGTATTGGTTCACAATTGCAGGGCTCTGATGTGAAGTAATAAAATAAACCCCTGAGAAGTAATCCCATTTTGGAAACTACACCCCTCAAGGCATTTATTAAGGGGTGTAGTGAGCATTTTCACCCCACAGGTATTTTCCACAAATGAATGCACTGCGGATGGTGCAAAGTAAAAATTACAATTTTTCCCTAGATATGCCATATCAGTGGCAAATATGTCATGCCCAACTTGTGCCACTGGAGACACACGCCCCAAATATTTTTAAAAGGGTTCTCCCAGGTATGGCGATGCCATATATTTGGAAGTAAACTGCTGTTTGGGCACGCTGTAGGGTTCAGAGGGGAGGGATCGCCATTTGGATTTTGGAGCGTGGATTTTGCTTGGTGGTAGTTTTGTTTCGAGTATTACTGGTGTTTCAGTTTATAATGTGGGGCATATGTAAGCTGGGCAGAGTACATCAGGGGCATAGTCAGGTGGTATAATAATGGGGTAAATAATAAAATAATCCATAGATATTTGTTACGCTGTGAAGCAATCATTTCTGCACAGGCCGGTGTCGCACAGATAAATGATGTCCTTACTTATCCCCCTTTTGGTCCACATTCTGCACCTTTGTAGTTTGGGGAATTTTGCTGGGAAGTGTTGTCCTGGTATAATACGGGCACCCTCGCTTCCTGGTTCCCTAATTTTAGGGCCTTGATAAATGTCCCCCTCGGGTCTGCACAACTGCTTATTTTTTATTTCGCCTTAACTAATTTTATTTTTTGATAGACGTAGTGGTATGAGGATTGTTTTTGCGGTATGAGCTGTAGTTATTATTGGTACCATTTTGGGGTACATGCGACTTTTTGATCACTTTTTATCCCATTTTTTGGGAGGTCAGGTATCCAAAAAACTGCAATTCTGGCATAGTTTTTTAGTTTTTTTTTATACAGTGTTCGCCATGCGTTATAAATTACATGTTAACTTTATTCTGCGGGTCAGTACGATTCCGGCAAAACCAAATTTATAGGACTTTTTTATGTTTTACAACGTTTTGCTTTTGTAAAAAAAATTTATTTTTTCTGTCGCCAAGTTGTGAGAACCAAAACGTTTTAATTTTTTTCTTCAACGGAGCTGTATGAGAGCTTGTTTGTTTTTTGCAAGACGAGCTATAGTTTTTATAGGTACCAATTTCTGATACACGTGACTTTTTGATCACTTTTTATTTCAAGATTTGTAGGGCAAAGTGACCAAAAACCAGAAATTCTTGTATCGTTTTTTTACGCCTTTAAGCGCGTGGAATAAATAACATAATATTTTTATAGTTCAGGCCGTTACGGTCGCGGCGATACCAAATATGTATTGTTTATTTTATTTTTTTCAATAGTAAAGGACCTCCCGGCGGGGCCTAGTCGGCTTCCGTAATGGCAGAGCAGGAGGCCATTGTTAAGCCTCCTGTTGCCATAGCAGCAGTCGGCAGCCCTACTATAGCATGCAGGGCTGCCGATCTGCTGCCAACCTTTAAGATGCAGCGAACGCTTTCGATCGCTGCATCTAAGGGGTTTATGGCAGGGATCGGAGCTAGCTCCGGTTCCTGCCATTACAGGCAGATGTCAGATGTAACATACAGCTGACATCCACCGCTGATGACGCCGGCTCAGCTCCTGAGCTGGCGCCATCTTGCCGTCGGCTACGGAAGCCTTTCAGGCCCCGCGGGGCCTGAACGGCTTCCCTGCTAAGCAGACCAAGAGGCCAGTATTAGGCCTCCGGTTGCCATTGCAGCCACCGGAACCCCGGCAATTTATTGCTTGTGTGCCGATGAGCTGCAAACTCCTTAAATGCAGCGATCGCTTTTGACCGCTGCATTTAAGGGGTTAATGGCGGGGATCTAAGCTAATTTCAGTCCCCGCCATTATAGCCGGATGTCAGCTGTAATACACAGCTGACGTCCGGCGATGATGGCCCCGACTCAGCTTCTGAGCCGGTGCCATCCATTTGTCATATGGATTGTCTTATATTAGAAAAAAGAATCTGCCTTTAAAGCTCATCCCTGTTCAAATGAATAGAGCTGAGCTGCAACACCCGATAAATCCCATGAATAGACGTGGCAATGTTTGTGGAAAAAAGAGCCGGTCTTTTTTTCCTTATCTGGATAACCCCTTTAATAAATAACATGCACATAGTAAATTGTTTCCGCCCAAAAACCTCACCATTTCGAGATGTCTACTTTCTGTCAGTTAATGGCTGTTATTTACACCCAGAAGCTTTCCTGATCATGTCACAAGAGAGATCTCTGATACACCTAACCATCCATCCTCCTGTGTGACTAGGAAACCCTTTTGTATATTGATCACTAAATCCATGTATCTGTTTCATCTTTGTACCGAGAGTGATTTGTACTGGTTGCAATAAAAACATGTGCTATTGTTTCGGGGAATATAGACGTAACTATATAGGGTGCAGAGGTAGCAGTTGCATTCGAGCTCTGACTAATAAAAATAAACTATTACCATAAATGGAGCATAATAGATGGGGATGAGCTTGTTAAAGATTTCGTGTTGGGGCCCAATATATTTAGGTTACGTCATTGGATGGTAAAGTTGTGTATATGAAATGTTAACATTTTGCACTTGTATAGGACTCGACGGGGTGCTTATCTGTAGATTGTATAGGTCAGCTGTTGAACCTAAAGCAGAGGACAAAGAAAAGTGGAATATTTGAGCATATCATTGGGAGCATCCAGCCAAATGAGACATACAATGCTGGAAGATTTGGCATAGATAACATCTCTTGGCAAAAGTTTACAAGCAGGTGTTATAGATGAGCCGAATTTTTATTATGGACAGGGACTCCTGAAAAGCAATTGACTTTTACTGTGAGCTATATAGAGTAAATTAGTATGGCTATCTGCCACAAGATGCTCGCTTTTTGTTCTACCTAAAGCAAAATCCATCACTTTAGCTTCCACTAAAATGTTCCCATATGCGGTTTTACAGTAGAGAGGAGCCTATGAGAGTGTAGGATACTCTGTAGTACACAGAACAAACAGCAGACTACACCCAGCATTGTCTAATCCTCTACATTTGGTAAAAATCATCCTAAGATTCAGATATTTTTCATGGTGTAATATTTCGGACTCGACCTTATGAAGCGTAATGGTTAGCTTCTGAAAAAGTGTCTATAAAATACTCTTGTTAGAACAGGAAAACATTTTCTTCTTCATCCAGGCTTAGGTGAAATTACAGGAAATTAGATGTGTACACGTGGATTCGGTTACATGACTAGAGAAACCATATTACTCTTTGTTGAGAGTTCAGGAGGTCAACCTACTGTGCAGCCACTTTCACAATACTCATCGGTCTTATTAGTGGCCACTAAGGAACTCGGCTTGTAAACACTTGAACGCCAAAGCCATTGAACGTAATCCTAACCATTTAGAATTCATCCTGTGGTGGAATCTATAGTAATATTACATTAATGACTACACCAAACGTTGATGGAAATCTATGAAACAGATGGGGTCTTTCCATAATTTGTGGTGGCAATTTTTTGTTTAGTTATGTCTTCAAAATCATCACTTATCCAACTTTATATGGTGCACGTGGCATTTATACAAATGCATAATATTGCCATTGCGTCCCATTAACGGCTGGGATTACTGGTACTGGACAGGTTTGATAGACACCTAACCCAGGGTTACTTGACAAGTCTCACCCTAGTCATGCTCTCCAGCGCACATTGGGAAGGGAGCAAAAAAACATGCCTTGAGTAGGGCATCCCCGATTAGCAGTATCAAATAGGCATATACCGTAGATATTATTGTTAGAGTAGTTTCTTCATATATGTGCGTATACAATTTAGCTTTTCCTTTTAGAAAACAACATTTAGTCCCTCAAAATATGGCTCACTAATAAATTCTCTAAAGTAGGTACCCATCTCTATAAAATGCCACGATCCAACTCAATATGCCAACAATTCTGTGATTTGTGAACTTTTCTTTATTGAGCTGACCATTTGTGGGTCTGAAATCCATAGAGAACATTGAAATAACCTCACCCCTCCAAGGTCTTAACTTCATTTTACTTGACCACATTCTAAACACATTTGCAGTATGAAATATAAGAAGCTCTTATTGGTGGCCCCAATAAGTAAACCCTAAATTTCCACTCCAATGACCGAATTTCCAACACATGTTTAACACTGAAATAATTGATCATTTGGAGTCTCCTCAGTCTGGATCTTGTGAGATGTTTTATTCAGGAACCCCTCGCGGGAAAAACGTTTTGCAGTGGAAAATTAGATGGTTTTATGGATTATGTGTATAGTGTTACCTAACAGCATTTTATTGCAAGATTCTTATAATTCAACTTATTGGCGAAACATTTAATTTTTTTTCTAGACATATTAAATCCCAGAGCTGTCACATAACTAATCCCAAGTACGTGACCTCTCTAGCAAACGGTTTTGCAACAAATAAAATGAGGGAAAACAGCATGAAGTAGCAAGTTGTAATAGTCACACACTGCAGGTTTGCTTTTTACATTCTGTGATATATTAAAAAGGTTTTACTATAAAATTACTTTATAATGGTACCCAATGGTCTGGCGACACCTGCTGTTCCTGGTATCCATGAAAAAATTACAATGGCAATATTAATCACATCTTTAAATGGTAATCCCATCTGGATCTCCTCTTCTATAACTGAGAACCTGCTGATGATCAGCTGATCGCCGGGAGTCCGGCAGCTTGAATCCCCTACAATCGGATGTCGTCACTAGGGAAGCTGCATATGTATTATTACATGGTGCCCTGGCAGAGTGCTCCTCTCGAGCGGTGGACCCTTCTATCGTGTCCATATGCCCTTGTCTATTTTTTTTTGTCTAAATGTAGAAAAAAAGTACAGCCACTTAAATCCCACCTCCACTTATAATCCCACCTCCACTATCTATCTATCTATCTATCTATCTATCTATCTATCTATCTATCTATCTATCTATCTATCTGTCTGTCTGTCTGTCTGTCTGTCTGTCTGTCTGTCTGTCTGTCTGTCTGTCTGTCTGTCTGTCTGTCTGTCTATCTGTCTATCTGTCTATCTATCTATCCTGTCTCTCTCTCTCTCCCTGTCTGTCTGTCTATCTGCCTGTCTATCTAACTGTCTGTCTGTCTATATATTTATCCTGTCTGTCTATTTATTTAAGACTTTTTTGGTATATTATGTACGGAAACAGAAAATACTAGTGCACCCTATTCAATTAAGTAATTTTCTGATTCTATGGATCATAATGAACTTTTATGAACAGCTCCGCTTACTTTTTGTGTGCCTGTACTGTTCTCATCATGAATGTAATTGTAAGGTTTTTTTTTTGTACATTTTGATGTTAATGACTTATGAACTCCTTCTTTGACGTTTACGCCCCTTCCATTGGTTAATGTTATCATTGTTATCATTTTGATAAGCTACTTTTATTATGCCTTTTATATTAACAGTCTCTTCTGGGTTTTCTTTAGTTATAAATAGGGCTGAAATAGTTAATAATATGCCCTATGTCGTTAATGCTACAAAACAACGTAATGCATACCTCAGTTGTCGAAAGGAATCTCCCCCTTATTCTTCAAAAAGAGCTTCAGGAGCAGCTGAGATGTGCAATATAAGCAATAATGTACATCTTACTATAAATTAAAAAGTATATTAGTCACTTTGAAGTTCTATGACAGGTACTCAGCCTACGGCCTCATGCTGTAATAATAATAATAATAAGAAGAAGAAGAATATAAATACCAATACTATTAATAATAAGAATAAAATATGATTATCTGTTTTGTAGAACTCCGCTATACTTGTACTGATTGTACAGTCTCATTTTTAGTCAAGTATGCTAATCATGTACCTAAATAACACCCGACTTTATATTAACATCTAGCTAATATATAGAAATTATTTTGTGTGTTTATGAGGCTGGGTTTATGTGTGTACATTTTGCCACTAATCACATGCGTGTCCCGGAAGGGCCGGGTAACTGGGGATAGCAGTGAGCAGATTGAAATTTTTTTATGCAGGTCAGATAATGATTGGATCTGATTAATTTTATAATCTATACATAGCAGTTATAGGGGATTTTGGTTTGGACAATCCCTTTTGTTAGAAAGGTCCCCTAATAAGCTGATCACAGGTTATCCCACTGCTAAGACACTTAGTGATCAGCTGTAATCGTGGAGGAATCTTTCAGCACCACCACAGGGCAAATTAAGCATTACATGGTTCTCATCTAATACACGGACATGTTGGGTCCTCCAGAGAGAGACACTCTTTGTGACCACTTTCTGCTCTGATTAATGATACATTTCATGAATAGGGTGATCACCTTTATTGACTCGGAATTGTAAACAGACAACCCTTTCAATAACGTAATGCTTGTACTGTATACAAAGCTGTTCTGATACAGTGCAAGTCTTTGTTACCAAAAAACTATTAAAGCGCATGTGAAGTGTATGTAATTCAGAATTTCTCACATCAACTTTTATGTATTGCTCCATGGCCTTTTGACGTGCTGCAAAGTATGGCATTGAGATATGGAGAGAGGACTTGGCTATAGTCCCAATTCAGTGCACATTGAAATCAAATCCAGCAGCCACTGGTTTGGGAATGAACAGTTAATGCGTATATACATTTTTTATTTATATGTAATTTTATTCCTTCTTAGGTTTTTACTTGATGGAGGTTAAAGTACTACAGTCTTTAGCGGATTATCTAGGCAGACATTAAATTAATCCCGCCATGTTTTTGTTGTGTCATGCTAAATCCTATACAAGCCAGCCATAGATCATGCGGAGAAGTTGGAGAGAAATCGACATCTATGGTGCATTAAAATGTGGAAGAATTCCAGAGCATCCTTCTTAACTAATAGCTCTTAAGGGACTTGCCATTTCTGAATAATCTAAGCTTGTCGTTGGAGAGTAGAATGAATACGACAGAACTACTAGTTTAGGTCTATTAAATTGTCACTTAGAAAATAGAGACATACTTGTACATGACTAAAAGGATTGAAGACAATTGTTTAACAGTCCGAAGGTATCCACAACACAATACGACTGCATAATATACTGACCAAATAATCTTTGTAACTCTCTAAAAACTGTGGTTGAAATTCTAGTGCTGTTTTTGACGGCAAACTTGGCTACACAAATATGGCTAAATTATTATTCATGGTAAGAATTTAACTTTATAAGCATATAAAACCAGAATATCAAATAGTAAATAGACATAGAGGGGCTGGACAAGTCCCAGGAGACAATGTGTCAATAAAATAGGAACTGGTGCATAAAGTGTACACTATTTAGTCCATTCCTGGATATAGCTTTTGTACATAGAGTATAGGGGGACCAATATAAAAAAGATGAAAACATACAGCCCTACTGGTGCTTGTTTCCAGCAACAGCCCCATCCAGATATGGGGGTAGATTAGTGCTTGCTATCCCCCAATCCCTTTTAGAAGAAAAGAACATAGTGAACTTAGCTTGTTAACTTTCCAGTGTCTATTGAGAAAGAAATGGGGACCCATCTGAGCTGGGGAACCCTCTCTATGAGCTCCTCAGCAGCACAGGTTGCAGTACATGTGTTTTGTTAACTAGGTCATTTTTTTTCTATGATGTGTAATATCTATATACATCAATGTTGTTTAAAAGGGTTGTCTTATCAAAACATCCCTTTTCCATATACCCTTTTAGGGCATATAGACGTTATGTAGAAGGTAGCCCACTTCAGACTCCCCCCTATTAGAGTGGAGAGACGCTAACATAGCGGCTCTGGCTTAGCCTGTTTGTTCATGTATTACACGTATGGGCATTCATTTAAAATGTACAGACAACTTTCCCTGGCGATAACAGCTAATTGCCAGGGGTTTCTGAAGTAAGACCTGCAGTGATCAGCTGATCGCTGGGCTTGCTTTAATTATCAGTGTCATTTCTAATTGGTAATATCACTTAATAATTATATTTGGATCACCAAATATCCCTCAGCCCAACTCAGAGAATTCCTGTACATTATATTATAATATTGGTGCCGCAAATATGCGGTAAGTTGTTTTCCTTCTTCATGGCAGTTAAAGGATTACTAAATGTTTGACAAAATTCTGATATGTCATAGTGACATGTCAGAAGTTTTGATGGGTGGAGGTCTGAGCACTGAGACTCCCACCAATTGCTAAAAAGAAGCAGCTGAAGTGCTCGTGGGAGGGTTCAGCCGCTTAGTTTCTGTTTGGCTTTCTCCGGAAAGCAGATGTATCGGAGTACGGGCTCATAGACTTTCTATTGAGTCCGTACTCCGACACATTGTTTTCCGGAAAAAGCCGAACAGACGAGAAGCGACTGAGCGCTCTCACAAGCGCTTCTGCCGTTTTGTTTTAGTGATTGGTGGGAGTCTCAGTGCTCGGACCTCCACCAATCAAAACTTCTGACATGTCACTATGACATGTCAGAAGTTTGTCAAACGTTTAGTTACCCTTTAAGTAATTACACGTATAGTATGTGAAGTGCATAGAAGCAAATTTCCCCGAAAAACTTTATTACATATCTCAGGATTTTACTGCACCCAAATAGACAGCCTAAAGAGGGAGAATTAAATTTTTTGATATATGCTGTTATCTATGCAATCTAGTTTATACAATACATGTCACAGTTACCTGCGGTTTTGGATATAGGCGGGGGTTTATGAGTCAAATCTAAAAGTGGTTATTGCGAATAAGTGGGTTTTTTTTAAGACACTATTTAGCAACTGAGTAAGGCTGAGGATAATTTGAGCAATATGGTGTAAGATAACTGTAGCAGAGACAGATGTGTAGGGTGGAATGTATGGAACCAATATCTACTTTGGAGCAATGACGAGACATTTATTGTTTTTCTTTCGATGATAATTAGGGCCATTTTTTTAATCTGGAGACAATTTAACAGGGCTGTGTGGTTGCTTGTGCCTGTGTGTTTTTTCCATGTATGAGGGCTTATTAGGGGAATATGTTAACCACAAATTACCCTGCTCCAATTTATTATGACAGTCTATACTTAGTTTGTGCAGTTAGGGTCTTCAACCTAAAGAGCTTTTATGTTGAGGCACAGAACATTTTCAATCTTTCTCATACAGAATCCTTAAGAAAAGAGGGTGTACTTCCCTAAAAACACTGCTTCTAGACGAGAATATGGTGCCTTGTGGATGCACCATACAGGTGAACATGGAGTGCCTACGGGTCCGTAATACAGAATTGTAGACTTTTTGTGCCACTTTACAGGTCTTATGCACACAGAGATTCTCTTGCTTTGTCTCGTTCATTATGATTTAGTATCATTTACATAGACATCTTGGTTACTGCATAGTGTTTATATATTGAACCAATAATACCACAGAATGAAGTAGGCTCCCAAGCTCCCCCTAGTGGTAGCGGCATCCAGTCAGAATGTTATTATTTATCTCAATGACTATGTAGGTGTCATAGCTCTGCATCAAAAACAGATATGTGACCTCTATAAAGATTCAGTATATTAAGAAATTCAGAATGTTGGACCTAAAAATTACATTGTGCAAATAAGTGAGCATTCACTTTAGAGCAAATTTCCTATACAAACATATCTATGATGAGTTTCTCACTTTCTGTCCCCAAGTATGCTGTTGAATGGAATATAAACAACAGGTATAAATTATA
This sequence comes from Rhinoderma darwinii, assembly GCF_050947455.1. Lineage (NCBI taxonomy): Eukaryota > Metazoa > Chordata > Amphibia > Anura > Rhinodermatidae > Rhinoderma > Rhinoderma darwinii. Next base: position 316,795,097 of record NC_134691.1, read on the forward strand.
TCCTTTCATGTCTAATACCAATGGAAATCACACAAAGAGAATAATTATTAATTAAAGGGAAAGTCTACCCAAACTAATCTGAATCAGTTTCTTACTCTCTAGATTTTACTTTCTTTACTAGTCTTACCTGGACTGGTTGAGGTAGATGTTGGTTTTTAATCCTTCAAGATCCTCCCAACAGCTTTCTTCTTTCCATTTGACATGGTTGTCATGCATCACTTCTGCTCACTGACATTGCTTGTTTTAAAAATGACATGATCTGTGAGGTCCAGGCCTGCTGATTAATAATAGATGATATTGAGTAGAAATGCAGAATTCATAGAACTTTAGTTGTTGCACCTTAAGGAGTTGTAGAGTCGCAATAAGGAATAGTTGTAACTGGGTTGACAGGCTAACTTGGGGTGCGAAGTCTAAGGAATGCCCTGGTTTTCACCATGCACCCCTGCAAGGGGAATCCCAGGTTGCGGTCCCCAGGATAGTCCCCATATGACAGCTAGGCTGCAGGTGAAGGCATACAACGAAGAGGGGGACCAGCCGTGGTCAGATGTATGCAGAGTTTGGTACACAGGAGTGGGAAGATCAGTCGTGGTCAAGTAAATGCAGAGTCCAGTACCCAGGAGCGAGAGATCAGCCGTGGTCAAATGAATGCAGAGTTCGTTACACAGAAGCACAAGATCAGCTGTGGTCAAACGTATGCAGAGTTAACTACACAAAGGAAAGCAAGCACAGGGACGCTTGATTACTGGTAAGCCACAATAATCAGGCACTAGAAGAATAAAGCTGTTGGTAATTATAGGACAGCAAATACTGTAATTGACTACATAGCAGGTGCCATCCATAACTAATCACAAAGAGCAGCAAACACATGGCTGGGACAAAGCTAGAACAAGGCTCTCTGTAACAAAATGGTCATTGCTGCGAAGCAAGACTGGAGAGTCCAGAGTTCAAGTACAGGAAGTTCAGTTCCTGACAGAGATATTCAAGCAATATTGCATTTCAGAGATACAGCTCTAGCCACGAGGAAGTGCCATTAGTTAGGGCCCTAAATCTAAAAGCCTCTATCCATGGTGGCTCTAGATTCCTATTTTCATATAAATTCTGTTATTTGCTCTACAATAGTGATTTCAGGCGGCCGCTGAAAAACTTGTTTATGGTTGGTCTGTGAAGTTTATAGTTTTTAACTATACCTCCGTAATTTAAAACGATGAATCGATGATCTCTACATTGTTCTGTGTACTAGTCTGGGCTGCTATTGATGAGATGTAAAGCTATTTTTTTCCCATTAGCGACTTTACAAGGACAACGACTGAAAAAATCCAACACGGTAGATAAATTTTTCCACAATCTGCTTTTGATCGCTGTCTGTTATGTTTGAGCCGAGTGTCTCCGTGACTTGTTAGTTATTTGACTGGTAAGTTGTGAATGGTCTAAATAAGGAAATGTCTTTTTGTTCCAGGTTTCAAATTGGTTTGCAAATGCAAGACGACGCCTCAAAAACACTGTGAGACAACCAGATCTGAGCTGGGCATTGAGGATAAAGTTATATAACAAATATGTTCAAGGGAATGCTGAACGGCTGAGTGTTAGCAGTGAAGACTCATGTTCAGAAGGTTTGTTCATATGTATTGTGATAACTCTGGTCCATCAGGATGCACAGGTTAGCATTGTGATGTTGGTACTTTGAATAAAAATACAGTATTAGTCCCTGGCTTCTTCCTTGTTCAACTACAGTGGTCAATGACACTCGTAGGACTGTCTGAGTACAGAAGTACATAATGTGATGTAACCCCTCGAATCACTCTCAGTAGACGCATCACCACAGATTTAGATCCCTCAGTCTATAATATGACCCAAATAAACTCTCCATATTAGAACTATCACTCCTAAATCATATACAGTGAAACCACTTAAAAAGACTAACATTTTGAGATGAACATCCCTCCATCTAGACCAGTTTGCCTGGGACAGATTTTAAGTTCCATCATATTATATGTATATTGGCTATCTTCTTTAAGAGGACCACCCTTCTAAAAGACCATTTTCCTATAATGAGTGGTCGTCTCAAAGAGGTCTCACTGTTTTATCTCATTCTGACATTAGCTTTCATATACAGATGTGTACACCCTTAAGTTTTCTTGAATGGGTTTAAGTTATACAATTTGTCATGTATGTTTTTTTAGCACGATAATCTATAGGCCGACGGATAGCCAAAGGATTAGGAATGGGGGTATTTACTTTTTTTTTACATGTTTGTTTAATATCTCGTACCATTTATATTGAGATATGTCAGGTTTAGGCCTAGTTCACATCTCGTTATTGAACTCTGTTTAGCGTGTAAGTCGGAAAAGCTCCCTTCTAAACGTTTACATAGGGCTCTATTAGCCCGACGGAGGTCAAAAGAGTGTCCTTTTGGTCTGTGTCCGGCAGCTATACATCAGTATACCTTTTTATTGAAAAGCATGGAATAGCTTAGTCAACTACGCAATTCCATTCAACAGAATCCCATTAAAAAATGTGTTTTTTAACATAGGAGCCTATGGGTGTGGGATGCCACTCTATGGCAAATGTCACAGGCATCAGTTTAGCATATACGCCATGGACTCTTTAATAACTTTTCATGACGTATACGTTAAACGAATACCATTATAGTCTATAGGTGACATATACGTTAAATAGATGCCTAATAGTGACATCCGTCACCCATAGACTATAATGTTATCCGTTTAACATATATGTCATGAACTCTCATGACCCCACTTCATGACATATCCATCTAACCGATACCACTATAGTCTATGGTGAAGGACCTTCTGTACACATCTGTTGCTTCTTCTGCATGGGTCCACAAGTTGCATTACATGATTTTATTACCATAAAACAATATTCTAATGAAGAAATTCCAGGTGGACGGAGAGATGTCTACCACACCATGCTTAGGCAGGCAGCATCTTGTCGATTATTCCAGATGTGGGAGCAGGCAGGAGTGACTAGAAGATGGTGTAAGACGTTCTACAAGACTAAAATGTTAGAGTTATCCTAAGCAACATCTAGATTTATTCAACATTGAATTATTTCTTCAGTGAGAACATTCTTCATATTATTTATGTCTTGAAACAGAGCAGCAGTAGCGTAAATATGAAAAACTCTGTGTCACATATGAAAAAAACAAGGAGCGATATCTGATCCCTTCCATGTGGGTTACGCAGAGGTAGCCTATATAGTGTATTTATATTTATACTGGACACTAGCCAGACTTTCTAAGAAAAGAAGTACTATTTCTGTGAAGAATAAGTTGCAGATCAGTCTAAATAGAACAGTTCCACTGAGCCAATGGGGAATGTTTATTGGTAGAGAAATGGAGATTCCTTAGAAATGGTTGTAACACAAGAATGCAGAAAAAGAACGGCCTAAAAGGGGCAAGACCATACCTATGATTGAAATATATGTGTTTATTACCTAGTCTGTACCTCCTGAGCTGGAGACCCTTGTCTCCCCTTTGACACTAGTCTTAGAAAAATAAATCTCGCTAGATTTATTCAGTATTACATGGTCCCAAGTTCTACATTTCATCGTAAGAGCATTAAGTAAGGGAACTAAAACATAATGAGATATTATTAAACGGGGATTCCTCCAAAGCTACTCTGAGCACATTTATTATTTAAAATAAAAAAAATGTAAATGCTAAAATACCTATAAAAATCACAGTTAATCTCCAAGATGTAAGTTTTCAGATATTAACCCTTTCCCGTCGCAGCCATTTTTTTGTTTTTCATTTTAATTTTTTCCTCCCCACATTCCAAAAGCCATAACTTTTTTATTTTTCCGTCTATATAGCCATACGAGGGCTTGTTTTTGTGGGCTGGAATTAATTCCTCCATTAACAGTAATTCCTCCATTGTTTTTTTTTGGGGTTTAATTTTTACGTAGGTCACGCTGCGGTAAAAATGTCAATAGGGCCTGTTCCTATGCAGTCTCAGCACTGATTGAACAGTTTTAGACTGTGTTGGGACACCCTCCCCAATTAATAACACTCAGTTGTCAATTTATTCATACATTTTTAGGAGGAATAATAGAGGAATGCAGAGTTCTAAGAAAAAGTTATAAGGCACAATCCAGAGATCTTATAAAAACAGGTCCAGAATTGTTATATTATGGGGAATACAAATATTTAATAAAACAGATATGTCAGTACAGCACAGGGATCCTATTTAAGCATAGACGTAATATACTATATGTGAAATAGCCATAACATCTAAAATATAATGCTTTTAAATGTGAAGCTATATGATTCACACACACACACACACACACACATATATATATATATATATATATATATATATATATATATATATATATACACAGTATATAAAACTATTTATGTAGGCTTTTAGAACTAGTGAGGTAAAGTAGTAATCACAGGGCAGACATTTTTCCAAACTTCTTCTCCCATTGGGGAACTCTACAATATGGCTTTCCCAGATTAAAATGGCTGATAACACGGGATAATAGATGGCATTCAACTGCAAAGCACATGGAGATAAGATGCACTTTAATTTTCATGTCACTTTAAACAGGAATTTTATTTTTAATAATAAGGACCCCCTTAGGCTGGGCTATCTACATACTTAAGCATTTCCATATTGAGGCCCATGGGTGAAGGTACAACAATGTTTACACTTTGTATACACGGGTCTTTAAGTCTAAGAGTATTTTGAGATTACCCTTCTCCCTTGTACCACTTTTATCTGTTTCAATATTGGAAAATGCTCTACTGACTTAGGTACCATTTAGGGGAAGGATAAAAACATCACTTTAGTCTTTCCTTTCCTCAGTGCAAAACTGTACAACATATTTTTTTTTTATTGGTTTTCAGATGGAGAAAATGCTCCCATGGGTCATGCTAATGAAGAAGTATATGATAAACCCATCCACCATACTGTGATAAATACTGAGAACTCGGTCATCAAGTCGGGGATAAAGGCAGAAGCTAGTACCAATGAAGACTATGTCTCGCCTCCAAAATACAAAAGCAGTTTATTGCATCGTTATCTCAATGACTCCTTAAGACATGTCATGGCCACTAACTCAGTCATGAGAGAAAACACAAGACAAAGAAACCACTCAGGATCATTCAGCTCAAACGAGTTTGAAGAAGAGCTTGTGTCCCCTTCATCTTCAGAAACTGAAGGCAATTTTGTTTACCGTACAGGTGAGTGAGTCTACAAATGCGGCTTTCCATGTAGCGCTTTGTTTCTGCTTGTGTAGCAATTGTACAAGGCCCATACATTTTCATAGAGCTAAATATGCAAATTACTGTGATTTGAGTGTATTTTGCAATGTACTTGCGCAACAAAAGTTAGACGGGCACAGTTTGTCGACCCAAGACAGGCCTTTGGGACACACTATCATGAGATTTCACATGAGTAAGGGCCTCTTCAAAGTCTTCTTTCAATAGTAAGTGTTTCAGGCAATAGAGTTACAGTGGTCTCCATTTGTACCCCAGCCTTAGCATGTCACGTGTCAGCCACAGGCCACACGAACCCCGGTGGTGTTCCTTCGTCTCGCTGGGTGGCATGTTGGCACTTCTGGAGCCGTGGTGTCACCATGACAATCGGATGCCATGACTCTCCTTTCTTGTATAGCGTGGCTCCAGCTGCAGCATTGGGACCCGGCATCTATTTGGGACTATCCTGGGGACTGCGACCTGGGAATCTTACCAGCAAAGTCTATACCTCCTGGCAGGCGTTAAGGGTGAAGAATGGGGAATTAATTAGACTCCGCACTCAAGATTAGCCTGCACCAATTTAATAATGGTCTAAGTCGTTCATTGTCCCTTTCTGCTGGCAAATTTCTCCTGCGCTGAAGTGCAATTTCTTCTCCGACAAGTCCTACATTGTGTCGCTGAAGTCTGTTCCCGCTACGCTGTGCTACTCTGCGTCACTGTCCATGAGATGTAACAAAAACGACTGGTGACAAACCACTATTAGGTCATCCTCCAATCACTGTTGATAACAGCAGTCACTTCCGATATGTTATACTGTTATATGTTATTCCGATATGCACTGTACATGTTTTAAGGAAAGTTAGGGCTATGATTCTTAATAGGTCTACTGTCAGCACCAGGGGACATCCCCTGGCAATTTGGGTAAATGTGGTCTCCGCTTCCCAAGCTTAGAATTGAGGATGCTTATATTTGATGTAGAAAAAGATTTGTACAGAATACAATGCTATTACTGATATTGCCTGGAGAAGATGCCAGTCTGGAGTAAAAGCTGATGTTTCTGAGCTTGCACATAATATTAAATAGGTGTGGCTCGTAAGGCACAAAGTGAGGCCAGAAAGTTCTACTAGAAATAAATTCATCTGGGACTTATTACTAGTCTGGAGTCTGGACAGTGAGCTCAAAGGAATGATGTACAAAAACACTGTTGAAGAACACATCTGATTTGCAAACTGTTCGGCATTATTGCAGACCTAATTTCTAAGATCATTATCACCCAGCGGAAAGTTCCACCTTTCGCCTCTTCCCAGCCTTGCAAACACAATTTTACGATCTGTTGAAACTAGCTTTAGCCACATTGAAGTAAATTTACTAATGTGGTGCTGGAAAGAAAACCTCAAACAAAGGTGACAAATTTGACACTGTATTTATATAAATGTGTAAAATTAATCTGAGAATATTGTGTTCTGTAGAGAAAAGCAGAATACACCATTGTTATCTTATAACATATATCATCTCTGTTCTATTCTATGCATTGAAAATGAGAGATGATAAACTAAATCACCACCAGTGGTTGTATCTAGTCAGTGACACGGTTGCAACATAGACACTCTATTTACAATGTACGGGCATCCCAGGTCTGTATAACAAAAACGAGCTCCAACACTTATAAAGATATATTATAAAATTAAAAGGGGCTTCTCTGTTCTCTGATTTTTTTTTATCCAGCCCTCTTATTCATAATGAATAAGACGGCTTTGCAATTTATTATTTAAAAAAGAAAAACTCCCTCCTTGCCCCCCTACAGTGCCCAGGTCAGTGGGCACTGTAGGGGAGCAAGGAGGGAGTTGTTATTTTTGAAATAATAAATTGCAAAGCCGTCTTATTCTTTATATATAAGTGGGCTGGATAAAAAAAAAAATCCCAGAGAACCCGCTTTTAATTTTATAGGGGTCGGAGCTCATTTTTTTTTTTTTATACAGAGCTCCAAATCCTCTGCTTTATTTTATACAGCCATGGATCGAAATGATAACATTGATATTGATAAAATTCTAAGTGCCTCCACTGGGGGGAATTTACTGAATGCAGATTTATACAGCTCCCATTTAATTCATTAGCATATACAATATATCTTAAGTAAGCAACTGAGCTCTCCTTAGTGGTGGCAGCAGGCAGCCAGAATTATAATTTCAATATATGGTTGTGTTAAAGTAAGAAGGGGATTAAGATCTCTGTAAAGGAAATAGAGCTCTGACCCCTAGAGATATATCTTGAAACGAACCTATTAAGTTTAAAAAATAAAATCTTGCTGATGCCGCAAAAACTTAATTTGAGATGGGTATATACAGCTTTCCAGGTTTTTTGGGACTTTGGTATTATCCTTAGGATAATTCATCAATATCAGATTGATTGAGGTCCGACTCTGGTGGGCGCTGCAGCCTTTTCGTTGCTTAGCAGGCCCAACGCCGTACATTCGATAGTGATTATGCCTGGTACTGCAGTTCAGTCCCCTTCACATGAACGGACTGAACAGCACACCCAATACTGAACGTACAGAGGTGTACCTGGTAAGCAATGAAAAGACTGCAGCATTCACCCCTTCAGGCGCCTCAGCCCCTTCAATCAGCTGATCGGTGGGGGTGCCGGGAGTTGGATCAATATCAAAGTCCCGTAAAACCCCTCTAATAATAAGTCTTTAGTAAGCTCCTAAACTCCCCCTAGTGGCGGCTGCAGAAAAACAAATTCAATGTTTAACTCTATTAGGGCGGATTTACACGAGCGTGTGCGTTTTGCGCACGCAAAAAACGCTGCGTTTTGCGTGCGCAAAAGGCACTTAACAGCTCCATGTGTCATGTTCATATGGTGCGCGGCTGCGTGCTTTTCACGCAGCCACCATCATTAATGACACTCCGTTTGGATGTTTATAGCACGTGGTGCTTTTCTGTTTACATTCATTTTTTTACTGCTGTTGCGCGAATAATGCGCGTCCCACGGAAGTGCTTCCGTGTGGTGCGCGTGAGTTTCACGCACCCATTGACTTCAATGGGTGCGTGATGCGCGAAAAACACCGAAATATAGAACCTGTCGTGAGTTTTACGCAGCGGACTCACGCTGCGCAAAAATCACGGACAGTCTTCACTGTCCCATAGACTTGCATAGGTCCGTGCGACCCGCGTGAAAATCACGCAGGTTGCACGGACGTAAGTCACGTTCGTGTAAATCCGCCCTAATTGTGTTAGGGAAAGCAGTGTATCTGGAGTCCTATATCAGAAAAAAAGTTTGCTGATTTACCACAAATGTTGAAGCATTGATAATTAATAAAACAAAGTATTTCAAAGTCAATTAGTTTTTTGTATTTGAACTACACTCTATAAATGACTGTACCGTTTTGATATGATGTGGTTAGATAGGATGCAGGTTGATGTATTAGTTTTTGCATCACCAGAACATTTAACTACTAGTAAACATAATTAATGTGTTAGGCACTGAGCAAAATGAGATTCACAAGGTATACATTCAGGTATAGAATTAGAATGGGGTTGGCTGTTATGATTGTTGGGCCAAATACAGTGACTAGCCAAATAATAATGTGGAATCTGGAAAAAGCATGTCTTCAGATTTGAGTGAAGGGCTCTTTTATGAGCTCGGTCATTACCAGTGAGTCCTCTGCCAACTTGGGTTGGAATTTTTGACAAGATGGCACAATTGTTAACACTGTTGCCTTGCTGTGAAGAACTCTGGAGTTTGACTTCAGACCAGAGCAAATACAATATGAAGTTTGTATGTGCTTTTCATATTCTTGGAGGGTTCCTTTACCTACTATGGTTTTTACTTGTACAGTCTGAAAAATGTACATGTAGTTCAGGCAGGGAATTTGATCAAAAACAATAACATTCTCTTTATGGGAATGTGGTATGGCGGTGGACGTACTGGATATCAAAATGCCTTAAATCCCTTTGCATATGTACGTTCGTATGTATGTCAAAATACGTAAAGGTTTAAAAAACATATCCCAGCAGGGAGACATGAAGATGTAATTGTACCTCGCTGTATCAGTCTCGTAGTCTAGATTATATGATAATTTGACATGTGTTGAGTCCCATTAATGGTTGTCCCATCGGAACAGCATCTGCCTATATGCTCTATTAGGGGCAGCATCTGCCTATATGCTGTATTAGGGACAGCATGTGTCCATATGCTAAATCAGGGACCTCAACTATGAGCTAGAGTGGACAGCTGCTAGCGAGAAGCAGCTCCCACTATGGAGGACTTGGGCCGTTTTTGTATTATTTGATCGGCCATTCATTTGAATGTCTGCATCTCATACTACATTATATAGTAATACTGCAGTACTACAATGTACAACCCCTTAATATAATCGTTGTGGTCAGACTCACGGAAAACTGCATATTTTGCCTGGGAATTCAGGAGCCAGACCTGCTGCGATCGTATTTACGGGTTGTCTGTGATGAGCCAACTCCTTTTTCGTTGACTTAAAGGTTATGGACGCCATTTGGGTCTTTTTTTTTTTTCTTCAATGAAATCGATTTATTTGGTGATAAAAAAAAACTTTTGCCCTTTACTTTAGTTAAAAAATTCACTTCTGCAGCTTCCATGGAAAACAGTACATAGAAGCTGCAGAATCCCGTTCAAAGCCGAATCCGCCAATGAGCTGCACTGACGGCTTGGTCTGCAGTGGTTCCTGTGTGCCCCTGAGCTATTTTCTAAGGCTGATGCTGGATACAGGATCCACTATGACTTGATCAGAACTAAGATTAGAAGATTGCTCAGGTGCCCACAGGTGCTGTGGCAGACCGAGCCGTCAGAGCAGCTCACTGACGGATTCTGCTGTGAACAGAATTCTGCAGCTTGTATGTACTGTGATACATAGAAGCTGCAGAAGTAAAAATGCCATATTTTTGTTTTTTTTATAAAACGAAACTACAAAAGCTATTTTTATCACTAAATAAATGCATTTCCTTTAAAATAAAACAAACCCTCAAAGGTGTATATTACATTTTAAGAAATTTACTTGTAGTATTATAACCTGTCTTGCTGTTAAATCTCCATTTAAATTAGACTTTTTGCATACACAGTAGTCTTCTACTGATATAAAATCTCTCCTCCTGTTATGTGTCACTGAATGGTCTATGTTTTTAGTGTAACTGTTTGCTCATGTTTTTAAATTTCTTTTTTTTTTCTCACGCCATAAATATCTGTAATACATTTCTCATGTTGAACACAGTGGTTGTACATATTGTTTAGTAATGAAATAACACATGGCAATATGGGTAGCAATGTTTGGTAAAGCCCTTTCTTGGAATGATAAAGTCAAGCCAATACATTCCTGTGGAAGAACGCTGCTTCCTGTAGGCTGGAAATTGCATCTCTCTGCTTCATTGTATAATGTACATTTACTCCTCAAAATAATATTCTATTTCTGTTCTACTCCATAGTTGCAATTGATTTGCAGTTATGTAATTTTTTCAGTTATTGCGGAACAATAGCAATTTTCAGTGTAATGAATTTGTTATAGTATAAGGAACTATAGCAACACTCTTGAGGCACCAGTCAATCAAATGTTATGCAGGTAGCTTGATAGAAGGAGCTAAAGCGTGAACTAGCGGTCTACAGGGTAACTAGGGGGGCAAGAATATTTAAGATGTAAATCTGTAACAGAGAACAAGGCCAATTACTCATAATTGGCAAAATAAAAATGTCTCATATTTAGTCCACAGGGGCCAACAAGCCTTCTTCCTAGCAGTGAGGATGGCCAGATTGACTAATGTATATGGCCTTATTGGATTATATGCCAGTCTTCATATATGTTCTTAACATATATGTGTCTTAACACACATGTATTCATACACATATCGGAGAATTATCAGATCCATTAGGCTCTGTTCACATTAGTGTTGTGACTCTCCATCTGGGGTTGTATTGGGGTAACCTATTATAAGTCAATGTGGTCCATTGGTCACCGTTTGGATCTGTCGTATAACAAATCCATCATAGCATCATGTCTTCCATTATAAATGGAAACCATGATGCTAGTGGGAACAGAGCCTTATTTGTGCTGTGTTCACTTGGTGGAACTATGTAATAGATGTATATGGTATCTAACTTCTTTCACTGTAGGTAACCTGGCTGAATTTACTTAAAGAGGACCTGTCACTAGGTCATATAAGTTTAACTGATTTAGTGACCTGAATTTTGCCGTTCCCCTGATTCCAACGCTGGTTTTTTTTCCTGGACTCCCCCCATTCCAGAGATATGGCCCACTGTTGTGTTAGCTCCCTATATGCTAATTTGCCGTAGTTAGCCAACGGGTCGCGGACTACCCTCAAGCTGCCTTGTGATGATTCATCAGCATCAGAGGCAGGGAAGCTAGCTCCACCACGTTGGCTAACTACAGCAAATTAGCATATAGAGAGCCAACACAACAGTGGGTCATATCTCTGGAACTTGGGGGAGGGGGTCTAGGAAAAAAAAAGAAAACCACGCTAGAATCAGGGAGACGGCGCTAATCAGGTCAGTGAAACAATTCAACTTATATGACCTAGTGACAGGTCCTCTTTAATTCTGCCCTACTGAAACACCTATAGAATACCAGTTATGATGAGGCTTAATAAATATGATTTATTTCTGTTGATTATATAATGTCATTATTCACATCAGGCCTTGTCCAAAATGCCCCTCACAATTTAATTTCTCTATCTCGAAGACATACACTAGGGGCAATCAGTATTTTTTTTGTTGTGTGGGAGGAAACACTGGAGGAAGCCCATGCAAGCACAGGGAGAACATACAAACTCCATGCAGATCTTGTCCTACTTTGGATTCGACCCCAAGACACCAGTGTTGTCTGCCAACAGGGCTAGCCACTGAGCCACTGTACTGCCCAATTATTGAATAGAAATGTAAAATTCCTTATTAATTATTTATTTACTTATTGCTACCTCTGCATCCCCGACAGCTTCGCCAATGTCTATCGGGCTACTAATATACTGTTACTTTCAAAACTGCATGTGTTGCTCATCTCTCTTGGAAGTTCGGAGTCTTTCAGTTACGCTAGGATGCGTAGTCACAGACTCACGTAGCAGGGGGTATATTCTTTCTCCTGGTATGTCTGTATGTGAACAGTGATGTGATGAAGGGGCTGGCTGTCTGGCTGAGTATATTCGCTAAACCATCCTTATCTAACGAACTGACCAGACAGCCAGTCCTTCATCACATCATTGGCGCCAGTTTTCCTGAAAGCCTCTGAACTTCCGGAACCACGTGACCACAGTTGTCTCCTGCGATCAGGCTATCTGTGCAGTTTGGAAAATAACAGTAAAGTATATTAGTAAGTTGCTTTATTCTAAGTTTTTACACCACTAAACATGTTTTTTTCATCGTCAGTGGTCAAGATCCATCCACTAAATTGAGGAACGTTGTTTTTCATTTGTAAAATAAAATCTCTCCAACCCAACAACGACCTTCTAACCCACAATATCATTTCTTCAGTGTAAACTGTTTGTCTTTTCCCCAGAAAAGCGAAACAACTAATTATGTTTAGAAAAGATCCATCGGAAATAAAGGTCTCCAAAAATGAAATGCATGAAGTAAAAATATGAAATTTTTGGGACAGTGCTTTAGTTTTCTTTGCCCAGAAAATCCTCGGAAATAACAGCCACTGTCTCAATCAATTATTTATGACATCACTCAGCCTGGTTGTAACTTCATAGCGTTTCACTTTTAGTTAGAACCAGATTAGAGAAGTCGTCTTTCCAAAGCAAAGTTTCTTTTTAGGTCATATATTACTTTGGCATTTACGACCTTCTGTCAGGCAAGTTTTGTGGTGGTAGTACTAGGATTTTGGTTACTGTATTACTTGTCATAGGCTGTGTAAATATAAAAATTTAGATCCAGCTTTTCCCAGCAGGGATTGTGTCTCTGTAACTATTTGCCACATTTTCTTTTTCCAAGTAAAGAATGTTGTCTATGGACAGAATGCTGGACTTCAACTTTTGTTCTTCTGCATTGGGTGAGGTCCACTGGCTGCAGTCCATTGGCTGTCTACTAATGGCAGGACAACAGTGGGGAATTTTGAAATTCCCCACATCCCTAAGGAATTCTTTTGGATGTTCTTGTTACTACAGTGAGCTACTCTGATAATCACTTTATACTATGTAATTGTGCTGAAATATAGTATTACATGGTAGCTTCATCCCCATATTCACTGCTGAGAAGGAACCCCATTTTCTCTAACCCCAGAGACGCTCCAAATTCTTCCACCTGGATCCCCCCACTAATTTAATGTCTATTATTCACTACTCTTTGTGGTCAGTTTAGCCTACTGCTTTGTACATATCACATGCCGTTTTTTTTATTTATTTTTTATTCTTCCTTTTTTTGTTGTCAGATAGGCTTTAATCTCATTTCATTTTTACACAATATATATATACATTAAAAAAAAAATTATTTCTCTGAAATATTAGTCTTTCAGTGAGAATAGTAAAAATAAAAAATGCTAGGGAGTTTTATTTGTTTCTTTCAGGGGGGAGTTTACATGGTTTCTACAGTTACAGTTTTATGGAGTAGAAATGTCACATACGGCTCAAAAGTGGACTTTGACGCCATTTACCCCGCTCTCGTCACTTTTCAAAAAAGTAGCAGAGCTAAGTGAAAAGCGGTGTGGCCGCCCACAGCTGATGCAATTACTATAAATTACACCGGAAACTGGCCTAAATTATAGAGGAAATCAATGCCAGTTCCGGACTAGCGTAGATTTCATTCAGTGTCTCACGGACAGCTGAAGATGCAACAAATTTATGAAAAAGCGCCTGCCTCTTAATAAATTTGTCGCATCTTACTCCAGCTTGTATTTTAATAAGACTGGTGCAGTCCTAATACAGTACATATCCCCCTTAGAATATTTCTTTACACCTCATTCTTTTCCTATATTGGGAACTTCCATAAAATCCCCAGTTGCAGGTAAAAAATAAATTAAAAAAAAATAGCATTTGTCACAACAAGAGTTGTCACTTTCTACCTAGGTTTCTGGATATTGGCACCCACATGTGGCTACACTTTGCAGTCACTATTTAAGTGTCATAAAATAAGTAATAACATTTATCATCTATCCACTGGATAGGTGATAAATGTAAGATTGGTGGCCATCTGACCCAAGGAATTCCCACCCGTTGTTAGGAAGGGAGACCCAAGGGCCCATGTCCCTCTCTACTGACACAACCATGGAAGGTGGCGCTGCATGGTGCGGCGTTTTAGCATGTGTACTGTTGGAAATAGCCGAGTGAGAGCTAATGATTATTGCCTATCTATTAAAATACACTATTACTGCTGTTTTCCCTGTTGTTTAGGTGTTCGGAGCCTCCACAAACCAGTTTCCATTATACTACTGTATCTGTGGCAATAGAGTTGACTTGGCTGTGATTTTGTAGCCATAGAGATTTATAACTTGCCATACATTGTATACAACTTCATTTTAATACATATCTCCATTTTCTGCTCTATTAACTTTGCCATCACAAAATGCCAAATACTGACTACATTGAACACTGAGTTACTTGTGAATGTACCGCGGCTTCTAAGAAATGTTTGCTCTGGAAGGCTTGTGGATTTTTCTCTATAAATGAAATGGTTACTACATGTTAAGCAGTCATTTAAGGGGCCATAACCTACTTAATAAAGTCTGAGTATTTCATGTTAGTAGGAATAATATTTATATAATAAATAATATTTCAGTCCGGGCACACCTTTGTTTTTTTAATTGCTAAGCTCATATCCAATAAACATTTTAATTATAAAAAAAAAAAGGGATAAATCTATTACATATTCCAGTAGTTCAATGTTTGGAGACCCCGAAGTTGACTCAAGTCAAAGTGCCATAATTTGATATAAAAATAATATTAAATTCTCTGAGGTCCAATATGTTTACCTTGGAGCAACAATGTGTGATACGTTAGAAGCAATTATTATAAGAAATGTATAGATTAAATTATTTAGAATGGGTCTAAAAACAATTGTTGGAAATAGACCAGTTGGAGTTACCGATTGAATAAATATACATAGAAAGCTATTTGTATAAGTGTGTAATGTCATTGTGGGGATCTGTTCTAATTAACGCCAGTGAAATAAATTAATATTAAATTCATCATGTCCAGCAGCAATTGGCCTCGATGGTCACATGACGTGATATGAGGCAGCAGCAGAGGTCCGAAGCACAGCACGACTCTCCAGAGCAAGCGGGCTGCAAGCCGTATATAGAATATTTTACTCTGCATAAAAAGCAAATAAAGTAGTTCATTGGAGCTTTCCATGCCTTAATATATATTATTGTGTGTGTTTTCAGGCATTAATTATGCGTTTTGTGTATATTTCACTTATTATGAGCTGACTTTATACATTTACATCGTGGATCTGCCACCATTCTATCAGGTTGTAGCATATGCTATGGGGCAATAAAGTACCCTCATTTTCTTCACATACTACGGAGTGCTGCCTGTTTTTTGACTGCTGTATGTTCTGTCCTCTGTCTGTTCCTTAGGGCTTGCACCCAAATTCTCAAGTTGTTTTTGTGTATATATATATATATATATATATATGTATATTTCAGAGATGTACATAGCCTTTAATAGAGATTGACACCATTGAACTAGGGTTAGATAGGGACTTGCACCATACAACCTAGTTATGTCATGGAGTTGAGTCATGAGCACCCTACACAGCTGCTTTGATGAAGATGTTTTGAGACACATCCATTATGAGGTTCAACGCACTACTACGGAAAACGGAATTGCAACACCCAGCGTTACTTCTGTCTAACTTTGGGTTGAAAGTGGTTGTGTAAGGAAAAAAAAAAATACTCTATAGAATAAGATTTCCATATTACTCAACCTAGTTGACTGTCGACCAGTTGTAGAATAGGAATCTCTTTTAGGTATAAACACTCAGTCGACTGCTCTTGTCATATTAAAATATATGTTTCTGGCATATTTATCTCTCTAGTTGACCATTTTAGATACAGCTTAAAGAAATAAAAGAATACAAGTTTACCTGTGAAATGGTAACGTTGTACTGTTTGTTCATGGCTGCTGTGACTATGAGTGTGGTCAACTTGGTTGTGGGTCCAGGTCTTTGATTTTTTAAGAACCCAGTAATTCCACGGAACACAATGAAACTAAACAAATTAAAAATGTTTTGTATCAAATATTCAAGCCAGACATGTATTCCTGCAGTGAAAAGTTCTCAACATTAATAATCTGATGTATTAGATGACTTTTCTAAACAATAGAAGGATGTGTGGAATGTCCGAGGGACATCATAAGCAAGTTAAAATGTTACAACAATGCTCTTGACAGAAGCATATAAGCAAATCCATCTCCACCTGTTCCAAACCATAGGATGGAGAACTCGGTCAAATTAGTTTAGAATGGCTGAATGAAAACATAGATCCCAGGCAGTTCTAGGAAGGTGCACTGTTCCAGTCTGAAATTGTCTTTGGCACTGCACTATGGGTGGAATGGATGGTGTGGTTTGGATGTGGGTGCAGAAGTGGATGTGCTGTATTTGGATTTGTGAGTGTGACTAAAAAAAAAAAAAAGAGAGAAAATGGATCCAACAATGGGTGGAGGCCGATCAGACTCTGGAATGAGGTCAGATAAAATAAATATAGCTTTAGAAGGTAAAGTGTATTTGCATTCCCCCAAGGAAATATGTATTTGGGAATATTTAAACATAATGATTACATAAAGACCATTTAGCTCTGTTCTTACAGTGTTTATGAGTATTAAATATACTAAGGGAATTTTTTTTTTTTTTACATACAATGTTTAAAGAAAAAATGATCACATAGGGTTATTGAGCAGCTCCTGCTCATTATTACAATAGTCCTCCAGGTTGTAGTACCCATTCTGCTTACAAATGATGTTATAGAACTGGTGGTCGACCGGACGTATAACAGTGGTCTCAAAGGCAGTACTTGACTCAATTAGTGTGCTGAACATGTCGACTACGCTATTGATTCCGTCTAAACGACGGAACCCTTGCACAACTGAGACAAACGAAAACCATTGGCACGGGATCCGTCACCACTGAATCAATGGTGATGGAAACGGAAACCTTTGGTTTCCATTTGTGTCAGTCAGGGTCCCGTTCTGACAGAAAGCTCCAACGCAACGGGACCCTGGTACCGATGTGAACCAAAGTTTACAGAAACTCCAAAACCGCAGGAATGCACCAACTGATTTTTGCATGCAAAGTAAATTAAGGATTATATACGTATATAATTTCCCATTCCCCAATATGAACTCTAAACCTAATCAATAATCGCTAATCTAAACCTAATCTAATGCATTGACTAATACCGATTTTTATTTTGTGGAACTATTTGGCAATGATCGTTTACGGTAACAGTTAATGGACAAAAAAATGTAATTTCTGACTAAAGATCAGACAGGATAGGGGCAGAATAAAATGTATAATTATAAATGTATACTGTAGAAATGTTCATTATTGATGTTTGTTTGTGTGTGGTGCAACTTACTTGACACCTCAAACTGCTGGGTTGTGGAGTCAATAACTCAATAATTAGGCTGATCAAAGTCTATGGCAGTGACGAAAACTGCTGAGCACACGACCTGGCAATTTCCATCAGTGCCCATTGACTTTGAATGGAGCGACAGGGTTCACGCTAGGCCACCGCGCCATTGAACTCCTTCCAGCTAGTGGTCTGGCTGCTGGGGGTAACAGGGGACACGGGACCCCCGCTCTGGCGATCGGTGGGGTTCCCAGCATTTAGACCTCACCAATCTAACAGGTTACATTTAGAATGCCCCTTTAATGTAATGCCTTATTGTTTTTGTCAGTGAGATATTAAACAATATATGTCTTATGATTATATATTATACCAAATGAAAGAACATTCCTATATATACATATAACTTTATTCTAGTTTTCTCATTTAAAAATGCATTTAAGATACCATCTGGTTGATATGGTAAGTGATACAAAGTTTAAAGTAAAATATGATTACATAGTCCCGGTTCAGGTTTATCTATGCATCCCCTCATTACTGGGAGATTTATAGTGTCCTGACAACTATGACCTCACTTGATTTTGTCATCCGTACTAATGGTCGCGTTTAGCGCTGACACTTGACTCTATCGAGCAATTGTATAATGGTTTACATGCGGAAAACAAATGGTACCACTCAATAATTGCACACAACCAGCAGTATAAATACCAAATTATGTGGAAACATCGATGTTCTGTTCTTGAAGGTCTTTTAAATCTGTTTCAAATGTAAACTAAAAAAAGCTCGGGGAGGGTGGAATTCCAAGCTCTCATTATTGTGGTTGGATGTTTCTGCTTTCTGTCTGCTACCCCTTCCTTGCCCTTTCCTCAATACAATACTTGTTCCTATTAATTTCTCTTGTGCTGGCTATTGTGAAATCCTATCTGGATCCGCATTAACCCCTAGGCGCGTACATACCAATGGTGTAGTCTTGTTTGGCGTATTTAGTGTTTTTATTTCGTTACACTGGTAAATAGTACTTATAACAATGATTTATTTTATTTAGCTTTATCCAATTATGTGCCTAGAGGCTGGAAATAATTTACTAGTATATTGTATTGTTTACTGGGAGGTTACACATGTCGTCTGTATGTAACTTCTGAGAATTTTCGAGTTTTGTGGTTCTGTTCGCTATTACAGTCCTATATTGCTCTATGCTGTGGGCTATTCTAAAATGTTGCGGAGAGTTGAGTTTGTTCATCCAGGGATCTCCGGTCTGTATTTATAGAGATCTGGACATATAGTAGGCTTATGTATTCCTCCAAAAACATACTGATGTGGGAATTGGCATCCTTATAATTGTCTCTAGTATATATATGTGTGTGTGTTTCACATAGAGATAATAGATTTTGAGCCCTATTGGAGACAAAAACTGTGAATAATGACAATCTTTGTTCAGCGCTCCAGAATATGTTGGCGCTATAGAACCCATAGGAAATAAAATGGAGGAGAGAGTGTAAAACAAACACTTGACATGGCTCCCAGGATAATGTTGTGTAGAGATTAAGCTGTGCTGTTAAAAAGCTGTAGAATTTTTTATAGGTTTTCTTCACCCAAATTAATGGACATCCTAAGAAATGGAGTTTACTAGCTTCCAAGACACGTATTTGGGCATTCCTGTTTTGCAGTGCAGCCAAGGGCGTAACTATAGTGGGTGTAGAGGTAGCATTCTCATGCGGATCCTGGTGCCTGAGGGAGTCCAAAGGGCCCTCTACTATGTGAGTAGACACTATTATAAATGGCACATGGTAGGTGGGGAGAGCCTGGTTATAGATTTTTCTTTGGGCCCAAGGAGCTTTTTCTTGAGTGCTAATCTAAGTAGACACAGATAGCACAAGAGCATTGAAGTGGAAGTAACATACACCAGATTGACATCTAGAGAGGGGAGCGGGAGGAGTGAAGTGAGATTGCTATGGGTATACTTGCATGCGTGACTGGGTGACAAAAAAGACCATCTCCATTAGATTCAACATGGTTGACTATTGTTGCATTTTCCTCTCCCCAGTTACAGTGGCAAGATCACACATTAAGTGCAAACTGTTTCTCTAACAAGTGAAATACTGTGCAGACTAAAAGAAGGAGAACATTCATGAGATTTAATACTTG
This sequence comes from Rhinoderma darwinii, assembly GCF_050947455.1. NCBI lineage: Eukaryota > Metazoa > Chordata > Amphibia > Anura > Rhinodermatidae > Rhinoderma > Rhinoderma darwinii. The sequence continues at coordinate 316,815,007 of NC_134691.1, forward strand.
AATGGCGAGGCGCTGTTAACTAGGCTGGTCTTGTCATCCTGCTAATAGTGATGGGCGAGCAGTTCCAGCATATCTATAAATATCTTTGATTTGGGTCTTATTTAAAGTTTTGGAGTCACTGTCTAAAAAAAAAAAAGTCAGCATGGACATTATAAATAACCTTTCCACTTGTAAACTACTGTACAGTTTTATTAGGGCTATTTCGTTTTCCAAAAATAAACCAATGAGCCTGAAATAATGAATCACTCTAAGGCTATGTTCACACGGAGTATTTTGGGGGAGGAATATCTGCCTCAAAATTCCGTTTGGAACTTTGAGGCAGATATTCCTCTCCCTGCACGCCGATTTTCGCGGCAATTATCGTGCCGTTTTTCGCCCGCGGCCATTGAGCGCCGCGGGCATAAAACAGCGAGAAATACGCTTTCTCCTGCCTCAAATTGAATTCAATGGGAGGTCGGAGTCGGAAGTGCCCGAAGATAGGGCATGTCGCTTCTTTTTCCCGCGAGGCAGTTTTACTGCTCGCGGGAAAAAGACGCCGACGCCTCCCATTGAAATCAATGGGAGGCGTACTCGGGCCGTTTCTGACGAGTTTTGCGACGCGGTTTCCGCGTCAAAAAACTCGGCAAAATACCCCGTGTGAACATAGCCTTAAGGACGGATTCCCACGTGGCGTAAACGCTGCGGAATTTCCGCAACGGAATTCGGTGTGGATATTCCCCAGCATTTATAGTAGCAGCAAAGTGGATGAGATTTAAAACCTCTCATGCCCACGCTGAGGGACAAAAATGCAGCATAAACATTAATAAATTGACCTGCGGTGTGGAATTTAATTCCGCAGCATGTCAATTTATGCTGCATTTTAGATTGATTTTCCATTGTGGGTTTTCCCCATTGAATTCAACAGGGATGCAAATCTCGCATCAGAAAGCCAAGTGTTGCGACTTTTGTTGCGTATTCGCAGCAATTACACCACAAAAATCGCAACTATGGAAGAAGAAAAAAATCATACTGTAGTTACCCAGAACGCCCTCTTTCTTCCTGCAGTCCAGCCTCCTAGGATGACATTTCATCCCATGTGACCGCTGCAGCCAATCACAGGCTGCAGCGTCAAATGGCCTGCAACGTCATCGTAGGAGGTCGGACTACGCACAGAGAATAGTGAGGGGGTAAGTATGAACAGCTTTATTCTGCAGCAGAAATTACATCAGAAAAACTGCACCACATTGTGGTGCAATTTTTCGGACAGAATGTACTGCGGGTTCCAGGTCGGACAGGCTGCATGATTTTTACGCAGCGTATCCGACCCGTGGGAAACCGGCCTAAGTGGTGGCTGCTCTACTCACTAGCAATGATGAGAAAGTAATTGACTGACTACTTCTATCGCCTGTGTGTCCTATAGTATATATATATATAGTACAGAAATACTAGCTAAAGTAGAATGACTTTTCCAGCTAGTAAATCACTCAGAAACCTAGCACAGGTATACAGCAAAAATATAAGGCTTCAATTTAATCTTTTTATTTTAATTTATTTAGTTTTTTATGTTTATATTATGTTGTGTTTTGTTTTGAACATAGTCTTCAATGGAACATCCCCCTCATCCTCTGTTTACAGCAGGAGTTTACAGCAGGAGAGGGATGCTTTACAGTTGAGCAAATGGGCAGTGTCATCACTAGTCTATCTCTAGATAACTCCTCCTCATTCTTGCTCTATACCTGGATAATATTCAACTTTACTGTAGGTTGTAAATTGAGATAAGTAATTTTTACCAGTCTGCTATCTAGCTTGATTTGCCACTAGATGTCAGCATGTGTGAAGACTGCAATAATCATAATTTGTTTTTTACAGTAATCGTTGTCAAAAACGGAATTTTTTTTGTAGCCAAAATTAATGTTTAGAATATAGTGTCCCTTTTAGTACCTGTCGATATAATTTGTATAGTTGAGTAAAACATGTAGCCTTTTCCAGTGCTAAATATCTATTTATCTAAATATCTAATTATTTTTATATATTTTTCATCATTACAAATATTCATCATTTGTAAATTCAACTCCGTTTACTGTATTAGTATTGGAAACGCTCCCTTTAGCCATGGCAGAGAGCTGAGAATAATTTACAATATTGGAGACATCAGCTATAGTCCGTAGAAAGGCTACAATCACCAGCATACCCAATGTCCTTATTAGTTCTGTATTGGAAAGGTCCTTAAGCAGCCATTGGAGCTATTCACACAATGGGAACTTTACGGTCCATATGTCGTATATGCAGCATGTTCTATCTATGGGGACCATATTTTCCCTGTAGAAATCTTAGGAGGCAAGAAAATATGTAACCTGTATTTAAATCATATTGGATTTGTGAAGGGGCAATGGTAGACCCCTGGTACCCTGATGGCACAGTGCAGCAGCCCTTTCTGCTTTGTTCCAAAACAATGCCATTCTTGTCACCTCCCTGTAATGGACTTGCAACCCCTTGAATGGGGCTGTGTTGAAATTCCTGGTACAACTTGTTTGGGAGTGGCGCTGTTTGGCAAAAGGATGAAGGTGCCGCAATCATTTCGTTCAAGGCCTCATTGGGTTGTCGCAGCAATCAACCCTCACCTATAAGACATTGATAGCATATTATGGCTATTCCATCAATGTTTATTGCGGGAAAAAAATCTGTAATTTATTGAACTCTCTAGTATAGGCATTGAATGAACCTCCATAAGCAGCAAACACCGTACTTTTTGTGTGTTCAGTACATCTGCTGTCTGTCAGTACTGAGTATATCCCAGTGACTCAGACTACTACAGAAACCAGTTAATAATGCAGCAATTTGGTCCTGTGCCAAATTTCACGAGACAGCTGTGCTTCATCGACTGTACTTACGGTACCAACCACTAATTATTGTTGTAACCTTTGTTGGAAGGTTAGAAAAACTCAGCACAGTGTTAGATTTCCTATTTCACTGTGTTTTCTTTATTTTTGCATTTCAGGTAACGGTATTAATTATGATCTTACTAAAACGACACTCATAAATCTTTTCATATGGCTTACTTTCAAAATGTCATTTAAATGGTCTCATTACTACAACCCCCAGACACTGAGCCTTATAACGAGACACTTTAACAGGTCGTTTTGTCCCGCAGTGATGATGGCGTAACCTTGGTTCATTTTAGGTATGCGCTATGGAAATGGAAAAATATTAAAAACAGAAGCACCTCTAAAAATCATATGTATTTTATAGGGTTCAAATAAGTGCCAATGCTGCAGTGTAGCATATTCTTATTCATAACTGTAATTTTAATTAAAGGGCATTTCCCCATAAAGTAAAAAAACACCTGTAAAAGTTGAGTCTTTGAAATATCATCTCCTGTAAAGTTGTAGGTGACAACCAAAATGACCGTCATTACAGCTATTTCGCGGGCTTTCACTCAAATGCCAGAATGGCAAATATGTCTGGTCATTCAGGGGTAGGGCATTGGGAAAATATTAGGGAATCAATTAAATAGCAATTCTCTAATATAATATTTTTTATTGAGTAGCTGAACCACTCGGATAATACTCAGCAGGAAATTACATACAGGGGACACATTAATACAGACATTATGAGCCTCATTTATCAGACTGGTCTCATAGAAAAACTCTCCACTGTCGATAGCAACCAATATATCAATTGTCGTTAAATTATGCCCGTTGTCTCTGTTCCAAAACCTGCATTATAGTGTGCAGGCTGTCATAAAACAGCTTACGTCTACTGGACAACAGCAGGGAATCTAAAGCTCCAAAGTCCAGCAAGATATTACAGCTAGTCCTGCAGCAAAGGACGGCTTCTCAAAGGGATTGTCCAGCCAGTTATCATAATAGAGCAAAGGTCTCCAACTTTGTCTAGCTCTTGAGCCGCTTTCAAATATAACAAGTGGTGTTGAGCCACACTGGGTATTAGAAGGGGAAAAGTCTATAAAAAATATGACCGATGCAGCGATGGCTTAGTATTAACTAACAGAGATATGTTTTGACCCTATTGCTAAATTTCAATAATATCCATGAAGACACTAAGGCACTATAGTATGTAGAGCTGCCACCAGCTGGGAAAGCACATGCTGGGGGCCCCAAGAGCCACATGTTTCTTCCAAGCCTATTGTTCGGGAACATTGTATTGGAGTATATGGACATCATAGAATGCTCTGCTCAGAATCTCTCTCTATGAACAAGAAAAAAGAGCAGCTTCCACTCTTGCCAACTCAACGTGACCGTGTATTACATGATCGTCCATTTATTTGCTCAGTGTGTGGCCATTCACTCATTCCTAAGTTTCTTTCTTTTTGGGGAGAGTTATTTTGCATAATTTTCCCTTACTATTTCCACATTGACCCTTTGCTAACTCTCCGATCAGCTGATCGCCAGAGCTTTAATATAGTTGAAGTTTAATAATAAGATTATATCAGGCAATAACTATTTATACAGTACTCTAATATAAATAATTGAAAAGTATTCCCTTATTATAAAGTGATGGCATATCGTTAGGATATGCCATCACTTTGCGATCTGTGCGATCCCATTCACTGTTTTTCCCTGCACAGTGGCGCTTCCGGCGACCTGGCCGTGCAGGGAAAACTTAGATTTGGATGCAGGGCTAAATGAGCATTGTGGCTTCTTCATTCCCAGGATCTATGGGCGTCCCAGAGGTCAGACCCCCACCGATCATAAAGTGATGTCATATCCTTACGTTATGCCATCACTTTTTTAGATGGAAATAACACTTTAATGTGGAGCTGTACTTGAAAAGTCATTGTTTTACTTATAATATTAAAGAAAAATCCTTTTAAAGTAAAAGAAAAATTCTTTGATTTTTACATTTGTGCCTTTATGAATTTTCTTGTGCACACTTACCCCTGTCACCAATGGCATACACAAACACCAGTCAGGGGTGAGACATGACTTTCTACAGTTCCTTACCAAGTAACATTTACAGCCTATTTAATGGCTTCTGGCTGGTAACAGCAGACATTTCAAATAAATACCGTTCTTTTTTGTTTCGGAGTGTTAGTGTCCTTTTATTACATGGTACATTTAACGTGCTAAACTTTATTCAGTTCCAAATACTGTATTCTGTGATCCTCAAATTCTGCCTATAAAATATCTGATCTCTGCCACCTCATTATACACTGTATTCACATACAAAAGATCTTACAATTTGAAAAAATAGCAGAACGTAGCAAAACGCAAGATTGAAAAGTGTAGGAAGCACTTCTCTGTGATATACGGTCCGCCACGGACGTTTAACTTATTACGACACTCCATTGAACATTTTTTTTATGGTTAAAAGTGGCAGTTCTCAGACTGAAAAGCTAAATATAATTTGGTTTTAGTAAAAATGTTCTATAGTTATGATAATAGTGGAACTTGGCAGCCAAGCAGCTAATAAATTGCCCACTCCACAAACGTGACTGGAAAGTATAGACTATTTTACTGTGTGCTTTAACATGTGGCGGTGCATGCTAGACCTCTCTTTGTCTTTTCCAGTGGAAAACTAACGTTTTTTGTTAACTGAGCCCTTGTGGGAATTTTTTTTAAGTAAAAAGAGTGAAATAATTCCATTTTCTGTGCCAAGAATTTTTTTTTCTGCTTCTCTTTTATTCCCTTGAAAACCAAATTATCGATTAATGGGGCATCTCACAGCAAATGCAGCAAAGGTGTTTTTTTACCCTTCAATCAAAGGTTAAATCAATAATTATTGGTTGGAAGCCGGAGTACAGTAGATGAATAACAGCTGTGTAGTACGTACATGACACAACCCCGTAGAATTACATTTTTAACTCCTTCTATCTTCAAAGAGCCAATGAACACACTACAATAGTATATTATTAAAAGATACTTTGAAAGCAAATACTATGTTATTGCTAGAATTGCTGCATCGGCAGGGGATTGAAGAGATGAGTAGTGTTTTTTTTGTTATTTTATAACATTTGCGTCTTTTTATTTTTAATTTTTTTTCAGTGTCTGTGATAGACTACTTCTAGAATAGCCTTGTCCCGCTAAATCTGTGAATTATTGGGAGGCATGCTGAGCCTCATTAAAAACTTGGTGGAGCTTAATAACCTTATTATTAGTTCTACGGGAACAGTGGTCCGTCCGTACATACGTGTGGTTATGCGGGGTAGGGCAGCTCAGCTGTATTTATTGTGCCTAGGTAAACATTGCAGATGCTGAGGCACTCCTTCTATTGATTGTCCGAGGCCCCTCGGTGGTCAGACCCCCCCCCCCCACACCATTCAAACAGATAAATAGTATTGAGTGGACCTAAATAATGACCAACAAAAAGTATTTTATATCAGTAATATTCTTGATATTGGTTAGAAAATCTGCAAATGGACTGCAGAATAGAATCTGGAGATACTTATTGAGGTTATTCCAGTCCATGGGCTCTGTCTGGTATTGCAGCTCAGTCCCATTCAACATTTAAAACCTCATCCTATGTTCATGGTGTATTATTCTTAACTTTGCAGAATGTTGGTGTTAAGGTCTGTGTTGAAACGTCTAATATCATCAAGGCTGTCATTTTTATTTTTTTAACGTCTTCTGAAGAAATCGTGGTAAAACATGGCGAGTTATTCATTCTAGGAATCCGATTCAATTTGCCAAATTTAAATGGAAGGCTATTATTAAATTGTACACCAAGTGAAAGTTGCGAATCTGACAGCTACATTATATTTGGATATTTTTATGTAATTAGTAAATCACTGTCAAGTTTTTTATCAATAAATGGTTTCACATAAAATAAACTGAAAATGATCGAAATGTTGGCAGGAACAGAGATGTAATGATAGGAATGTACAACTCTTAATAATGATTTTCTGGTCTACTTTAATATGTCAAACTGTAATATGTCTAGTAAGAAACTATATGGTAATAACGTAAAGTCGATTTCTTATTAACAATAAAAAAAAATTATAAAATGTCAGGATCTAAACAGTAAAATATATTTTTGACATTTAAAAAATGAATTCAGGGCTTTTTTCCATGGAATATTGGTTTACACAATGGCTTCTCTGGCCTGGCCAAGGTACTTTAAGGGTTAAATCCAGCCAAAAATGTAACACTAGGCTACTCTTGTTAGCTAAGTTATTGGTGCTCCATGTTTTATATTTATTCAGTGTCTACCAGTCACCTAGAGGGTCCTCCCCCTCCCTCCCTCAGGTCTTCCTGGCGTTCAATCACAATACCAGAACCCTGCAGCTCCAATTCCTGTCATGTGCATTTGATTGAATCTAAGTGAAACATGATCTTGTATAATTTGTTCACTTTAATCCATAGCTTATAAGATTGCAAAATTATATATTTTTTCTAAGTTGAGAAACTAGTAAAGTGGGAAGTGTTTACATCAGCGAGGAGGCTGTAGCTACAGCGAGGAGGTTGTAGCTACCTTCTCCACCTGTTTCAATAAAAATCAATACAACTGATAGTCTGCACTATAATTTAATGAAAAGACACGTATAATATAAGACCTTATAAGGCAACTGTAGAAGTTTTATTGTACATCATATGACACATACCCTGAAAGGTTTTAACACATATTCTGAAGTTTTAGGCAGGATAAAACTTTTTGGGATACAAGTGATAATTGAGGAATAAAAGGGTTGTCTAACAAAGACAATTAAGGCGTATGTCATAGAGGGGGGTCCCTCTATTAGCTAGAAAGGAGAGCCGCTCTGTAGGTGTGGGGGGCTCGATCCGTCCATGTATCAGTGTATTTCCTGTACAGCTGGCCCGCCGTGGCTTCCCACTACAAAATCAACTGCTTTTAAGAGACAACCTTGTTAAATAAGTCCATACCTTTTAATAATGATGACACAAGTGATAGGGGTCCTCCAGGTTGGTAATACATACTAAGTAACAGTTGAGTCTCCAGCACCGATCTTGAGGACTAAGACAAGGAAGAGGGATTATTTATATATGTCTCATCAATGGACATGATAGGTAGAGATCTTTGTATGTATTCCATGTCCACTCTGTATGGACAACCTCCCTAAATTGAGATTACCCTTAGGTAATTGATACAAAACGCATATTAAAAATGAGCGCACTACCATTGAGACTTTCTTATTAAAAAGTATAGAACGCTTTTAACTTAAAGGATTTTTCTTACATTAGACAATTATCTTTATATGTCATAAATGTCTGATAGGTAGGGTTTCCACCTCCGGGACCCCAAACTATCGGGAGAAGGTAAGTTCTCTGACTCTCATTTTACCCGGTGAGACGACTCCTGTTCTCCTTATGGGTGGGCGTCCCAAAAGTGAGACTCCCACCTACCAGACATTTATGGTATATCCTGTGAAGTGTTTAATGTGGTGAAAACCCCTTTAACACAAACCGTATGTATCATAAATAAAATGATTGTGTACTTTAGGTTATTAATGGCAGATATTGCTCCTTTCAACTAATATTAGCCCTCTTGAATAAATATGAAAAAAATCTCACAACTTTAACAAATTTTAGTTGCCACAAGTTGTCAGTATCCAGTATAGATTAATCTGCATCATGTAATATCCCCTTTCCAAACTTCTGCAAAAAACTCTTGTGTAGAATTGAGAGCCGACTTACAAAGTATGGACATAAAAATCCCAAATACTTTATAATAACATCTCCCTAATGGACAACTGGGATCAAGCTAACAAAACATGTCATTCTTTCTCTATTAGCAATGAAGGCACACCTTGTTTTATTCTGTAAGTCTTGTCTTCTCTGCTCTTATTTTACTTTAACAAGGCTTCTGAGGCTCCGTCTGAGCAGTTTTTCGGCTGTTCTTGGCCCGTGTTCTTAGTATGAGCACTGTACCATCTATATAGTCTTTCTGGCTCATCTCATCCACATCTGGGACAAACCCAAACGTGTACGATACAACATATGTATTTCTAAATGCAGTGATGACACGCACGGGTCTAGTTAATGTTAGTATGTTTTTATACACGCATCCTTCCAAACGGCTTCTCTCGCATGTGGAAATACAGCAATAGAATAGTTTTAACTTGTTCCTGTCTGAATCCAACTTATATAAACTGTCCAACACTTTTACTTACAGATAGTCAATCAAGACCTAGTAAATAGAGGCCAAAAAAAAAAGTTAAAGCAACCCTCTGGTCCCGGGAGAACATTTTAAATATGATGGTGTATATGAAGTAATAATATCTGATGCCCTTCAGCTGTGCCCCTCTGCTGTGGATCCGCTGTTTTAGGGTCCCCTCTGTGCTATCCCAAAGAGACCACTTCTGTCCAATCCGTGAACAGAGGGAGTGTCTTAGTCTGAGAAGCGTTGTGGCCATTTTGAGACAACTCAAAGAGGACCCTGATCCATGGCAGAGGAGGGCAACTGGAGGACACTAGGTAATATTACTCCATATACCCCATCACATTTATAATTTTGTCCTGAGACCGGAGGGGCGCTTTAACCTACTTTTTCATGGGTCTTCTATTTAAAGGGGCATTCCAGGCAAACTCAAAATCTGAGGAAGGTGGAATACATGGTTACGTTGTTTGTAAGAATCACTTATTAAAGTGAGCAAGGCAGAAATAAATGAGCGACTGTAGAAATTTGAGTAGGCGGTCATTTTAGTATAGATTTTGCATATAGGACTTTCTTTTCAGATTAACTTGTCTGTAGCCATCATGCTGTAGCTATCATGATAATTTACCACAGTGCTGAATAACCCATTTAAAACGTTGAAAGTCTTCAAGTTGCCTAGGAACCGCTTGACTGTCTAGGTGACCGCAATTTCATTACATATACAGTGGCTGCATACATTATAGTAGTCACAGGAAGTTCTTTAATGTTATATTCAGTGATAGAAAATATTGTGAAATATCTGTGATCTTTATTTAGAATTAGGCTCAGGGGACATATAGAGCTATGCTTGAAGAAGTTGGTATCAAGATAACCCCTTTTTTTTTTTTTAAATTAAGCCGGGCTAGGAACGAGCTGATTGCCACAGGCCTCCCTTCTATGACATCCCTACGCTCGAACACGGCATACGGGTATGGATTGCCTTATTTAGACAACCCCTCAAATTACCTGAAGAGCTTTAATCCTAAAGAAAAAATTTTTTTATTTGACTATTCACATAAAAAAATAAAAAATCTTGACCTATTCCAGTTTTCACATTGGCCACTAGAGCAGACACAATAGGTTGTCACATGTCAGCTTTGCAGTGTAGATTGGGACAATACAGGAAGGAACTGTAATTTCCAATATGACAACGTTTTTGGAAGTAAAAAAGCTACAACATGAAAAAAAACATACTCATTTATTTTCTACAGACTTACAGCTATATAATAAAACTGAAATGAAATACATGAAACCTTCCCTTTAAAACTAATACAAAATGATTTTGCTTTACAAATTTTGGAATAATTACACAATTAAAGAAGTGTTCTGAGTCATTCAAGGGTTCTACGGGCATAAAATACTAAAAACCTATAATATAATTACTCCAACATTTTTATGTTGTTCCCCTGCCGCTGGCCTCCTGTGTCACTCACCTCTCTGTTTAGTAGCCTACGTACGTGATGAAGTGCCTTAAGAGATTTGGTTAGGTAAGTATGTTAAAACGTTTTACACCCTTAGAACCCTTATCAGCATTTAAGTCAATCTATTTGAAGGTAAGATTTTACATTTCTTATTTTCCTTTTATTATATTTTGTCTATTATTATTCAGTTACTCATTTCTTGCAATCACATAGAGAAAGCCTGTTACCGAGGTAGAAACCTCAGATTGCAGCAGGAATGTGCTTAGACATGGTAGATCTAAAGAAAGTAAAATTTATTTGGCAACTTCATAATTACAAGGAGGAATACACCTGCTGCTGTGTAAATTTGTAAGGGGAAGGAAATTAAGATTCTGCCTGGAATTCCACACTCATTAAAAGGAAATTACGTTACGACATAAAGTCTAATGGATGTGGGATTATTTGGCGGGCTGTTCGCTGCTCTAGCAAAGGGAGTAATTGTGATGCTGCTCACATTTTTTCCTTTGGTCTCCCTAAAGAATTTCTTTGGTTCTGTCTGTGGAATTTGTCTTGACTTCCCACTTCTATATATAGAGCGAGTGAATTGCACATGCTGACCGTGAGAGGGAGAAGCCCTGCCAGCAAATTTCAGACAGTGAAAAAGCTTCTACTGGAAAATTGAGAAAGTTGATTTATTGCCTGGTTTTATAAATCTAAAGGGGCAAATTACGTGTGCTTAAAACAAAGCAATCATAGTGTTAAAAAACAACGTAGTGCCAGACTGTTTCAAAATGTGCGCAGTGGATGTTTTTATGGAGAATGTGGATGGGCTATTTTTTATATGAATTAATACTTGGAATAATTAAGCCACCAGTGCTGTTTCTATTCACAAGGTGTGAGAATACTCTGTCCAGATATGGGCAGGCTCCAGATTTTCAGTCATTGGCTAAGCATCATGGGTGATGTAGTCCAATAACATATCATTTAATAAAAGAAAAACCGCTAGAGCAAATTTTCAATTCTTTAAAAAGTTAAAGTGAATCTCCACCTTTTAGTCCAACACTCAGCGCTGATTGATGTCATCATATATCTTTATAGGGGGTCTGAGCTGTGTTTCTGATACATGGCTCCAAATCCCCTGCATAGCCGTAGATATAAATGATAAAATTCTGCCACTACTAGAGGGAACTTAGGATCTTCCTGCATACTGGGGCAGGTTTTCTAATACTCTCTAAATTTAATCAGTGTACACAAGGCAGTCAGAAAATTGGCCACATTTTTCAAAGTGGTACATATATAATAAATTTGGCGCATCTAGCTAGACACGTTAGACAATTTTCCCTTCCTTATACCACCTCTTGGTTGGCTTAGTTTGCGCCAGTGTTTTGTGCTACAGTGTAGCATTTGAAGCCACGCCCCTTGTGTCTAGACCACACCCCTTTCTTGCAAAAGCACGCCCCTTAACAAGTGTGTAGAAAAAAAAATTGACTTTTTGCATGTATAGCAGAATTCTGGTGCATTTTAACCCCTTCTCGACCGCCCACTGTCTTTTGACGGCGGGCGGTGCAAGGTCCCCAGTCTACAGCAACATCTTTTGGCATCGCTGTAGAAAGGGCTCGTGAATTATCCTGTGATCTCCTCATCCTCTAAGCAGGAGATGTAACTAACAGCGCCTGAACTTAGAGCAGCCTGCTGAAGGGGTCGGAAATCCGGTGACGCGATTTAAGACTGTGGGACCCCTCTGCGGTTAGCCCTGGGATACTAGAAAGAGCCGTCTTCAGCCTGACGATGAACGCTGATCACAGATGTGCACTTTTGCACCTTCGTTTCAGCAACGGTGGGGGTCACAGCACTTGGACACCCACCGATCCAAACTTTTGATATGTTTCTCTGACATATCAAAAGTTTGATGAAACTACAGTTCTTATTTAACTTACAGTTCATGAATGTACACGGACTTCTAAATGCGCCAAGGGATTTAAAAAGAACAATATTTTTGTTCAATCGTGGACAATCACTTTAAAAAGATTTAATTGGTTATAATTGTCATTTGTTTTATTTGATAGCAGCCGTATGGGGTAGCATACATTTGATAGCAGCTGTTTACGCTCTTGATGACTCTAGAGGACCCTTACTAGCAGGAGGTGAGTAAACAACCACCCAAATGTGTCTGTCTGGATATGAGGAGGCGGTTGGCTTATTTAGTAGGCAGTGCACCTCTTGTCCATAAATAAAGCTGGTGGAGGGCAAACAGCCCCAAAAAGAGCTGATAGGTCAAATAAAAAAAAACTCAGGCCTAGTTCACGCAGAGTTTTTTGGCGCTGTTTTTGACGCGGAAACGGCGTCGGAAATCGCCTCCTACTGATTTCAGAACAAAGCGACATGCTCTTTCTTCCCGCGGTTCCATCTCTGACCACCCATTAAAATCAATGGGAGGCAGAGAAAGTGTTTTTCGCTGCTTTTTTTACCTGCGGCGCTCAATGGCCATCGGCTGGAAGAACACTGAAGACCGCAGCAAAGAAAGTGCAGGCAGGTCAAAATCTGTGAACATACCCTTAGAGAAGAAAAACTTCATCCACTAGAGGCATAAATAAAAATAGTGTGTGTAATACATTTTACTTTGCTTATGGAGAATGTCTTAGCTCATTTAGGGTATTGAGCGATGATGTGCAATCTGGAGGTTTTTAGGGATCGAATAACTGAAATTCTATAAAAATTGCTTCCGCTTCAGAAAGGTTTTGCTGATTTTTGATCCGGAACATGATCTCATATAATCATATCTCTAGTTTAAGTCATGTTAATCCTTTGCAACTCTTCAAACATATCTATTCAATATTAGGGTGCTCCACATGAGGTCAATGTTCTTCCTTGAAGGCAGCTCACAGAGGTGGCTCTACTTTGAATAATTCTTGCAGGGTCACGGTCAGGTCTCCTTGTACTCTGTGGTATCAGAACACCCAGTTTTATTTGGATGGCTGTCACAATTCCGTAGAGCATCATGCTGAGGAAGATGTTTTGCAGGCGCTATCTTATCTGTTTGGCAACAGAATTCATCAGTAGCTTGCACAAGAACTTTGGCTTTTGCTTTGTTTCTTTGATGTGTATGTTCCTGCATTGAATTTGCCTTCGTAACAGATGTTTTGAAGATTTCCCTTTGAGACAGTCATAAAGTCATAGAGGGTGTTTTAGTTTCATAGCTGCATAGCGTGACAGTGCAGAAGTCTACAGAACCTGAAGGTGTCTGGGGATGGGAATTGACCATGATATTGGTTGCCATTGTCCAACGTACCATAAAGCACTGTTCACACAGAGTATTTTGGAGGTAGAAAAAAAAATCAGATTGTTCGCCCGCGGTCATTGAGCACCTCTTTTTCTGCCTCCCATTGATTTCAATGGGAGGTCAGAGGCGGAACCATGGCAAGAAAGGATATGCGGCTAAAAGCTGCTCGGGAAAAAAAGCGCCACCACCACCCATTGAAATCCATGGCAGGCGGTTTTGGAAATTTTTTTGTCACTGATTTAGACGCGGTTTCCGTGTCGAAATCAGCGCAAAAAAACTCTGTGTGAACTGGGCCTATGACTGAAATCTGACTTACATCACATTACGTATTATTGTCTGTGTTGCCTTGCTGATGATATGTTAATCACTTTTCACCAATGAAAAACACACACACACACACACACACACATATATATATATATATATATATATATATATATATATATATATATATGTAATGAAACCAGCTATAAAATGTACAGCGCCAAGTTTTAATATATTCTGGCCATAGTCACAAATTAAAAGGGTATTCTCCACTCTCCGCTCCATTCAAGTTCAGCTTCAGGGGGGTGATCAGTAGCGGTCCCAGCGGTGGGGCCTTTAGGAATATTAACACGTATCTTGTGGATAGGTAATAATTGTCTATTCTGGGAGTACCAATTTAATTAATTTCTTCTTAATTTGTTGATTTGTTTTCCAAATTTGCTTAAAGAAACAAATGACAAATTTAATAATTACATTTTTGATCCCAAATCATATTGTTTTAACCTCAAACCAGATTCTTCCATCAGACTGCCAGATAGCGAAACATTGTAGTTACTGTAGTTACACTTAGACGCTTAAACTTCACAATAATAACACATAGGGTATGTTCACACAGGGCGGATATGCTGTATAAAGTTCCACAGCGTATCCGCCCTGGATGCCGCAGGGAATTCCGGATGAAACACAGCACCAAATTGTGGTGCAATTTTCGGCTGGAAAAAAAGTCCATACTTACCCGTAGCCATGGCGATGCGTGACTCTGACGTCCTGCAGCCCGGCCTCCTGGAATGACGTTTCATGTCATGTGACATAGGATGACAGTCATCCCTGGAGGCCAGGCTAGACGCAGAAGCAGAGAAATCTGGATAAGTATGAGATTTTTTTTTCCTAGTTGCGATATTCGCGGTAGAATCGCAGCTTTTATGCTGCAAAAATCGCAACATCTGCTGTTAGTTGCAGGATTTACCTCTCTATTGAATTCAATGGAGAAAACCCACAATAGAAAAGCAGCGATTCAGCCACATAAATTGACATGTTGAGGTTTACAAAACCGCACCGCAGGTCAATTTATGAATGTTTTTTCGGTGTGTTTTTTTACGCAGCGTGTGGATGAGATTTGTTAAAATCTCATCAACTTTGCTGCTACTGTAACACACTACGGATTTTCTGCAATAAAATCCAGTGCGGAAAATCTGCAGTATTTACGCTACAAGTCAACCCGGCCTAACAGGTGACCGAAAAATTTAACAAATTGACTTGTGGCATGTTTAAAGTCACTGAGCTCTACACTACAACCCCATAATAATGCCAATGTTTGTTTATGGAGATTGCATGACTGTGTGCTTGATTTTATGCACCTGTTTGCAATGGATGTGACGGAAACACCTGAACTCAGTGATTAGGAGTGGTGTCCACATTCGACCATATAGTGCATATCTAATGTAAGGAAATGTCCGGCAACCACTTTTTCAAAATGTGGAGAGATCCTAGACTGTTTATTACTGTCTATAACTGACAAGTGGTGTGTGAGTCTTTGATATTAATTGTGTCAAAATTTAAGGCAGACATTTTTAAGATGTTAACACAGTTTTCAAGGTTTTTACATTTATACCTATAAATTTGACTCATTGCTTTAATAAAACCCACATAACATATGTAACAAAACACATGCAGTGAATAATACGATGTCTGAGTCTTCTTTTTGGCCAGAGCATTTAAGTTGAATGTTTCTGTGCCAGCCAGTTATGTGTTGGCAACGGTGGCGTCTAAATGAATGCAAGATACACATAAAAAGAAAAGTGTAAGACCGTTTAGTTCATGCAGAAAGGTGTATGGAAAATTTTCTGGAACATTTAAAAAGTAACATCATAGTCATTCATAACACTTAAAATAACTGGAACCGATGTGAAATTCTTTAACAAATCCAGGGACTCATTTAACAGAAGCCAGAAAATAACAAAGGTACTAAACATCTACAATTCGTACCGCTGGGGAATTTGCTCATTGGGAACAGGACTATGGGTTTTAAATATGTACGTTATATCATTTTCAGTTATCTTTTTTCGTTTTTTAGTATGAGCATATAATCACTTTGTAGGGGTCTATCCATACAGTATTTGCAGGATACTCCCGGTTCTTATGTCCATAGACCTTTGTGGTCTTGACATGCCAAACAAGTGTCCTTTTGTCATCTTCTGCACTGGTATACCTCAGTATACGGTTTTCCACTGCTGCGCTTTTCTATGCAGCCTGGCACCGCAAAAAAATATACTGTATGGTTTACTTTTTTTTACAATGGCGGTCTGTGGGTACCATATCCAAGTATATTATAAAAATTGTCAAAATCTTTTTGGTAGACTAGCTAATCAATATGTTAAAGCAGTTTGACCAAAATACAAAAAATAGCAAAACTATGTGTGGCCATGATGGCCCTTTATAGCCAGGTTACTAAGCAGTTAGTGTATCCATATAAAGTAATCCTGTTAATCATGTTATATCTATATATTAATGTAATATATTTAAAGGGTTATTCCCATCTTTGATATTTATGACTTATCCGTGGGAACATGCTCGCCTGTTTCCGTAACACCCATAGAATAGATTGGAGAGAGCCGCTAACAAGTGAGGCCACCCCTCTATTCCATCTCCACCTGAATACAGTGGCCACCTCACTGGACGGGACGAAGGTCATGGGACTCCCCGTTCTGGAGATATCTGCAGGTCCCAGTGCTGGTACCCGCATCTATCAGATATTTATGGCATATCTCTAATTACGGCACGTTTTTACGGGCCCATGGACTTCTATTGGCCACGGGTACCTCCCCGTATGCTTACGGGAAGGTGCCCGTGCCGTTGAAAAATATAGAACATGTCCTATTTCAGGCCGTAATTACGGCACGGGCAGGCCCATAGAAGTCTATGGGGCTCCCGTAATTACGGGTGACTACGTGTGTGCACCCGTAATTACGGGAGCGTTGCTAGGCGACGTCAGTAAATAGTCACTGTCCAGGGTGCTGAAAGAGTTAAACGATCGGCAATAACTGTTTCAGCACCCTGGACAGTGACTTCCGATCACAATATAGATCAACCTGTAAATAAAAAAAGACGTTCATACTTACCTAAAACTCCCTGCTTCTTCCTCCAGTCCGGCCTCCTGGGATGACATTTCAGCCCATGTGACCGCTGCAGCCAATCACAGGCCAATCACTGGCTGCAGCGGTCACATGGACTGCCGCGTCATCCAGGGAGGTCGGACTGGATGTCAAGAGAGGGACGCGTCACCAAGACAACGGCCGGGTAAGTATGAATTTCTTTTACTTTTTCTGCGGAAAGGGCTGTCCCTTCTCTCTATCCTGCACTGATAGAGAGAAGGGGCTGCCGATTACTGCAGTGTAATTTTGCAGCAAAAACGTGCCCGTAAATACGAGTGGAATACGGGTGACACCGGACCCGTATTTAAGGGCACGGTTCCGTAAATACTGGTGCAATACGGGTCGAATACGTGTGACCAAGGACCCGTATTTACGCCAGTATTTACGGGAGGACAAAAATACGTTCGTGTGCATGAGGCCTTAGATAAATGTCTTAGATAGGAGTAACTTTTAAATCGGTCTTTTATGTTAGCAAAATATATAAAACTTCTGAGGAAATTAATTGATAAAATCTGCATCTTTATTTTGGTGCAGAGGGTCAGTGCCAAAAAACATCAGTGCTTTCAAATACATATGTTCCTAGAGACAGAGTTTTAAAGCTCAGACCATCCTTCGGAGGTTAGGGACGCTTAGTGACTATGATCAAAATGATTAACAGATCCCAAAAATCCCTTGGAAATGTAAGTCTGCTTTTTATTTTCAAAGAATGTTATAATTTTAATGTCAAAATGTGTAATAGAAAAGTTTTTTAAATAAATGTTTTATTTAAATATCCAAGTAATTAAATAATTATTAGGCAAGATGAGCATATCATGTAATTCCTCCACCTTTCCTTTTCATATTTGTTGAAAACTCCACCATTAAAGTGAATTGAACTGAGTTGAGGTCCTAGTTTAGGAGTGGAGCCGAGTAGGGAAAAAATCTCCAGGGCTGTTGAGCTTCACTAGTTATATTATATATTATACTATTGTGGCGAAACCCCTTTAAAGAAAACTTGCGTCAGCTTATTATTTGGCTTATCTATGGTGTATAAAATGGCCCCCTGCCCTTATGTCTATAGTCACAGATTTTTTGTGCGTTTTTTTCCAAAAAACTTTAAGTCTAAATAGTACATATTAGAAGGCCTACATACACAACATTTTGGTTTGTGGCGTTTTTGGGTTCAGTGTTTTGACTTTTTTTTCTTTTTTTTAAAAATTGCAGCATTCTCTAGGGTGTTTTCTGGCGTGTTTTTCATAGGCTTCCCTATAGGACTTAAAAAAACGTTTTAAAAAAAAACCCACCAAAAATGTATATTAAAACATTGTTTTTTTCATGCATTTTTTTCATGCAGTTGAAGGCTAGTTTCACACAAGCGTAACATTTCTGCGCCCGTATGAGGGCTGCACATCCTGACCTGACCGCAGGTCTTATGACCTGAACTGACAGCACCATAGAGACAATTTCTGCGGCCGTATTACACTTGTTTAAAACTGTCCTAAAATGCCAGATGAGAACCCTGTGTGAAGGAGGCCTGATAGTGTTTAGTTTAATGCTTGTGCTGCATATATGAAGAGTTTTAACCGAGTTTTGAACAGAAATGTGTCATAGCAGGTACATCGGCTTGGAGCTGTTGAATGGAACCACAGTGTGGAGTAAATTTTGGAATTATTGTCAGTTTTATATTTAGAGCAACAGTTTAAAAAATATCAACATCCTTCAAATAAACTGACTACGGTTAATAATTTAATTGTCAAAATTATTGTTAAAGAGGCTCTGTCACCAGATTCTCAAATCCCTATCTCCTATTGCATATGATCGGCGCTGCAATGTAGATAACAGTAACGTGTGTTTTTTTTAAAAAACTTTCATTTTTGGCCAAGTTATGAGCTATTTTATATATATATGCAAATGAGGTTTGAAATGGACAACTGGGCGTTTTTCTTTCGTTATGTCCAACTAGGCGTGTATTGTGTTTTTAACTGGGCGTGTTTACGTGTATGACGCTGACCAATCAGTGACCAGTCAGCATCATACACTCCTCTACATTTATTTACACAGCAGCAATGTGCAGCCGCATACACAGAGATTAACGTTACTGCAGTGTCCTGATAATGAATACACATGAAATCCAGCCTGGACGTCATGTGTATTCAGAATCCTGACACTTCTGAATCTTTTCTGTGCGATTTCAAGCAAGTGAAACGAAATCTCGTTTACCTCCGTAATTTCGCGAGATTTTGTTTCACTTGCTAGAAATCTCAAAGAAAAGAGTCAGAAGTGTCAGGATTCTGAATACACATGACGTCCAGGCTGGATGATCATGTGTATTCATTATCAGGACACTACAGTAACGTTAATCTCTGTGTATGTGGCTGCACATCGTTGCTGTGTAAATCAATGGAGATGAGTGTATGACGCTGACTGGTCATTGATTGGTCAGTGTCATACACGTAAACACGCCCAGTTAAAAACACAATACACGCCCAGTTGTCCATTTCAAACCTCATTTGCATATATATAAAATAGCTCATAACTTGGCCAAAAATGAACGTTTTAAAAAAAACAAAAAACTTTACTGTTATCTACATTGCAGCGCCGATCCCATGCAATAGGAGATAGGGATTTGAGAATCTGGTGACAGAGCCTCTTTAAGGTTATTATTATGTTCTGTTTTTTAAAACAGGAAAAGGAAGAAAGGAAATGTTTAAAAAAGGGTTTTCCAGGATTTTACATTGATGACCTATTCTTAGGATAGGACATCAATTTTAGATCTGTGAGGGTCCAACTCCGGACACTCCACCCACTCAACCGATATGTTGGCAGAGGCGCTCCGGCGAGTTCTGTGGCCTCTTCATTGCTTACAAGTCACAGCTCTGTACACTCAGTAGTGGCTGTGCCTGGTACTGCAGCTCAGTCCAATTCACTTGAATGGGACCTAGCTGCAAAGAGCTGCAATACCAGGCACAGCCGCTACTGAATGTACGGAGCTGTGACTGGTAAGCAATGAAGAGGCCACAGCAGTTACCGGAGTGCCGTGGCAACGTTTAATCAGCTGATCGTAGGGTGCCGGGACTCGGAACTTACTCATCTTATATTGATGACCTATCCTAAGCAACAAACAAAGTCCAGGAAAACCCCAATATATATATATATATATATATATATATATATATATATATATATAAAAGGGAATAAGTTTGACTTGACATTCTACTTATAGTGTCTGCATCAAATTTACAGAAGCTGGTAAATTTTTATTTTTGTGGCTTTCTTTATGCATTTGGCAACCAACAAAATTTGACAACGAAAATTGGCAGACCAAAAGCAATATTTTTCTAAAT
The DNA here is from genome assembly GCF_050947455.1 of Rhinoderma darwinii. NCBI lineage: Eukaryota > Metazoa > Chordata > Amphibia > Anura > Rhinodermatidae > Rhinoderma > Rhinoderma darwinii. The sequence goes on from NC_134691.1 coordinate 316,835,513, forward strand.
ATGGCCTTTCCACAAAAAAAAAAAAATGTATAAAATCCTCATTGTGCTGGGGATCAGTGGCCATGTGGGAACAGAAGGGTAATGCGGTAAAATAATTTCTGTAACAGATCTGAGAATTCATTAGGTTATTTATAAACTTTATTAACTAATTAAAAATAAGTTTTTAGCTGTAATTTTACATTTATAACAAGCACGTTAGCAGCTTGCGGAATATCAATTCATTTGTTCACAGATAAGTACGGCTCATAACGAGAGGCAGATTTTGTCAAGTTTCGTCTACGTAAACACGGCTCAACACAAGCAAGTTGGGCTGGAGAATTTTATTTTATTTTTTTCAACCTGCGCCAACACCCGCTAACCTTGGAATGGTTTTTTCCAGCGTCTGCTTTTAATGAGAGAGAAAGCTGCTGACAAACTTGTTTAGTTACTTGAGTGATGCAGCAAGAGTGTTGGAGACATATTTTCCTCATTTACTGTTCCCTGCATTTTTTTTTCTCTTTTATTGCAATGCGGTAACAATAGAAACTCTGAGTTAAGGAAGTATAGGAGCCTGGAACAGATGGACTGTACTTTAAATGCCTGGTTCCTGCTGTGTGACAGAAGCTTCGAACGAGCTGCGTACACAAATCCTACTTTACGCTGCATCTGTTACCATTAAAACGTCTGTATTTTACTCAGTATTTAGAGATGTTGCCAGTCCCGAAGTACAAAAAAAGAGAAAATAAAAAGAAACAGCTGCTTAAAATAATAATAATAAAAAAACAAAACAGAATGTCCAAACTTAATGTCAATCTCCACCCTTGAATACTATTTTGTTATTTTAATCTAAACAGGTTCAATAATATATCTTTATATTGGTTTAAGCTTTTTTTGGGGGATACAGGGCACCTAATCCCCTGTGTAGATAAAGACTTAAAAATAGCCTGCAGCCACCACTAGGTGGAGCTTAGAAGCTTACTGCATACTGTTTATACATTAAAATCAATCATAAATCTGTATGCAGTAATCTCTCTTTAGTGGCAACTGCTTGTTATGTTTTACATCTATGTCTTTGCAAGAGATTTGGAGCTCTGTACCCGTAGACTGGAGTCTAATTATTATAGATATGTTAAGAAATTAAGCAGCACAGAATTTTGGACCAAAAATTTACATAGTGATAAAAGATGTAGATTCGGAAGGTTTTCTGATTCTTAACATTTGTGCATCTTCTTTTTTGTCCCAATTTTCTGTTCCGAGTATAGGTCACACGATGACAACAAAGTCATTTTCTTAATGATGGCCAGTAGTTATGTTCATGTCTCAGTTTACCTAACTACTCTCCAATTCTGTATGGCACGTCATTATCCACATGACCATACAGTCCTTCATTGCACTTACAGATGTGTCCACCCTTATCTTTGCTTAAATTTGGTCAACGACTCCAACTTCTCATCAAACAAATTTAATACAATATCGCAATAATACAATATCGCAACATGCTAGCAAAACCCTAGACAGGCTGCAATCCACATCACAACCACCGGGTGGCCACAAATAGACACATATAGCATTGATATCTCGTGACGGAGTATCACAAAATCATATTTTTTTTAAAGCTGGTCTTCTCGCGCCACACATCTCAGGATATGTTTATATATGAGGAAAGGTAAGGAGAGAAACATCTGTAGGTCATGGGAAAATGCCCATCTGGTGTATGCTAAGTATGAACAGCTAACATATTGTTCTGCTTATGTCCCAAAATTTCCGTATGCTTCTTTTAGGCATCTTAGTTCACAATGCAAAAGTGATGAGTCTTCAGATATGTTCAAGTCCTTTATCATGTTAGGATATTTATTGCTGTACAAAATGTAGTCCTACCCAGGCTCTGTAACGAAAAAACCAAAACCAAGGGTGGAATCTGCAGAACGGAAATTGATACAGAATAAAAAAAATTACATAATCCTGAGAGATAATTAGCTTTGTAGGTATTTATAAGACATGTAGAAGACTTGATTTACTGACCTTCCCCCAAGTGAAAACAAGTAATATTGCTGGTCAACAATGCAAAAATTAGACATTTCCTGGTGACTATTGTGTATTAAAGAGCCCCTCAATTAATTTAAAGAATGACCCACAGTATATGTCCTTGATTTATCCTCTTCTGTCAGGTTATTAAAAAATTTCTTGGGCACGCTGGGGTGCAACCAACATAACCATCATTGTAGCTGCCACATGGGTTTCCTAGAGTCCTGAAGCCTACCTATGTACTGATGCTTCCCCCAGCCCTTTAATATTACATGACTAGGCAGATTTGCCATTCAAAATTAGGAATGATGGGCAACGATACCTTTTGGCAGGTTCGAACTGGACCAGCAGAGGATGGGCCCGGGCTCTGACACGATAATGGTCTCTAAATGTCCAGCAGAAGACAACCCCATTTGGAGCTGACTTTAGAGCCACTTTCTACTAGGGTCTATTTCTAATGGGTTGCTTCACAAATAACCTGTTAGATCTTATTGATGACATGTTCTCTATTTTGTTTCTAGTGAATAATGTTTTACACAAAAAGGCAACGTTGTTTTTTTTGTGTTTTTTTTAAGATTCGTTCCTCACTAACTGATATTATTCTAACATTTTTTTTATTACAATAGAAATCTCTTTTTATAGAAAAATGTTTTGTATAAACCTGTCAAAATTCATTAAGTCCAATACTACCATCCTGCCATGAATTTGTAGCATTATGCCAGTTATGTAGTCACCCGTATGCATTATCCTCTGTCTGGTAATTGGGCTACGGGCAGAAATTGTTTCAGAAAAGCATCATTTTGTGCTTTGGTCACTTTTTCATTAGTTGTTATGCTTTGCTATTATGGCATATGCTTCTTATTAGGTTGTATAGTGCTGGAGTGTGTTCTATGGTTTATGCTTTCTCTTGAACCATGCATTTGGGGCTTCATTTGATACAGTTCTTGTTTTTTACGCTTCCTTTCGACTGACCACCGAATTAAAGGTTATTTCATAAAATAGTGCACGTAGGGACATTTTGACACACAATGGGCCTCCATAGGTTGGTGGAATATAGTACAATAAAAATGTACAGCCATATTAATGTTACATATCTTTAGAATTTTTAAGGATTTCTAAAATTCTAACTCCGATTTTTCATTCCAGATTAAACCTGTCAGATGTCCCTTTCTTATTAAAAGACAGCCATGTATTGCCCCCTTTACCCACAGACAGTCCCAGTCCTCACAGTTCATAACCCAGATGTTTTGACACCAGGGTCATTTTTGTGAAGAACACACAGATCAGTCAGACTGCTAAAGTGATGATCATTCTGTTCAATCTTTGTAAACTAATCTTAAATATCCTCCTACTCCTATTAATTGTGTCTCTAATCCTAAACAAGAATCCTAACACCAGAAATAATGTATTTAAAAGGGTTGTCTTAGCGGCCACTGCAAGGGCAATTGTAGCATTCCATGGATGGGCAGGGCCCACCAGAGCGACTCCTCGTTCTGGCACATAGTGGGGAGTCCCAAGCAGGGGGTGGGACGACCCTCCTCTAAGACATTTATATTCCCTAATAGAGCATATTGACTGAGGTTGTTGTGGTGAGACAACCCCTTTAACCACTAGACCACCACATATAATAATAATTCCCTAGTTGATCAGGAATACTGTAGTTAACCACTAGTCTACTAATGAATATATTATTTATTAACCCACTAGACCATCTGAATATTATTTATCAATCCACTGGATCACCAGGGAAGGCTACAGATCCTTCCAAGAGCAGACTGAATCACCATTTTTCGGGGCTCATAGTCGAGCTACAAACCACTTTATCAACTGGCAATGGCAAAAATCAAGAAATAATTTGGTATGGACACTTAATAGCAGGATCGTCGGGGTCAGGATTTTAAATAACTTGATCATTGTGACAGGACAATGCACCACAAAGTCACTAGGGATTGCTGGCAGGAATAACTTTTTTTTTTTAGGGACATTCATTCAATTTAGGAATCTACTCTAAAGGCTCTTTTACACAGGCCAATCATCATTAAAACGCTTGTTCATCGGCTGATCGTATTATTTATGCAGCACTAAATATTATTGTTGTCGGCAGCACAACTTAGTGCTGCCGACATGATGGAAATGTATGGGGACGAGTGATCGTAGTAACGATCGCTCGTCCCTATACTTTACTAATCATTGCTCCTTATGAAAGAAAAAACAAGAGCTGATTAATTAGATGTCTCGTTGATCGGCGCACGTTTTTAAGGTCCATATTAGTTGGTGTAAAATGACCCTTAGTGTCAAATTAGACTAATATCATTTTGTATGGATTGCTATTGCTTTCCGTCCTATTTTACATGGTTGTTGTTTAACCCAAGAATACAGCTACTAGTATATAATGTTTCCTTTTGCTGTGTTTCTTTCGTGAGATTGTACAATTTATTTGCTGAAAACGAAAGGTGTTAGTGCTTTAGGATATAAGTAAAAAAATCCTAACATGTGTGGAAAACATTATTTAGCTTTCATGTGTCAGAAGAAAAATATCATAGAAAAATATCACAGAGCAGACGGCTTATACATTGTAGGGCCTGGCACGTGGCACACTTCTATGTGACTCGATCATAAAAGTTTACGGGACTTTCTGCGCATAACACAAAGTGTGGGGGATTCTGAGAGTTTATTCAAGTAATATTATGTCCAGGCCTCATAAAGAACTTTTTGACCTCTGGAAACCAAAGCCAGCATGCAGACTGTGATAATGTTAAACTTATTGCCTTATTTTATTTCCCTATTACATTCCTTTTGATCAAAAACAGACTTACGCGTGGTTTTCATGAATCAATTACCATTTCAGTGTGTTTTATAAGAGGCATGCTGCGAAAATATGACCGATTTTTAACACAAAAATGAAATATCCGTGTTCAATTAAACAAAAAATGGGTTTTCAATGGGTTCACAAATATTTCGAAGGACATGCACTGGCTAAGTTGCACCTAAGAGTAAACATATGTGCAAGAACCAAATCCGAACCCTATCAAGCTGCATCGAAGTGACCTGTTTTCTAATGTCGGCAATGACGAATAATGTAATTTAATATTGAGCATTGAGCTACGTGAAAGGTGCACCAATTGGGACAACTAAAATTGCAAGGTTTTTGATGTATTTTTTTGTAGCCAGAGCCAGTAGTGGATCCTAAAGAGGGAAAAGTATAGAGGAAAGTTATGCCTTGTTTTTGGATCCAATCCCACAATGTGTAAGCAAAGCCTTTATCTAAAGATGAGAGCCTTATCCAGGTCCGGAGAACTGCAGGCAGTCTGTAAAAATAATGGATGCCCATTTATTTAAATGGTGGCCTTGAATTGCTGTATGCTTGCATTCAAAATAAGCATTTGCTCAAGCTGATCACATAGGGCTTAAAGCAACAAGACACCACCCATGAATAACGTGTCTCCGGAATGGCCTCATATTAAGCTGGGGCTGTCCAAACGAAATTATGTATTTGAATATATTTAAAAAAAATATTTGTTCAAAATTATTCATTCTATCATGTTGGTTATAACAAATGTGCTTAAAGGGAATGTATAAGAAGAAAATGGCCTATTGCTTAAATAAAGTTAAACATATATTTTAAACACATGTTTTAAGAATTTTTGGTTATGTTTTTTTACATTTTCCATGTCACTATCTATATTTAAAATAAATCTTGCAGTTTCTACCCTGGCCACTGAGCCACTCAATTAACTGACACTTCCTGTTCTGTAGAGATCACTTCTTAGCAGTCATCTCATTATCATCACAGGCAGGATTACAATGATAGGTAACACCTACTGTGTATAAAGATAACACAGGTTCCACCATTAAAAAAAGACTGACCCTTCCTGTTCTGTAGAGATCACTTCTCAGCAGTCATCTCATTATCAATACAGGGAGGATTACACTGACAACTAACGCCTATATAGAAATAACACCAATGTGTCAGCTTCAGACTATTGTCTTCAATGTTCCATGTGGCTGCTGTAAAGTATATCTCTAAATGCTGTTAACGGCAACTCAGGCAAGATGGCTTCTTCCCCATAATTATGTAGAGAACATAGAACATTTGAAAAAATGTTAGTAATTAATTAGAAAAAAAAATGTTACAAAGAAAGGTGTGGCCTCCTTCGACAGCACATCACACCCGCGACACGATCGCTCTGTACCGATGGTTGTCATGGCAGCCCGGGGGCCTAATGAAGGCTCCCAGGTCTGCGTTCTTTCTGCCTTTGTTAAGCATCTGTTTTACAGGAGTCTGTAAAAATGACAATATACTGCATTACATTAGTATTGCAGTGTATTGTACCAGCAATCTAATGATCACTGGCTCAAATCCCCTAGGGGGACTATTAACAAGTGTAAAAAAACGTTTAAGAAAGTTTTCAGTAGGGAAAAAATATATATATATTAAAAGTAATGTAAAAAATAAACAAAATTTGTATTACCGCGTCCGTAAAATTTTGAACTATTAACAATATAACATTATTCAACTCGCATGGTGAATGCCGTAAAAAATAATAATTGTTAGACCACCAAAATTGCTATTTTTTGGCCACCTTAGGTCTTAAAAAAAATGTCATAAAAAATTATCAAAAAGTTGTATGTACTAAAATATAGTACCTATAAAAACTACAGCTCATCCGCAAAAAAATAAGCTCTCACACTGCTCAATCAATGAAAAATAAAAAAGTTATAGATCTCAGAATATGGTGAAACAAAAAATATATATTTTCAACAAATAGATTTTTCTTTGCAAAAGTAGTAAAGTATAAAAAAAAACAACATATAAATTTGGTATCACTGTAATCGTATTGAGCCGCAGAATAAAGTTATGTTGTCATTCTTACCGCGCGGTGAAAGCTGAAAAAACGATACCCAAAAAACAATGGAGGAATCAAAGTTTTTTCCAATTCCACTCCACAAAGAATTTTTTTTCCGTTTTCCAGCACATTATATAGTACATTATACAGTACATTAAATATTGCTAATAGAAACGACAAATTCTCCTGAAAAAATATGCCTTCACACCACTCCAGTGATGGAAAAATAAAAAAGTTATGGCTCTTGGAAAGCGGGGAGTGAAAAACAAAAGTGAAAAAGCAAAAAATGGCTTTGTCCAAAAGGGGTTAAGGTATAGCTAAAGCAGAGGTTTCTTTTACACGCTGTTTCTCACAAAAACATTTATAGCCAGGTTCCCATAAACTATGCCCTGAATACCACTCACTGTGACAGTCGGCCAATCTGTCTCTCTGCTACAGCTGTCAGTAAGGCCTTATACACACGGCTAACTTATACGACAGGACACAGAGTGGCTATGGTGCTGAAATGGTTCTTGTTTTGACCATATGATGCCTTCATCAGGAGCTGTATTTCCCCTAGAGGCATGCAATAGTATATGCAACGATTCTGTATTAATCAGTGATGCTAAAGACCATCCATGTCCCTCTATAAAAAAAATATTAGGCACACGAAGGTACATTATGGGAGCATAAGTGTATATGGGTGTCATATTACAGATCCGTACAGCACAGGCCCATAATACGGTTGTGTGCATGAGTCATGATGCCACTACTGGGTCCCAATGTCTACCAAGGGAGGCTTGTGGGCCCTCTAGCTGCTTGACTCTTGGGCACTATGACATTGACTGCCCCTGCTTATCGCTATGGTCTGTAGAAGAAGTATTCTGTGTAAGTTATATCCTTGTTTCCATATTATCTTGCATACAAAACTGTTTCTCAACCTTCCTACATGCAATTGGATGGGATTCCAGTAGTAATTTTGCAGAACACTGACCCTGAATTCTGATTTCTTGGAAACTTTTCTATGCAGGAAGCAATTGAGAGGGTTAAAAGTAGTATTCCTAAAAATTGTTTTCTTTACCAGTAAATGTAGAAAAATATGTGTCTAATATTGTCTGTATTTGGCTTGGCTCGCAGTTAAATACTAGATGCTGCTTTTAGTGACACATAGACTTCTCATTCTGTAGTCTTGTTATTGTAATCGTCATATCAAGAGTCAGATCCTCTCACAAATATCTACAAGGAAATGTGGTTGGGCAAGAATGTACATAATGAAGGCTTACTCACGATAATCACATGGTTAATTTAAAAATGTAAAAAAGTCTTACCAACGAAATTCTTTTTTTGCACACTGTGCAATGCTCCACTATTTGGGAGAGGCCATTGTTCATTCTGATCTTCCTGACTCATGAATAGAATGTCAATATATTGACATTTTTATATATATATATATACATATATATATATATATATATATATATATATATATATATATATATATATATAGTATAAATAAAATCAGCAGAATAAGCTCTGTGCGGATACTGAACATCTTTGAATGCTGGGTGATTTGAGCTTAGAAGACTACAATTTTGAATGCGTTGGTAAATTACTATTGTGTATCTGTCATGTTAAGGATCAGTAATTCAATGTAGAGATTCAACTCTGCTATGTCTATAGTTAACACACATTTTATTCTGAGCAATGTGTTAAAAAATTATCTCTATTACAATATATTCTTATTTACTGAAATAACTAATATTCAACTTTGTTTCATTTTAGACACTTTGGACTCTGGACCAAATAAATGTCAAAGGTGAGTCAGCTGTTTTTCATCTGTATGGTACATAGAATTGGAAATGGTCCTTTTGTTGGTATTAAAAGGATCTGTCACCTCTCCTGACATGTTTATTTTAATAAATTCTTGTATTCCCCTGTTTAAAAACACACTGCACTGTTGGATTTTTTATGGTTTTTAAAATAAAAAAAATCGATAAAAAATAACAATTCTACATCATCTTTTCTTACAACCCTGCGTTGTGCCGTTTGTCTGTTATTCCTTCTAGAATATTGACACCTGGGTGTTATCATTCTTCTTGTCAGAAGGGCGTGTTCCTACAGTCTCACTCTGACAGCACTGATTGGACATTTTCAGTCTGTGTAGGGACACACCCCCAACTGGTAACACCCAGTTGTCAATATATTCATACATTTCTAGGAGGAATACTAGAGGAATGGAACAACATAGAGTTCTAAGAATAAATGCTGTAGAATTGTTATTTGATGGGAGGGATACAGTTATTTAATAAAACAAGACCTGTCAGGAGAGGTGACAGATCCACTTTAACTTCTCTGTAAGGCTGTGTGAAAAAGATATCTCTTATCAAACAAATCTATCTATACACTACATGGCCAGAAGTATGTGGTAATTGAATTCATCCCTTTGGTGGTGTATGGAGATGAGATCAGGGCTCTGTACCGGCCAGTCAAGTTCAGCGCTGCTAACAGGAGCTTACAGATTTTAATTTAAATTATGGTGCTGATGGTGTGCCGCTGCCTATGATACATATGCCACGGACGTGACATCACTCATTGTTTTGCTTATATCTAATTGCTAACAATAGTGCCACCAACAATTGGCATATTATTCTGTGTCAAGCAGTTCTACAGCTCCATTATACATCAGTCTGTGTGCAAGTGACAATTTTTTTTTTCAAATAAGTAGTCAAAAGTCATTGCTTCTTCACTTTCCAGGAGGATCAGGCACACTCACTGGCACGTGTAGTCATGGCGGTGAAAATGGTTGATTTTATATATATATATATATATAATAAATAAATATATATAAATATATATATATAAAAAAAAACAAATGGATCCAGCAGCACCGGTATAGTGTGGGTGCAAGCCAACGAGAGCAGACCAAAATCCCAATGGTATACAATACAAAAAAAAGGCAGCACTCCGTTCAGGTAGAGGTGAAAAAGAGGGTACTTTATTGTCCCATAAACATGTTTATGGGACAATAAAGTACCCTCTTTTTCACCTCTACCTGAACGGAGTGCTGCCTATTTTTTGTATTGTATATATATATATATATATATATATATATATATATATATATATATATATATATGTATATATATTTATTTATTTTTTTAAATAACATTAAACCTGTTGCTACTCCCCAAAAAGGGATGTTTTAGACCACTTGTTGAAAAGCATTTGCTTCTTCCGATACCATCGAGTGTGTGTATACACACCGGCAAGCATCTGCCCCCAAATAGGGATAATGTTTGGACTGCTTGTTAAAAATCTTCTGTTACCACTGTGTGTGCATAAACACCGGCAGGCATCTGCCACCAAAAAAAGGATAATTTTTTATTGTTTTTTTTTTTTTTTACATTTTAAAAAGCATAAAAAAATCCAACAGTGCAGTGTGTTTTTAAACAGGCTGTTTGTTACCACTGGCTACCATCTGTTTACCCAAAGCCAGTTATATTGCTGTCACTATGACATTACTAATGCTGTCTTGGCATTAAAGAGCTAGGAAGGGGTTGCATACAGTCCTAGAAGACCTCAGAGTGTCAAACACGACTTTTCAGGACAATCGGGCACTTTCGAGTTTCCATAAATTTATTTGGACCGAATCACATCTGACGATCATCCGAATCAGAATTCAAAATTAATTTAGGGAAATTGGCTCATCTCTATTTAGGAACTTTTTTTTATTAATTAATACATTTATATAAATAATCTGATGCAATTGTGTTTCTTTCACTTAATCTAGTGCAGTTAATAAAAAAGGGGTCAACAAAGACGAGACGTACTGGAGGGAGATCAATGCAGCGATGGCTTTAACGAACCTGGCGCAAGGAAAAGACAAACTTCAGGGGACCACTAGCTGCATCATCCAGAAATCATCACATATATCAGAAGTTAAGACTGTCAAAGTGCCACTAATTCAGCAATATCAATGAATGGGACTCTTCTTTCTGTCAACAATGGAGCACTGGGGACTGGTGATCACAACCACAAGCATGTTTCTGCCTTAGAACATTTTATAGACTTTTTGAAGCCAGTCCCACCAGACTTGGACTTCCATGTATAAGTTCTTCTACCCCTCGGGTTCTACAGGACATGTAAATTTGTATGTCTTATGTTAATTTTTTAAACCAAAATATTAACTTATTTTATGCTATGGAGCATAAATACTCAGCTTATAGGTAAACTGTCTGCCTTGCTTCTACCATATGTGCCTTGCCTTTCAGTAATAAGCTAGAACGTGGGCATGATATGAAATATTTATGCCTTAAATTATGAATGCCATAATGTTTTTTGTTTGTTTTGTATTTAGTCTTGGACTTCTTGTATTCAGGTAACCTGAATTGAAATGGATTATGTTGCCAAAAACAGAAATGATGCATTCATTCCAGCAGACGTTTGGCAATTATTGATATGCCTTGTTGTTTTGTATGGTCAGATAATGTTAATTATCAGTGTTAAGATTTCTTCATGAGATAGGAATATCAGCAAATTCAAAAAGTATTTTTTTTTATAAGGAATCAAAAAATTTCACAATAAAATGAAATGTTTATAAAACTGTCAGAATTAATATATCTTGCTGGTGAATATACTATGACCTTGTTTTATAAGTTCACTCACCCCAGTCAATGCATTTCATGGCTTTTGTTGGGCAATCTTGTTTAAAGGCCCTTTTACACAGGCCAATTGTCTGGCAAATGAGAACGCTCTTTCCCGATCATTGCCCTGTGTAAACAGGGCAATGATGGTTCATCGGTTGATTGTATCGTGTATGTTGCAAGAAATATTATCGTTGTCGGCAGTACATCCCCCTGTGAAAACAGGGAGATGTGCTGCCGACATGATAGAAACGGATGGGGACGAGCAATCATAGTATCGGATTGCTCATCCCCATACATAACTGATAATAGCTCCTTGTGAAAGAAGCAAAAGAGCGCCGATCAACGAGCTGTAATTTACATGTCGGGCCGTGTTAGAGAACGCAAAGTCTTTCCGACAGATTGAATTTCTTATATACAACACTGCCCTAAATTTAATAGTAAATTGTTTATATGATGTTGAAAGTTCATTGATGCATTCTAATAATGGCTTGCGCCCCTTTCCCCCCAAGCAAAACTGTTTTAGGGTCCCTTAGCCAGGAATGACCTCACAAACAATCTACCGCTCCCTAATCCAACCAGTCCCCTTCCACCTTAGCCATCACACCTTGAGTAGCCTGGATCCCCCGATATGAATAATCTGTAGTTTGGATCTCTACATTTTTCAGTGTATGTTTTGGTTTAGCAAAGATGTTCCTTATCCAACAATCAGCAGTAGGACTGCGTGGTGGTGTAGCGTTACACAGCTTTCACAGGGAGGACACTGAGCTGAAATGTCCCTTTTCCAAGCACTGATTTTGGCACTTGGAAAGGTCTGGTGCCAGGCCCCTTTCTGCCAGCTGTCATATCACTAGCATATCCTACCCCTTCGATAGTTACACCATTGATCTGTTTCCATTATACATACATCTATAGCAATTTTACGGCAAATAGTTGTCATGTTAGCTTTATGACTCCTCCTGTTGCGTAATGAGTGACATTAGTGAGGACATACATTACAATACTTGGCCCTTTTGGCGCCGCTAGGAGAGTGGGGGCTACCAATATATACTTATTATTTGGAAATCTGCATTAGTTGTGGCAATATAATGGATCCAATTAGTTTACAGTTTTAAAAAACTTTTGCCATGTCATAGTGAAATGTCAGAAGTTTTGAACGGTGGGGGTCTCGGATCCCTAAAAATAGGCAACAGCACGCTTGGATGAGCGCTGTTCTACTTAGTTTATGATCGCCTTTCCTCGGAGCGGTGTACAAGCTCAATAGAAATTCTACGAGTCTGTACACCGCTCGCTCAGTTTTCCAAGGAAAGCCAATGAGACACTAAGCGACACATCGCTCACCCGTTTTAGCAATCGGTGGGGGTCTTAGTGCTCAGACATCCACCGATCAAAACTCCTGACATGTCAAAACATTTTTTTAAAGTTTAGATACACATTAAAAATAGGGTAGTCCAGGATGAAAAAAAATGGTGTCTGCTTTTTTTTTTCCCCAGAAACAGTGCCACTCTTGTCCATGGGCTGTATATGTTATTGCAGTTCAGCCATAGTCAAGTGAATGAGACTGAACTGCAATAGCAGACACAGCCTATGCACAAGAGTGGCGCTGTTTCTTAAAGACAAAGCAGTTCATTTTTCTTAATCTCAGCCATGCCCTTTAATCCTGTTGCTGAGGCTCAATTAGAAACACTTGTTAGCAGTCCTGCACAGGACAAGATTACCTTTACAATAGTTGGATTGGGCACAAAAATACTACTGATTTAATCGAAACTCCTGAACAATTTTGTACAATTGGAATCCTCATAAAACTGAAAAAGCCTGATATCTTTTCTATTAAACATGTGGTCCAATTTAGATCTTAGTTTTAGTAAGCATAATCTACATGGCAACAAAGCACTGGATAGAAAAATCTGTTTATTTGCCTTTTCTGCAAGGAATCAAATCATTCTGGCATAAAACACAAATCCTTTCCAATATATTACAGATTGTTTACTGAAGCGGATCAGGACATGACCCATTTTACATGATCCTGAATATGTTTTGTGAAATATCTGCAAACTGCCAAATTTAGATTTACAACTTCTTTGATGGTTGTACATTGGTTCTTTCAAGTTTGTTTGAACTTCTCTTTTTCTGTTTTCTGCATCAGTGAAGACCTAGAGAAGATCCCCAGCCATAAAAAGGCTCAGTATGCTATAATCCTCGTCCAGTCTTTAAAAAATAAATAGTATTTTATTGGGAAGTATAATTTAAAGGGTTGTTCCCAACTTAGACTTTTATGGCATAACCAAGGAATATGCCATAAATGTCTGATAGATGCGGGTCCCAGCTCTGGGACCCACACCTTTATGAAAAATGAGGATCACTAGACCCTGGCTGCAGATTTCAGGTGTTGACTAGTGTTCTATGGTGCTTGCTTAGCTGTTTCCGTAACTCCCATAGAAAAGAATGGAGAGAGCTACACGCATGTTTAGCCCCCTCTCCACTAGTCCCGGCCTGGAATCTGTGGCCAGCAGCCACCTCATCAGGCAATACGTGGGTTGGGTGACCCCCCCCCCCCCCGTTCTTAATATAGAACTGGGACCTACATCTGCCAGACATTTATGGTATATCCATGCTATAAATGTCTAAGTTGGGAATACTACTTTAAGGGCTAATCTGCTTTGAACAATCCCTTTTTGCTAGAGAAATCCCTTGGAAATAAACTAATAACAAGGTGCCCCGCTGCTTCTGGGACCCCTTGTGTTTAGTTGTAATCTATGGGGGAACCTGGCAGCAAGTTTTCAATTATTTGCAGCACCACCAGAGGGGAAATTAAGTATTACACAGTTCCCATTGAAATCAATGGGCTGTTTGTGTAGTGCATGGACATGTCCAGTCCTCCAGAGTGAGAGACGCAATTTATAGCTGCTCTCCGCTCTGGGAAATGTATGAACGTCCCAAAGAGAGTAACCTGCTCTATAAACTCATAATTGTCTAACAGGGTATTTCAACATACAAGCCCTGCTGGGTCCATATCTCTATCTGTCTCGGTAAAGTGTTTCCGTTTTTTTATTCACTAATGACAATCTTCATCATATTGATGATATTCGCTTCCACCTTCTGGTTAGTGTTCTGTTATAGACTGTATTGTATGTAAGCGGTGCAAATACCGTAAGTGAACAATATATGAGACAGATCTAAGCACACTGTGTGAGGGAAGAGGCTGAGCATGGCTAACAAATGTGCTGGACCAATACCAACAATAATGCCCTATTATATAGCTGGTCATAGACATAAATCACGTTGACCGATCACTTGGCCAACAGTTATTAGTCTTATTTCCCCCATTGCCATTCATCTTCATCTTGACCAAACTAACTTTCATGTTCAATAGAGTAGGGAGCAATAAGCAGCTGCCAGATACCATCACTAAGGAGTGCAATTAGTAATTATGGGGCCCTGTAGCAAAAATGGATTGGGGCTCCACTTCTCCATAACCAACATCAGCAAGTGAATTCAAGTAAAGGAAAAGTTATTATAACCTCCCATGTGTTTTTCCTTCCCATCCTCGGTCTATCGGTTCTCTATATTGTGTTATTCACTGCCTTCTCCTACTACCGCACACTGAATTTCTCTATCAATGTCTAGCGATCGCTCACTTTTTATATTGCAGGGTGGCCCCTTTAGATGCTTGGCCCTATAGCACCCACTATGCCTTCTACTCTGGTAGTTACGCCCATGACACCACTTATCTCAAGGGGAACAAAAGAACACAAAAATCCTTCATCTCAGAACGATGCTACTCCTGATATTAGATATCAGGGGAGACTCTAGCACCTACCATTTATTACATTGGCGGTATGTTCCTGCTCTGAGCAACATCTAATGTACAGTATATGGCCTTTTATAATTAACCTCAACTGTAGGAATATATTAATAATTTCATCCCTTTTTCCTCAGGGCGTAACTAGGAAACACTGCGCCTCATAGCAAAGTTTTGACTGAGTCCCCCCTTCCCTTTGTGCCACACACAGCACCCCTTGTAGATAGTGCCCCTGTAGATACTGCCCCCCGTAGATTGTCCCCCCTGTAGATTGTGCCCCCTGTAGATTGTATCATACATTCCCCCCTGTAGATTGTGCCATATAGCCCCCCTGTAGATTGTTCCATACAGCCCCCTCCTGTAGATTGTGTGATACAGCCCTCCTGTATACAGTGTTATACAGCCCCCCTGTAGATAGTGTCACACCCCCTTGTAGATAGTGCCACCCTTCCCTATGTAGATAGTGCCACCACCCCTTGTGGATATTCCCCTCACCTGCCCCTTGTAGATAGTGCCATACAGCCCCCTGTAGATAGTGCCCCCCACCTGCCCTTTGTAGATAGTGCCATACAGCCCCCCTGTAGACAGTGCCGCCCACTTCCCCCTTGTAGATAGGGCCATACAGCCCCCCTGTAGACAGTTCCCCCACCTCCCCCTTGTAGATAGTGCCATACAGCCCCCCTTGTAGATAGTGCCCCCACCTCCCACTTGTAGATAGTGCCATACAGCCCCCATTGTCGATAGTGGCCCCACCTCCCCCTTGTAGATTGTGCCATACAGCCCCCCCTTGAAGATATATCACCCCCCTTGTAGATGGTGGCCCACCTCCCCCTTCTAGATAATGCCATACAGCCCCCCTTGTAGATAGTGGCCCCACCTCCCCCTTTTAGATAGTGCCATACAGCCCCTCTTGTAGATAGTGGTCCCACCTCCCGCTTGTAGATAGTGCCATACGGCCCAGCCTTGTAGATAGTGGTCCAAACGCCCCCTTGTAGAGAGTGCTATACAGCCCCCCCTTGAAGATAGCACCCCTTGTAGATAGTGGCCCCACCTCCCCCTACTAGATAGTGCCATACAGCCCCTCTTGTAGATAGTGGCCCCACCTCACCCTTGTAGATAGTGCCATATAACCCCCCCTTGTAGATAGTGGCCCAAACTCCCCCTTGTAGATGGTGCCATACAGCCCCCTTTGTAGATAGCGGCCCCCAAACAAATAAAACAAAAAAATTATACTCACCTAGACCTCCCTCCACAGCATCCTCAACACCGACGGGATCCTTGCATGGCCGGCGTGATCCAGTGACGTCACCACACCAGCCTGCGCAGGGATCCTGCGCCTGTAGCCTAGTAATCCTGCTCTGCCATAGTGCCATAGTGTTCAATAGTATCTGCGTCCTAGGGACGCAGATACTATTGACTTTTGCGTCGCGACCACCTTAGCAGTCATAGTGGCTCATGCCGCGGGCTTTGGCTGCTACGGCGTTAGTTACGCCACTGTTTTTACTTCTTACTCTTTGAACCCGGAAATATAATAGTGACTCTCGTCATCATCAGTTATGTGCCTTTATTATATTATATTCACAATACCTCAGACTGTATCTGTCTGTGTAATAAGCACACACAGAATAACATTAACAATGGCAACATCTATATGAGGTTCGTACGTTTTATCCATTGACTGGGTTTCCTCACCGTAATGTCGTTTCTTCTCACAATCCATAAGCATATGGATAATTTAATTTGCATTGTAGAAATTGACCTGCGATACTACCTGAGGTAGGAAAATTTGATTGTGAGACGCATACCTGCAGCAATGGCCGGAATAAAAAAAAACTCCAATCCTGGCTGTTGATTGCAGTGACGACCAAAGAAGGGTTCTCCCTTTATTTCCGATTTTGTGAACCCAAGGCTGTCCTGTTATCCTGTTACAATAAATGTAAGGGCATACCGTACTTTGGGTATACCATAACAGATGCATGGTCATATTATTAAGCAAATCTATAATGTACTGTCATATAGAAGTATGTCAGTACATTACGGTTAAAAAAGAAAACCTTAAAATTTTAAAAAGTGCCCTGATAGGGAAAAAATAAAAAGTAAATAAAAATATGAAATAAAATTAACAAAAATAGTTGCAAAGCAAAAAGAAGAATAACAAAATTTTGTAAAAGTTTTCCAAAATTTATAGAAATTAAATGCCAACCTATATGTACCACAAAATATTACCAAAACAACAACAACAACAACAACTTGTTCTGCAAAAAAATAAGGCCTCATACAACTATGCTAATATAAAACAAAAAAAGTAACAGCTATATGGTAGGGAGGCAAGAACAAAAAAGTCAAGACCTCAAGGCTTGTCCTGTGCCCTA
Source organism: Rhinoderma darwinii (assembly GCF_050947455.1). Classification (NCBI taxonomy): domain Eukaryota; kingdom Metazoa; phylum Chordata; class Amphibia; order Anura; family Rhinodermatidae; genus Rhinoderma; species Rhinoderma darwinii. Next base: position 316,853,160 of record NC_134691.1, read on the forward strand.
AAGGGGTGGAAACAGTGACTTGAGGGAAACCTATGTGTCATTTTTTTAATCCATGTGTGCTGACTAGGAAATATGAATTGATGACTTTATGGCTAGCTCCGTCCACAATGAATAATACCTCTCTTATTGTGGAACATTTTCATTTAGCTGAGCATGTTATTTCATTTGGACTGTGTACTCATGAGATCCAACCGACTGGAGCAGATCTGTACACAAATGGAAACAACCACTAGTTGGCTAATATGATTTCATGTTCCAAGACTGGTTATAGAGTAGAGAACTGTATAGGTGTCACTACAGATATTCCTTCCTTTTGTAGGAGATCTATTTACATAGTACAAAACAAGATAAATGTGCCTGAGGCACACTGAAGACCAATTTCCCAACTGCTAACTGATATAATTAAAAAGTTACTTTTATTATTTCATTTAAAGATGTCCATAGGGACAAAAAGTGGTAAACACGAACAATTAAAAATTGTAGCCAATGTTGCTTTAGCACACGCTCTATTTTTCCTCTATCTTCATGTATTGCCAGACAGAGTATAAAGTGTTCAGATTGCAGAGTGTCAGTCCGGCGGCTGCAGACTGCTGGACTATGTACGATGCCGAGTCAAGTGCGTGCTAGGAATGCTAGTCAAGCCTGGCTGATTAAAACAATAAGTATAGCCACCCCGACATGTTTCGCTAGCCCCGTTTTGATCCCCTGAGGACGCTGTGTTGACAGCGAAACATGTCGCGGTGGCTATACTTATTGTTTTAATCAGCCAGGCTTGACTAGCATTCCTAGCACGCACTTGACTCGGCATCGTACATAGTCCAGCAGTCTGCAGCCGCCGGACTGACACTCTGCAATCTGAACACTTTATACTCTGTCTGGCAATACATGCAGATAGAGGAAAAATAGAGCGTGTGCTAAAGCAACATTGGCTACAATTTTTAATTGTTCGTGTTTACCACTTTTTGTCCCTATGGACATCTTTAAATGAAATAATAAAAGTTACTTTTTAATTATATCAGTTAGCAGTTGGGAAATTGGTCTTCAGTGTGCCTCAGGCACATTTATCTTGTTTTGTATTCACTATAGACCTGCCAACTGCTAGGGTCCCTTCAGCATCTATTTACATAGTATTCCCAGGAAGCGTGGCAGGTCTCGCTCCTTTACTGGTATTCTGGTAAGGTTTATCATAGGCTCATGACTCTACAGACCCACCATTGAAGGGAGTAGATCATGAAATGAGAATTACAAAAAATATTGCTTGTTAAAGTTCTTTTCACAAAAAGTAAGGCCATATTCACACAGCAAAACTATATGTAAACATACAGTACATGTTCTTTGTGGTGATTTTAAAAGAAAAACTCTAATGCGTTTTGGTTTCCATCAACATCAATGGGGAAAACTGCAGCAAATAACAAATAAAATGAAAATAGTATCTATCTATCTATCTATCTATCTATCTATCTATCTATCTATCTATCTATCTATCTATCTATCTATCTATCTATCTATCTATCCATCCATCCATCCATCCATCCATCCATCCATCTATCTCATATCTATCTATCTCAGATCTATCTATCTATCTATCTCAGATCTATCTATCTATCTATCTATCTATCTATCTATCTATCTATCTATCTATCTGTCTGTCTGTCTGTCTGTCTGTCTGTCTGTCTGTCTGTCTGTCTGTCTGTCTGTCTGTCTGTCTATCTATCTATCTATCTGTCTGTCTGTCTGTCTGTCTGTCTGTCTGTCTGTCTGTCTGTCTGTCTATCTATCTATCTATCTATCTATCTATCTATCTATCTATCTATCTATCTATCTATCTATCTATCTATCTATCTATCTATCTATCTATCTATCTATCCATCCATCCATCCATCCATCCATCCATCCATCTATCTCATATCTATCTATCTCAGATCTATCTATCTATCTATCTCAGATCTATCTATCTATCTATCTATCTATCTATCTATCTATCTATCTATCTATCTATCTATCTATCTATCTATCTATCTATCTATCTATCTATCTATCTATCTATCTATCTATCTATCTATCTCTATCCTGCCAATCTCTTCATCATTTAATGCTATCCTGGAACTTTACATGTATCAGCTTAGGCTCTATTATCAGAAATATGTGTTTGTATCTCAAAGCGAATACTTTACAACTGTTTGTACTATGATAAGTTATTCTGCTATAAAGTATTCTATGACAATAAATTATATTTTCCAAGCATAATAGATGAGTGAATCCAGTGATTGCCGAATTTGGTTAAGAAAAAAAAAAAAGAAACAATGAAAATCATTATGTCTGCATATAGACTATTGAAACAAGATACATCCAGCGTGATATCAGACAGAGGTTTTGATATTGTGGTTGTGGAATGTATTCAAGGTAAATCTCGGGAGTCAGGCAGGAGCCAAGTAGGTATGCTAAACTCTAACACATTTCAAAATAATTTTGGATTCACATTTTCTGTCCAGTATAGTTAGTTGATTTTCATATTGATCCATATTTACTTCACAGGAATCCAATCCGGGCCAGACAATTACCGATTATCCGCAATCTTCCTGTACATATAAGAGGCCACATTCCTCCATTGAACTTAAGATGAAATTTCAATCCTCGTACAAAGGCTATAAAAAAATATTACACAAACATTATATACATGACTCAATGTGGGTGTAACTTGCCACAACGGTCCACGTGATCCGAGCACATAACAGTAAGATGAGGTTCCTAGGTCCCATCTCTCTCTTATATATAGTAGTGACAGATGTTCTAGATCTGTAGATATGCAATTAGTGCTTTTTTGGGGGGTATTATCATTGATTGTATTGGATTTTGGTTGCATGGAGGGATGGCAACTATTTTTACAATTTATAATGGTTATTAGTATTTTATTTATTTATTTTTACACACACATGCGCAAGAATGCATTAGCGACTGGCCTTTGAGGTACCTCCTCTATGCCACAGTCAGCATTGACCATGGCATAGAAGAGGTTAAATGGTGGAGATCAGAGGTTTCCCTGATCTCTACTGTTAGTTCAGCCACTGATCACCCGGGCACATGTAATGTCAATGCCGTAATAATATGGCGCTGTGCGGAAACTTACTCCTGCCAGTGCCATACTATTACAGCAAGGTTAAAATACACACATTCCTTCTTTCTACTGGCACAATCAAGGGTAAAATGTAACTTATCGCCAATAGTCCTCTTATATTATGAAATAACAAGTGTTTACTAACATCCTAAAATAGCAATTTGTTATACTTTCCAAGCAACAATGCTGTACAAAAAAAAACCCAGAGATACAGAAATTTTTCTATTTATGTCATGGCAGCCATTTTTGGAAAAGAAACAGAAAGGAAGTTCAGCCATATTGGTTGTCACTTTTTACTGATCTTCTCAGCAACTGATGGTAAAACTGTTACTGTGTTGACAGAATGACAATTTCTCTTCGGTTTCTAATCACTATGTCATTGAAACAATTTCTGCAAAAATTGCCGCAAAAAAAAATAAATTACAATATCTTTTGAAATCCTCTTTAAAGGTTTTCACAGTATTAAAGGGGTTTTCCCATGTGGGACATTTGTGACGTATCCACAGGATATGTCATAAATGTCAGATAGATGCGGGTCCCACCTCTAGGACCCGCACCTATCTCTTGAACGGGGCCCCCTAAACCCCTTTCTTGGTTTTCGTGCTCACGCTGCCTCCCGGCCACTTACTGACCCACATGTTCAGGAGTTACGGAAACAGCGTACTCGCTGAGCTACGCTGTTTCTGTAACTCATAGTAGTGAATGGAAGTTACAGAAGCAGGGGCCCCTTTCTAGAGATAGGCGCAGGTCCCAGAGGTGGAACCCGCATCTATCTGACATTTATGCCATATCCTGTGGATATGTCATAAATGTCCCTCGTGGGAAAACCCCTTTAATGCTCTTAATTTCATAATATAATATTTTTTAGGATACGGGGGACATTTCTTAAGACTGGCATTTCATATGCCAGTTTTAAACAGAAGCACTTCTAAGTAAAATGCACTCAATTTATTGAGGCACACATATCTTCATTAATCTACGCCAACTATGATCTGATAATTTACACCAATTTCTGGCGTGAAAGAAAATCTGTCAAGCTCATGAAGTACATGCTCCCAATGTATATATCTATCGTGCCCATAGCCTTCTATACGCCAGACATAATTGTCAAAAGAATGCACTTTTGGCATGTGTTTGGCCAGTATATGGCGGTATTACTTTTTGTTTTTCAATTGCACTAAAAAGTGTAGTTGTCTATGCAAAATAAATGTGTATTGCGCAATATACGTTTTCTTACAATGGGAGTCAATAACATCTGCAACTGTATAGGCATACAATTACGTATGTTTGGGGTATATGATGGCTCTAAGTATGTCATATATGGTTCCATCATACTCAATAAAAAAGAGAACTCAAGCAAAAAAGTTTTCACAGCTAAAATAAGCTTGACTGTCACCTATTCAGTGCTGAATACTCAAGTCTTAGGTGACATTTTTCTATTTATCCTAACAGTTCATTTTTCAGGAAAGCTTTCGAGCGATCCTCTCTCTTCATCAGCTCGGCCAGTACTGGAAAATAATTATTCATCCATGCCCAAATGAGGGAAGCTAAAGGACTATCAGCCTTAAAGGGGAACTGCTAGGAAGACTGGCAATAACTATATGCAGAAGGATACGGGCCTGTATATAGAGACTTAGCAGCTTATGACACATTATATAATATGTCTGACGAGAGATTTAGGAGTAGATTATGTTACAAAAATTAATTGGGGAAATACATGGCAATATGTAACATATCACCTTGGAAAATTGCAGTCAGTACATTGTACTTCGAGGTGTTTATTCCTTTCCACTGGACTATTCTGTAATATCTGATGACTTTTCTTTATATTACAGCCTGCTTAGATAGAACCTTAGACTCTAGAACAATACTAGTATTACTATTGTTATTATGTGATCAGACAATAATTCCTGCATTGGACAAATTTAAGGCTCTGCGCAATTGTTTTTATTATTATTATTATTATTATTATTATTGCTTTAATACATCTAAAATAAAAATTAAAGCATCTTTGCAAGTACACTTGATTCAAAATACCCTATCTATTCTGGAGTAAACAGCTCCTATGTATACCTATGTGCAGAGGCGTAGCTAGGTTCTCCAGCACCCGGGGCAAAGATTCAGTTTGGCGCCCCCTCAACCTCTTTCCCGACATCTCCTTCCCCCTCGCCGTGTTTGTTTTCTCTGCCAATCAATGACGTGTCATTTCTTTTCCACATTTCTTTTTATGTAACTCGAGCATAAAAACATTTGTACATTTTACAAGCAATATAGTTCTATACACAACACCAGAATAGTGCTCAGTACATAAATACAGCCCCAGAACCAAGCTCAGTACATATATACAGCACCAGCACAAATACAGCTCAATTTAGTGCAACCCCTGCTGTACAGGTTTGTACGGCGTAAAACTACAGCTCCCAGCATGGTCCGAACAATGGTAAGGATATGCTGGGAGTTTCTGTTTCACAAAAAATAAATCCTATCATAATCATACCACCCATCATCTCGCTGCAGATCATACAGTGACTACAGTACTGATTAGAGGCAGAATAAACATTTACATTAAGTGACTCACCGGTGACGTCTCAGATTCTAGTTCTTTTTCTCCATCCGGTCCAGACCCCTATGATGACTTCTCCCGGTCACAGACCATTTCTGCAGTTTGCAGCTCAGATGTCTTCAGCTTCTCACTTTTCCAACATTTCTACACCTATAAATAAAGATAAAGTTATCATTATACCACACACTACGCCCCTAAATATAATAGCGCCATACACTGCACCTGTAATTATAATAGCACCATACCTCACTTCTAATTATAATAGCAGCATACACCGTGTCCCACACACACACACTGTGCCCCCTGTAGATAGTGTATGCCATAGAGCCCCCTGTAGATAGTGCCCCTTTATAGCCCACCCCTGTATATAGTGTCCCACAAATAACACCCCCTATAGTGCTCTACAGATAGCCCACCCCTGTATATAGCCCCCTGTAGATATAGCCCATCCCTGTATATAGTGCTCCACGTATTGCCCAACCCTGTATATAGCCCCCTGTAGATATAGCCCACCCCTGTATATAGTGCTCCACAGATAGCCCACCCCTGTATATAGCCCCCCTGTAAATATAGCCCACCCCTGTATATAGTGCTCCACAGATAGCCCACCCCTGTATATAGCCCCCCTGTAGATATACCCCACCCCTGTATATAGTGCTCCACAGATAGCCCACCCCAGTATATAGCCCCCCTGTAGATATATCCCACCCCTGTATATAGTGCTCCACATATAGTCCACCGCTGTAACTAGCCCGCCTGTAGATATAGCCTACCCCTGTATATAGTGCTCCATAGATCGCCCACCCCTGTATATAGCCCCCCTGTAGCTATAGCCCACCCCTGTATATAGTATCCCACAAATAGCTCCCCCTATAGTGCTCCACAGAAAGCCCACCACTGTATATAGCACCCCTGTAGCTATAGCCCACCTGTGTATATAGCGCTCCACAGATAGTCCACCCCTGTATATAGTGCTCCACAGATAGCCCACCCCTGTATTTACTATATACAGGGGTGGGCTATCTGTGGAGCACTATATACAGGGGTGGACTATATGTACAGGTGGGCTATATACAGGGGTGGGCTATAGCTACAGGGGGGCTATATACAGGGGTGGGCGATCTATGGAGCACTATATACAGGGATGGGCTATATCTACAGAGGGGCTATATACTATATAGCCCCCCTGTAGATATAGCCCGCCCCTGTATATAGTGCTCCATAGATCGCCCACCCCTGTATATAGCCCCCCTGTAGCTATAGCCCAACCCTGTATATGGTGCTGCATAGATAGCCCACCACAGTATATAGCCCCCCCTGTAGATAGACACCCCCCGTAGATAAAGCCCCCGCGTGTAGATAAAGCCCCCCGTAGAAAAAGTCCCCCCGTAGATAAAGTCCCCCTTGTAGATAAAGGCCCCCCCTGTAGACAAAGTCCCCCCTCCGTAGATAAAGTCCCCCTTGTAGATAAAGCCCCCCCTGTAGATATAGCCACACACTTTTTTATTACAATTTAAAAAAAATAAAAAATATTCAAACTCACCTTAATCTCGTTCCCACACCGGCCGGCAGCAATGGAGACCTGCTCTCTTCTGCGCAGGTCTCCTGGGGGTTGAACGAAGCGTCTATGAAAGGCGCTGATTGGCTGGGCAGGATGACTTTCCCTGTCAATCAGCGCCTTTCATCGACGGAAGCTTCACTGGTACAAAATCGCTGAATAGCCGGGCACGGAACGTACCCGGCAATTCATTGCTTCTAATTGTACCTGTGTCCTATAGACACAGGTAAAATTATAGTGCAGGAGGAGGTGGCGCTGGCGCCCCCTCTAAGTTGCGCCCGGGGCACATGCCCCGCCTGCCCCCCCTAGCTACGCCCCTGCGTATGTGCCTCCATGGTTACAGACCACAAAAACTACGTAGTCTGAGTAATTTTAGCTTGGGCAATTGTTCCTAATTTGAGAGTCCTCCAGAACCATTATTAGGTATCTCCATTGCACTATGTAGGGCCAACATGCCATCGCTGCAGTCTGTTCTGCTCCATAGGGGACCACAAGACAAGGAAGGGGTTAGATGCGCTCTGTGTATCTGTTACTAGGAAAGCTATCCATCAATAATTAGTCTATTTTAGATGCCCTATTGAGTTTAAGTAGGGAGCTATTAGTAGTATTGGCAATGACAAGCCCCTCACTGTCTCCTGCTGGAGTGTACGTGGCCTGCACGTTAATCTTGCACAGTGGTCCCCCGCAGTCTTGTTCTGTCTAGAACTAACATGTACTTTTTAATGATTCCAGTATTGTACGGTATATTTATGCTTTAACAATGTTTTTGAATTTTACCCTTTAAGGACCGGAAGAAGTTTTTGATTTGCCTTTTAGTATTTAGGCAGTTATTACGTTTTTATTTTTAGGTTGACATAGCTTTATGAGGCCTTGATTTTTGCGGTGCGAGTTGTATTTTCTTTAGGTGCCACTTTATTCTCTCTATTACAGCCAATGTGTCGCTTCTATGCAGGCATAGTGTTAATGACTCCCTCCCATGTTGAGCAGTCTGTAATCTATTATTACCCCAAGTCATAAAATGGATATCCAGTTAAGATGTAAATTATGTGCATGTATATGTTTTTGAAACCATATATATTCTTACAGTAATTCTCTTTCAAGTTGATTTCTTTCCCACACACTTCATTTATGTGGATATCAATTTATTCTACATATGATATGAAAACATTGAAACAAATCTATTATATTTCATTATTTTGTCTCATCTGCAAATGCAAAGACAAGGGGGAAATAATAATATGTCTAAATTATTTATACACAAATCAACAGCATTGGTCCCATTACATTGCCCTGGGGTGAAGCACTTACAAGCTTATTCCAGATAAAGTATGAATAGTTTACAACAGGCCTCTGGGCACGGTCCTTAAGCCAACTTTCTATCCAGTTACCAACTCTACTTTCCAGACACATAGTCTTTACCTTATATATTAAGTGCCTGCGGCACAGTGTCAAGCACTTTTCAGAAGTCTAAATATACTACATGTACTGCCAACCCTCTGTCTAATATCTTACTCACTTCTTCATTAAAAGTAAGTCGATTTGTTTGAAAAGATTCCGATTTTATAAACCTATACAGGCTGATGCTTATTATGTTTTCTAAACCTTATTTTTCACTGTGTTCCTTCTACAGCTTCTCAAGTATATTTTAAAGCGTAACTAAATTTCAAAAATCTTTTTCCATGTCATAGTGACATGTCGGAAGTTTTGATCGGTGGGGGTCCGAGCACTCAGACCCCCACCGATTGCTAAAACGCAGCGGCAGAAGTGCTCGGGGGAGTTCTGTGCCGCTTCGTTTCTAATCGACTTTCCTTGGAAAACCAAGTGTGCGTCTATACGGAATCATAGACTTTCTATTGAGCACGTGCACCACTCGCTCAACTTTTTCTGAGAAAAGCCGATCAGAAACGAAGGTGGCACAGCGCTCACCCATGCGCTTCTGCCGCTTCGTTTTAGTGATCAGTGGGGGTCTTAGTGCTCGGACCCACACCGATAAAAACTTCTGACGTGTCACTACGTTTTTGGGAAGTTTATTTACTCTTTAAGATATCCAGTTATAAATCTCTAATTTCTCAGTCTGCTCATACCATATTATAAATATTTAAAGGGGTTGTCTGCATGTGTAGCTCAACCACATAACGCATAATTACATACTGTACATATACTTAATTAGAGGAGATGCCTGAGCGCATCCCGAAATGCTTGTGCGCAATTGTGATCGCTTGGGGCATAGGAGCTGAACCAGCGTGATCCTCCACAGGAGGCCGGCCGGCTGTGATTGACAGCCGCACTCCCGCATTAATGCCCACGATCGGAGAAAACTCCTATAAAGGCCTTGATCAGTATTGTCAAAGGTAGCAAGCTCCCTTTGACATTTGTCCTCCAGACCCAGCCCTGTGATCGCCAGGGCTGTCTTTTACAGGGTGGATACATTTTTTGGTTAGAACATCTACTAAAGGGACGATTAGAAATCGCTTCTACTTATTTTGTAATAGATATTATCTCAACTCTCTATAACTTTACATGTCACATTTTGCCAGTATGTGTATTTTTCAGGTTTTATATTCAAATACTGTTTGTACTTCAGGATTCTGTCCCCTTGTTCCTAAATATCTATAGTTCTATTGTTAATTACCTGTCCAGGTGATCTAGGTGGTTTCTCCTTTTTAGAATGCACTATTTTTTGTATAACTTGTTGATGGGATTGACCAGGGAAATGGTATCTATACACTTTTTAGATTAGATAACATATAAAAAATTATAAATATTTTTGCAAGTCGGTTATGTACGGGAATGTTTTTTGTTGTTTTTATATAGTATACTGATAGGTTAATTGACTTCCTATGAAGTTGGCAATAGTGTAATTGTGAGATAGGGAGATTAGAATGTGTCTCATTGGGGACAGGGACAGTATATAGTAAAAAATCTCTGTACATTGCTGCAGAAAATGTTGGTGCTACAAAAGCAGTGAGAACTAAAATAGATCTATATATAATATTTGAGTTACAAGTACAATTGTAACAGATGGACATATAGTAATTTGGTCTATCCGTTGAGTTACTGCACATTTGTCTAATAGACAAGGAGGGAAAGTAATATGGTGAAATGGTCCTGAAAAAGTCTCTGTGTTTTTACAATCCCTGCGTGAAACATGATTATGAGAAGAGCTAAAATAAAAGTTGGTTTAAGATTTTAACACTATTTTTCTTCTCTAGTCTACAATATCCTGATGTTCCTTCTTTCACCCTCTAAAAAAAAAATTCATTGATCTACAGACAGCTCAAGAATTTCCCAAGCTTTGAGGGGAATGCAAGTGAAAATAATATGGGCTGAAGTAATCAGTAATATTTTGTCACAGTAGGAACTGGATTTTAACTTGAATAACTCCAGCCAACCAATAGTAGTGTGTCTGCCAATGCAACATAACAGGTAATTAATTTTTTTTATATAATTTTTTTCACTTAATTTTTGCAATTTTATTTCACTTGATTTTTGCTATATTATTTTTGCTGTTGAGAAATTAAAATGCAGAACACATTTTTGTACAAGATTGAATATGCAGTGCATAGTTATCAACAGTTCTGTATTTCATGAAAAACCCTGAACTAGTTCTGGTATTTCCTAGTCCTCGGCTGTGTCCCAGAAACACTCGCTCATCACTCCTCAATGCTCTGCAAATGTATTATGAACAGGGCAGTGTAGCCTTTATAAAGGTCTCAGCAGAGTGTTTACTATCCCCTCTCCTTTTTTCCCCTACGTTCCCCCCTTTTCCCCTTCCTTCCCTAATGACAGAGCTGTGCTGAATGCTGTGCACACTATTTCTGGATGCTATTTCACTCTATTTATCTTGTTGCTATATAACACTTAAAGGGGTTGTCCGAGATACCAACATTTTTTCAAAAACTCTGTCATACATTACCCCTTATACAGACAACCTAAATAAAGCATTATTTTTAAAAAAAATTCTACTTAGCACATTTCTTCTTTGAATTTAGCACGGTTTGTTTACATGCAGTTCAGCTCTGGTTTGTTGATCTTTCCTTGTTATGAAACTTTTTTCCCGTGCACGCTCCTTGCAGGCTGCAATGAGCGTGCACGTGCCTTCCAAGAGTTCATGTGAGCTGTCCCTGCTCCTCCCGCTGACCTCCTTCACTGGACTTGTCTTCTTGCTGACATTCTTGAAGGATGGTGAGCAAATGTTCTCCCCCCATTATGTTTTTCACATTTATGTTTTCTCTCTCTTTTCAGGTCTATAAACCTCTTCGTGTCTCCCCTCACCCTCACCCTCGTCCACCCTAAACCTCGTCCACCCTAACCCTCGCCCACCCTCTTCTATCTCATGTCTCTCTCCACTAAGGCCATGTTCACGCAGAGTTTTTTTGCAAGAGGAATATCTGCCTCAAAATTCCGTCTTGAAGTTTGCGGCAGATTTACCTCTCCCTGCACGTTGATTTTTGCGTCGTTTTTCCCGGAGTTTTTTGTGCGCTGTTTGCGTATTTGTTTGCCGCTTTGTTCGGGGCGTTTTTCGCTTCGTTTATCTTGGCGTTTTTTGCTTGTTTGTTTGCGTCTTTTTTTTTCGATGTTTTTTGCTGTGTTTTCCATTGCGTTTATCGTAACCTTTTTCACGTCGTTTATCATTTCTTTTTTTGCGTCGTTGTTTGCGCCTATTTTTGCTGCGTTTTTCGTTGCGTCTTTCGTGGCGTTTTCCCAGTTGATTTTCGCTGCGTTCTTTGCCTCTGTTTGCGGCGTTTTTCGCGTCTTTTTCCGCGATGTTTTTCGCAGCGTTTTCCGTGGCGTTTATCGTAGCCTTTTTTGCGTCGTTTTTCGCGTCTTTTTTTTGCGTTTTTTTTCTGCGTTTTTCATTGCGTCTTTCGTGTCGTTTTCCCTGTCGTTTTTCGTGCCGTTCTTTGCCTCTTTGTTTGGGGCTTTTTTCACGGCTTTATATGCGATGTTTTTCGCGGCATTTATCGTAGCCTTTTCGGCGTTTTTTTTTTGCGTCTGTTTTTTGCGGCGTTGTTTGTGGCTTTTTTTGCTGCGTTTTTTGCGTCGTTTTCCGTGGCGTTTTTCGCCCGCAGCAATTGAGCGCCGCGGGCATAAAACAACGCGAAATACGCTTTCTCAAAGGCACGTTTAGATGTGGTAGCTGTAAAGCTTGTGACTTTATTGTCAAAGGGAATAGCTTTATCAGTGTTGCAACACAGGAAAAGTACAACATTCGGGATTTTGTCAATTGCAAAACAGCGGGGGTAGTCTACCTTATTACATGCCCATTCCCCCTAAACTATGTGGGCAAAACGGCACGACAATTTCGGCGCCGGATAAGGGAGCATGTTGGAGATATTATCCATGCTAGGGACACCTCTATATCAAAGCATGTACATGCTAAACACCAAGGCCGTGCAGCATGTTTAAAGTTTCAAGCAATTGAACTCATTAGACCCCCTAAAAGAGGAGGCGACTGGGACAATTTAATTCTACGCAAAGAAGCCCAATGGATCCATAGATTGGCATGCATACAACCAGCGGGTTTAAACGAGCAGACCAATTATACGTGCTTTATTTAATATGCAATTCCATTCCTCTTGAGGCGGCCGGTTTTCACCCTGGGCTGCCTTTTTGGGTGGGTGGTGTATTTTTTGTATTTTGCATAGGGCATTTTGTTTTTGATATGGCCATCTTGGCCAGGCAACAAATAGAGATTTTTTGTCAGAATTTCTAAGTGGGAGGGACCCCGCATTTTTGTCCACTCAACATGTGTTTATAAACTATAGAGTTGTTTTTTGAGGTAGTCCACTTGCGGTGGGTAACTGTCCCGCAAGACATACTTTCAAATCAATTATCGTTTTGCTCTTACCTTCCTCTAACTTGGCAGTCCGGGCGATATGTCCTTGGCTTCTACTGCGCCTGCGCGGTCGTTTTGATGCGGTCGATGATGACCCCTGGCTGTCAGCTGACGGCGGGGGGGTCACATGGGCAGGTGTCACGAATCGTGAGGGCGTTGTGATTGGTCAGTTCATGTAGCGCCGCCAAATACGAGGGGTGGAGTCGTGGTGCTTATAGTAACCCAGCGCCTGTAATGAAGTATGCCGTTGACATCGATACGAGCATCTTCCCGTGACGCACAGCAGAATATCTGCTGTTGAATATTATTATCGCTGGCGACGAGGCCAGAGTGACCAAGATACGGACCCCTGAGGATGAGTATCTGAAACGCGTAGGGTCTTTCATTGTACATGGAATGTTTGCATAGGGGACAGTAGCATTGTGTTACACCCAGCGCTAGGAGATCCGGTGTTTGCTCATGGACACTGGTGCTTTTTGGGGATTGTACTATTGCTGTGCCCAGGACAAATGCTGGTTCCAGTGAAAGATTGTTATAAACACTGAGATATATTTATCACAATGACTCAGTGTTTCTTGTTTAATTCATTTTTTAATTTACACGGTGGGGCCTATTTCACAGTGGTGTGTTACCCCTGGTTTTAAAACGAGTTACTAATAAAAGGTATATTTTACTCAGTTGTCACTTCAGTGAACCCTTGAATTTTCTCATATTGTGGGAGCACAATTATATTTATATCAATTTAAACAGTGAATTTACGCTTTCTCTGCCTCCCATTGAAGTCAATGGGAGGTCAGAGGCGTAAACGCCCGAAGATGGAGCATGTTGCTTCTTTTTCCCGCAAGGCAGTTTTAATGCTCGATTTTAATGCTTGTTACAACAAATTGCAGCATAAATCACGCACCAAACACGCTTGTTTGGTGCGTGGTTTTCACACATGCATCTACTTGAGTGTAGGTGCATGATAACGCACCAATAGAGGACATGCAGTATGTTTCACGCAGCGGACTCTCGCTGCGTGAAAACGGCCCCATTGAAATAAATGGGTCACGTGTGCTGTGCGTGGTTTCGACGTGGTGTGAATGGGGCTTTATGCGCGATTTACACTAGCGTGAATCAAGTCTGTGTGCTGTGCTTTGAAAAAACGCACAACACACGCAACCCATTTATTTCAATGGGGCCGTTGACACATGTGTGACTTTTCACGCAGCGAGAGTCCGCTGCGTGAAACATACTGCATGTCCTCTATTGGTGCGTTATCATGCACCTACACTCACATTGAAGTCAATGCATGCGTGAAAACCACAAACAGCACACACGTGTTTGGTGCGTGATTTACACAGCAATTTGTTGTAAAAAAGAAGAAAAAAATGGGCTGGCTTTGTGAGTGCGTGAATAACGCATGACAATCGAAAAGCACACTGATGCATAAGGGCGGATTTAAACGAGCGTGTGCGTTTTGCGCACACAAATACGGTGGCGTTTTGCGTGCGCAAAATGCACTTGACAGCTCCGTGTCATGTTCATACGGATGTGCGGCTGCGGTTTTCGCGCAGCCGCCATCATTATGACACTCTGGATGTTTGTAGCACGTGGTGCTTTTCTGTTTACATTCATTATTTTACTGCTGTTGCGCGAATCACGCTCGTCCCACGGAAGTGCTTCCATGGGATGCGCCTGATTTTCACGCACCTATTGACTTCAATGGGTGCGTGATGCTCGAAAAACGCAGAAATATAGAACATGTCGCGAGTTTACGCAGCGGACTCACGCTGCGTAAAACTCACGGACTGTCTGCACTGCCCCATAGACTTGCATAGGTCTGTGCGACACGCGTGAAAACCACGTGGGTTGCACGGACGTATAGCACGTTCGTGTTAATCCGCCCTAACGCAAACACACGGATGGGATTGACGCAAGCTTTTCACGCGCGGAAAATACACACGCTAGTGTGCATGAAGCCTTACTAATGGACGCTGTTAGACAGTGGCCATTAATAATGAACTAATAATACATTTTTAAATAAATGAGAAGGACATAGAAAAAATATTGTAATAAAATAACACACACAACACTGGTTAACGATTTTATTAAAAATAAAAAAGGTGTCCTTGAAGTAGTCCTTGAACTTGATGTAGTACCAAGGACCCAACCTGTAAAAAACACATAATAACTAAGAAAAAAAAAAAAAGAGGGATGCTTAGATACACTGCTCATGTGTGATACTGTTAGACCACGTATCAAAGCCTACCGCAAGGTAGCCTTAGTAACATTACCCAAGCAGACAGTGTCACACATGGGCCATGTATCTAAGAATACCACATGTTAGGCTTAGATACAGGGCCCCAAAACACTAATCTTAGGGTATGTTCACACGGCAGCGTCCGTAACTGCCGAAATTACGGGCTGATTTCAGGAGAAAACAGCCCTGTCGTTTCAGCCGTAACGGCATGTGCAGGCGCTTGAGCGCCGCGTCCATTACGGACGTAACTGTAGCTGGTTTTCCATGTAGTCCATGGAAAACGGCTCCATTTACGTCTGAAGAAGTGACAGGACACTTCTTTGGCGCGGGCGTCTATTTACGCGCCGTCTTTTGACAGCGACGCGTAAATATACGCCTCGTGTGAACAGACAAACGTCAGCCCATTGCTTTCAATGGGCAGATGTTTGCCAACGATTTCAAGCCGTAATTTCGTACGTAATTCGGGGGTTAATACGCCCGAATTACGTCCGTAAATAGGCTGTGTGAACATACCCTTATACAGGAATAAAAAGAATGTCATCTGGGGTCCTGTATCTAAGCCTACATTGTGTTAGGCTTAGATACAGGCTCCATGTGTGACACTGTTTGTTAGACCCTGTATCTAAGCCTAACAATGTAGGCTTAGATACAGGACCCCAGAAGATCTTATCTAGTTCAGGACCAGACACCGTTTAGCCATTTTTAGCACGTGTTGGTTAAATGGCTATAACTTTTTTATTTGTTGGGCTAACGACGTTATTTTTGCGACGTTTTTTCCGTAGACAATGCAGGTTTCATTTTTTATCGTTTTTATACACACCTTTTTGGCCATTTTAGAATTTTCATTCATAAAGTTTGAAAATAATAGTAAAAAAATAAGGTTTTTTACGTTTCAGCAATTTTTTTTGGTAATAACATAGTTTTACCCTAAAATAGAGATTTTATTTGTGATCGTCATTGTCTACCGTAAATTTTTATATATTACATGTCTATATTAGGGTAATTGGGTCAGCGCTAGCGTTACAACAATGATTGACAGGGGGAACGGTATTTTTTGGGGTGGGTATTTTATGTGTATTTATTATTTTATTTTTTTTTGTACTTTACTATTTTTTTTTTACTATGGTCTGTCCCCCAAAGGTCAAAGAAGACCTTTGGGGAACATTATATATTTTTTTTCTTTTTTTTTACACCATCTTTTCCACTGTAACTGGAGCTGCACAGCAGTCCCAGTTACAGGGGAAATCAGCCCTCTCATAGTGACGATTGTCACTAATAGGGCTGTGCTGGGTCTGATTAGACCCAGCAGCAGTCTGCCACTAACGGCACCCGGTGATCATGTGACCAGTCACATGATCACCGGGAGGAATAGAGACAGCGCCGCTGCTGCTGCTGTCTCTATTCCTGTACACAGCGTTCATTGAACGCTGTGTAAAAAGACATCGGAGAAGACAGAAGCAGCGAAAGCTGCTTCTATCTTCTCCTCCGGGTCCCCGGCAGTCACTGACAGCCGGAGACCCGACATTCCCGCAGGTGCCGTCCCTCTTCACTTTTTTCACTGTGAACACGCATAGGCGCGCTCACAGTGAAAAAAAGCTGCATAGGCTGGGCGGGCACCCGCAGAAACGACACGTCTCCAGTGACGTGTCGTGTCCCATCCGAGGTCTCGCTGGGGCGAGACCATGTGATCGGGACACGACACGACAGTGGAGGAGGAAGAAAACGTGACGTCAGAAGAGAGGTGATCGGAAGAAAAGAGCTGCCAGAACGGAGAACAGAAGCAAGATTGCACAGGTAAGTATATTAGGCAATACTTAATGTGTGTATTGTGTGTTTAACTTTTAAATAAAAATATATCTCGGACAACCCCTTTAATCTTCTCCTGGATGTTATATAAAATGTATTTATGTGGTATTCGCTATTTATCTGGACGCTGTATAACACTACCTATCTAGATGCTGCATTCGATTTTTTTTTATCCAAACACTGTATACACTATTTACCTGGTTGCTGTATACACTATTTACCTGGTTGCTGTATACACTATTTACCTGGTTGCTGTATACACTATTTACCTGGTTGCTGTATACTCTACCTGGTTGCTGTATACACTATTTATCTGGTTGCTGTATACACTATTTACCTGGTTGCTGTATACACTATTTACCTGGTTGCTGTATACACTACCTGGTTGCTGTATACACTATTTATCTGGTTGCTGTATACACTATTTACCTGGTTGCTGTATACACAATTTACCTGATCGCTGTATAAACTATTTATCTGGTTGCTGTATACAGTACACTAGTTTTCTGGATGTTGTCTGCTGGATTTATCTGGATGCTGTATACACTATTTACCTGGTTGCTGTATACAGTACACTAGTTTTCTGGATGTTGTCTGCTGGATTTATCTAGATCAGACATGGGCAAACTACGGCCCGCGGGCCACATACGGCCCGTTAGGCTTTTTAATCCGGCCCGCCGAACTTGTCCAAATAATAGTAAAAACCTCCTTTTTTTTCCCCTTTCCCTGCAATGCCCACGTTTTCCCAATAGATGGCGCACTCAAAACACATTGACCGTTGTTAACCCCTTAACGCCGAAGGACGGATATATCCGTCCTCAGCAGCTGCTAGTTCGCGCAGGAGGACGGATATATCCGTCCTGTGATCGCGCGGGTACTGACAGTTTACCCACGCGATCAGCGGCAGGAGCACGGCTGTTATACACAGCCTGGCTCCTGCTGCAACTGCCGGAATCGAAGCACGCGCCGATTCCGGCAGTTTAACCCATTAAATGCCGCTGTCAACAGTGACAGCGGCATTTAATGTGTTTGACAGAGGGGGGAACTCCCTCTGTCTCCCGATCGGCGCCCCCGCAAACAAATCGCGGGTCGCCGTCGGGTTTCCATGACAGCCGGGGGTCTAACAAAGACCCCCAGGTCTGTCTTCAGCATCTGCCTGTTAGGCGATGCCAGAGGCATGACCTAACAGGTTGCCTGTCAGTTTTACACTGACAGGCAATAATGCTTTGGTATACGAAGTATACCAAAGCATTATATATGCGATCGGCATATCGCATAGTGAAGTCCCCTGGTGGGACTAAAAAAAAAAAAGTAAAACCGTTAAATAAAGTTTGTGAAAAAAAAAATAAAAAAAATTACAGTCAAAGTCAAATAAAACTACTTTTTTGCCCCAAAAAGTGGTTTTATTTAATAAAACGGTCAAAACAAATCACACATACACATATATGGTATCCCCGCGATCGTAACAACTTGACCAATAAAATGAACACATTAATTAAACCGCCGGATGAACGGCGTCCAAAGAAAACGCAAAAAACAACGGCAAAATTCTCTCTTTTCTCCCATTCCCCCCATAAAAAATAAAATAAAAGTTCATCTATAAGTCCTATGTACCCCAAAATAGTACTAATGAAAACTAAACATTGTCCCGCAAAAATCAAGCCCACGTACGGCCACATCGACGGAAAAATAAAAAAATTACGCCTCTTGGAACGCGGCGATGCAAAAACAAGTAATTTTTTTCTAAAAGGGTTTTTATTGTGCAAACGTAGAAAAAACATATAAAACCTTTACACATTTGGTATCCCTGTAATCGTGCCGACCCATAGAATAAAGTTAACATGTTATTTACGCTGCATAGTAAACGGCGTAAATTTATAACGTGAAAATTAATGCTGGAATAGCTGCTTATTTTCAATTCTCTCCTAAAATAAAGTTAATAAAAGTTAATCAATATGTTATAAGCATCTAAAAATGGTGCAAATACAAAATACAACTCGTCCCGGAAAAAACAAGCCCTTATACGGCTATGTCGACGGAATAAAAAAAGAGTTACGACTCTTGGAATGCGACCGTGGAAAAACAAAAAATAATCCTTGGTCATTAACGTGCAAAATGGCCCGGTCATTAAGGGGTTAATGTGGCGCGTATTTCTCTTTATTTCACTTAAATTTTCACTTCGTTTCACGTCACCATTAAGCCCTTCGGTTTTCAAAGAGTACAATATCAGCCGTCACTTTGCCACGAAGCATGCAAACTATGCTAGCAAGCAGTCAACACAAGAACGGGCGGCTACTGCTCAGAGGTTGGCAGCTAATTTACAGAGTCAACAGAACTTTTTTCTTGATAAATCACAGTGCGTATGTTATTTTAATCTATTTACATTTCCTTCTCCCAGTATCTGCGAAATAGTATGTAAATGCCATATCTTGCATATTCCTTGAGACAAATTTATTAACTGATAAGGGCTATTTTTCACATTTGAAAGACAGTTAATAAATTGGGTTGTAGTGTTCTTACTGTGCTATGAGGTTTGCACACACTACATTTAATGCTTTAGTATATCCGGCCCAAACACTCCCTCCAAATGCTCCTGGCCCGGCCCCTCTGTCAAATTTTAGAACCCATTGTGGCCCGCGAGTCAAAAAGTTTGCCCACCCCTGATCTAGATGCTGTATACACTATTTACCTGGTTGCTGTATACAGTACACTAGTTTTCTGTATGTTGTCTGCTGGATTTATCTGGATGCTGTATACACTATTTATCTGGTTGCTGTATACAGTACACTAGTTTTCTGTATGTTGTCTGCTGGATTTATCTGGATGCTGTATACACTATTTATCTGGTTGCTGTATACAGTACAATAGTTTTCTGGATGTTGTCTGCTGGATTTATCTGGATGCTGTATACACTATTTACCTGGTTGCTGTATACAGTACACTAGTTTTCTGGATGTTGTCTGCTGGATTTATCTGGATGCTGTATACACTATTTACCTGGTTGCTGTATACAGTACACTAGTTTTCTGGATGTTGTCTGCTGGATTTATCTAGATGCTGTATACACTATTAATCTGGACATTGTATGTATAATTTATCTGGACACTGTATGCACTATTTATCTAGATTGTATATGCACTATTTATCTGGACACGATATGTTCTTTTTATCTGGCTGCCATATGCATCACTATTTATTTTGACTTAAAATATATAACCTGGTTGCTGTATCTACTACTTATCTGGATGCACTCTGTCACTATTTATCTGGATTCTGTATAACCCTATTTCATTGCAGTATGTGCTATTTATCTGGATGCTGTATGACACTATTTGGTCTCTATATGCACCATTTATCTGAACACTGTAGAAATATTTATTTGGTCACTGTATGCACTATTTATGATACTTTTTATCTGGATTCTCTGCATTATTTATCTAATCTTTGTATTTTACTATACATATAGTATATGCATTTTATAAAAGTTGTAATTTGGAGGTGTGGTCTATTTACTGTAGGGGTGTGGCCTGGGCAAAGCTAAAGCGTGATGGCAGTGCAGTACACAAAATTTGCTTACTCACATCAATACATGATTCCATGTGAATTACAACTACCAGAACAAATGGCAAATTATGGAAATAAGAAAGTCCTGACCCATTTATTGTTATCTACATTGCACTTATTTTAAAACCAGTATATAATAACATAAAGGGGCTGGATTTTTTTGTTAATTAGACCTATCACATAAAAAAATTGAAAACTGGTAGTATCTTACTTTATCTACTATTTAAAGCAGTGGGATGTACAAATTGTTGTATTTGACAATATTAAAGAGGCTCTGTCACCACATTATAAGTGCCCGGTCTCCTACATAATCTGATTGGCGCTGTAATGTAGATAACAGCAGTGGTTTTTATTTTGAAAAACGATCATTTTTGAGCAAGTTATGAGCTAGTTTAGATTTATGCTAATGAGTTTCTCAATGGACAACTGGGCGTATTTTTACTTTTTACCAACTGGGTGTTGTACAGAGGAGTGTATGAGGCTGACCAATCAGTGACCAATCAGCTTCATACACTTCTCATTGTTCCAGCCCAGCATGATCCACAACACAGTGTGATTGTGCAGTGTAAGAAGCTGGGCTGGAACAAACCCTCATATACCTATGTCAACATAAAAATAAAAAATTTTATGGCAAAATCCCCTCAACCTGGCAGTGATGTTAAGGGGTTAAAGTGTGTTGCAATAATAAATTACTATTTCCTGATATTCTTGCTAAGGAAATCTCTTCTCAAAGGGGCCACCAAGAAATCAAATTCTTAAAGAAATACTCTGGGCAAAATTGAAACACTGTGTTAAAGAGGCTCTGTCACCAGATTTTGCAACCCCTATCTGCTATTGCAGCAGATAGGCGCTGCAATGTAGATTACAGTAACGTTTTTCTTTTTAAAAAACGAGCATTTTTGGCCAAGTTATGACCATTTTTGTATTTATGCAAATGAGGCTTGCAAAAGTACAACTGGGCGTGTTGAAAAGTAAAAGTACAACTGGGCGTGTATTATGTGCGTACATCGGGGCGTTTTTACTTCTTTTACTAGCTGGGCGTTCTGACGAGAAGTATCATCCACTTCTCTTCACAACGCCCAGCTTCTGCCAGATCACGCTGTGACGTCACTTCCCCAGGTCCTGCATCGTGTCAGACGAGCGAGGACACATCGGCACCAGAGGCTACAGTTGATTCTGCAGCAGCATCGGCGTTTGCAGGTAAGTAGCTACATCGACTGTGTCTGCACTGCCAGAAGCTGGGCATTCTGAAGAGAAGTGGATGATACTTCTCGTCAGAACGCCCAGCTAGTAAAAGTAGTAAACACGCCCCGATGTACGCACATAATACACGCCCACTTGGACTTTTACTTTAAACACACCCACTTGGACTTTTGCAAGCCTCATTTGCATAAATACAAAAATGGTCATAACTTGGCCAAAAATGCTCGTTTTTTAAAAATAAAAACGTTACTGTAATCTACATTGCAGCGCCGATCTGCTGGAATAGCAGATAGGGGTTGCAAAATCTGGTGACAGAGCCTCTTTAAGCCACTAGGGTCTGAGGGACACATAACTAACGGCAACATAGAATAGGACACATCAATAGAGTCCCAAAGTGTTGGAAAGGCCAAACAGATGAAGTGAGTAGAATCCATGATTAGTAGTTGGGACGATCATTCCCATGGGTGGTGCAGTCAATCTTTAGTTGGTGTCCTAACCTCTTGCAGAATTTTAGAGGATCCAGAGTAGTCCCAATAGTACTGAAAATAACTGTGTTGGTGGTATTTTATAAACATATGACAAGAAAGGGAGCGTACGGAAATGGGGATCCGGGATGGGGAGGAAGAGGTGGGGTCAGGGGCAATCTAGCACCACATTGGTAATCGTAAGGGTGTAATAAAATTTAATCCGAGATAAGGATCTCAGGTGTGACTTATTTGGGTGGTCCCTCTCTTTAAAGGAACAGTGTCACCACAAAAAATGTTTTAATATGTTAAAGATGTTAGTGCTTTATTAAAAACGTTTGGATTAATTTGTGTGTTTGTGTGTTACTTTTTTTTATTTTTACACTTTTTCTTCCCTATGGGGGCTGCCATTTTTTTTTCCATTTCTGTATGTGTCGATTAACGACACATACAGACATGGAATACGACAGCTCCAGTCCCATAGGGACTGCGAACGGGGCCCGTTCCATCCACTTTCGTGTACGCCGCTGTGTGGGAACTGCGCATGCGCCGCTCCCACACAGTTCAATTTGAAATGCGCGCCATCCGGCGCCATTTTACTGTGGACCGGAAGTCGCGACCGGACAGTAAGATTACTACTTCCGGTCGCGGCTTCCGGACTTGTGCACATGGAGCAGCGGCAGCAGACGGAGCGGATGGACCGGAGGGAGCGGCGGCGACTGGAGCAGGTAAGTTATTTCTATGTATGTTCGTGTTTCAGTGTGTTTACTACTGTATGTAAACCTACTACACTGTGGGTTAGCTCAAAAAATGGCGACACACAGTGTAGGAGGTTAGACCGTTCAAACCCCTCGTTTCTCCCGGCACTAGCCAGGATAAAGGAGGGGGAGATTCTGAGAGCTCACTAGAGCGAGGGATTTTTACCCAATTTTGCAGCATAAAGCAATGTGGTTGCTTTACCACATGCAATGCTGCAATTTTGGGAATGGCTCCATCTAGTGACCAGTGCTGGGAAATATTATAAATTGAATCCAATTTATAATATTTCCTGACTCGTGAAAAAAAAAAAAAAAATTAGAACAATGTTTAATCACCTACACACTAACTGTTTAACTAAAAAAAAAAAAACATGTTTTGCTGGCAACACATTCCCTTTAACTGTTTTAGGATGTAAATAAAATAAATTATGACCTTATCCACCCATTAACATTCGTCTGATGAGTATCATTTCTTGTTAGAGGTGAAGGGTAGAAGTTGGTGGGTAGGAGTTGATGCTGCCCATTATCAAGGACACTGCCTGCAACCCATGTAGCTGAGCCCTTACTAAATTAAGTTACTGTTCAGTAGTTCCTTTGAATTCTTGAAACAACTTAAAGTTACAATCTGTTGAACATACTTCATGTTCTAATAGGATTGTCCATTTTATTGTGTACTGATAGATTTACAGTTTTCTAGCAGACCACAAATAGAGGGATTGAGAACCTCAGATCCGCCAAATGAACTGCCAGTGAACATTTGTGGCTGATTCTAATACATTTTAATCTGGTTAATGGGATTTCAAATTGTTCCCAATCTTCTACATTTCACTTTAAACCCGTGAACATTGGATAGTCTGCTTTCAATGCTTGTCAGCTTTATTTATTTCAGCTATTGCTGTTTAGTTGCGTTTTATGTTGTTAAAATCAACCAGTTATTGGTCAGCTTTATGAGATTAAGAGGGAAAACTGTTGTCATAGGGGGGTTTAACAGTTAATTTGGTTACTACAGGGGGCTTCCCCATCCGGACCCCATCTATGAGCCAGTGCAGAAAGCCACTAACAAACAGTGGCTCCCACTCTGGCATACTCGAGCCGTCCATGTATGACATTTCAATGGCTACATGAAATACAAGACTTCCACCGCAGGCGACGGAAACTTAACCTATCAAAATTAGCTGTTTGCCTGAGATGTGAGCAGTTGGACCTTTGACTTCCATCTTCAATCGGAAAAGGTGCTGTTTTGTGAGACAACCCTAAATGCTGGCCATAGACATTTGATAACCATGGGCTATATTTTCAAACTGTAACATAAACATGCCCTTAGGGGTTGGCTAAGTGGAAATGTAATTTGTAAAGTGCACGTAGGGTAAAAGCCATGACCAGACACACCTGACACCACTTATCTCAGAAAACAATAGGATTGTATGTGTTAAGATCCAACCCGTCATGTTTCTGCAGATGTCTGTGTAACGTCTGTGATCGCTGACCACGAACTCCTTCCATCTGGTCGACGCCCTTCTCTCCAGAGATGTCTGCACATGCGGCAGTCCAGTTCCACAGTGACCACCAGGGTGCGCTCGCAAGCTCAGTCCAGCCTTGGAGCCAGAGCGCACACAGGTGTGAGATTGAGCTGATTGCTCCCAGAGCACCCTGGACTATAAGAAGGGCTCTGCCCCTTCCTGGCTTGCCTGAGCCTTGTTGTCGTTATCTTAGTATATCTATGCAAATGATCTCCTAAGTGTTTTCCAGTTCCCAGTGTTCCCTGTTCCGGCTACCTGTAACCTGTATCCCGTGCTATCCTGGTCAAGTGCCGTGTTGAGCTGAAGTCGTGCTGTGCTGTGTTCCACGCCTGTCATGCTACACTACGCCTGGTGCCTGCCTGCTGCCTAGTCCCAGCCGAGCCTGTCTTGCTACTGTCTGAGCTACCACAGGTACACAATACGAACTATAGACTGTGACCTGTGTCCTGTTGGCCAGCTGCCATACCGTCAAGTCGGTATGGCCCAGTGGGTTCACATACAGTAGGCTCAGGCCATGGACCCCGCTGGTCAATCCAAGACCATGACGACGTCACAGGAGATGCGGGCGGATATGCTAGACCTCCGGTCTCGACAGGACCAACTCCTCCAGGCATTGAACATTATTGCATGTCGGTTGGAGGTGCAAGCTGCCATTCCTCCTACTACACCCCCTAGCAGTACTGATCCTCCGACTACACCTCCTGGCAGTGCCGATCCCCGATTTTCTTTGCCGCTTCCTAACCGCTATGATGGGGAAGCGAGGACCTGCCGTGGATTTTTTAACCAGTGCCAGATCCACTTTAGCCTGTATGCAAGGTCTGGCAGAGGTAGTCCATTCACAGATGCAACCATCAACGGCCTCTCCAGAGGGGTTGTGGGCAATTGGAGAAGATCCACCAGGTCTCTACGAATGAAATTAGTAGTGGATCCAGAGTCCAGATACGCAGAGACACTATGGTCACGGGAATGGACAATTTAGACGAAAGTCCTTCTTTACCCAGGGTTGTCTCTCCCACCAACCCTAGGCTCTGGAGCATATGGGCACACAGATGCACAAGACTGCCTCTGAGGCCGCAATATAGACAGAGTCCCGAGGTGCGACTGCGTTGTCTCTCCTGGGTAGACAGCTTAAACTGGTCTGTCCTCACAGACTCCTTAGGAGGATCAGCATCTGAGGACAGCAGGGGTTGCTGCAAAGTAGGAACCGGACTAGGGAGTCATCCCTCCCGACGAGCTTCTTGGAACTGTTCTCGGATCCTTATATCAATCCGGGCGGTCAGAAGGATGAGGGCATCCAGGGTAGACAGTAGATCTCGGGCACACAGTCATCAACATCATCAAAAAGTTTATTTATTTCAGTAATACAATTCAAAAAGTGAAACTCATATATTATATAGATTCATTACACACAGAGTGATCTATTTCCAGATTTTTTTTCTTGTAATGCTTATGATTATGGTAACAGTTAATGAAAACCCAAAATTTAGTCTCTCAGAAAATGTGAATATTATATAAGCCCAATTTCAAAAATAATTTTAAATACTGAAATGTTGGCCTACTGAAAAGTATGTCCGGTATATGCCCTCAATACTTGGTCAAGGCTCCTTTTGCATGAATTACTGCATCAATGTGGCATGGCATGGAGGCGATCAGCCTGTGGCACTGCTGAGGTGTTATCAATGCGGCGTGGCATGGAGGTGATCAGCCTGTGGCACTGCTGAGGTGTTATCAATGCGGCGTTGCATGGAGGCGATCAGCCTGTGGCACTGCTGAGGTGTTATGGAAGCCCAGGTTGCTTTGATAGCGGCCTTCAGCTCGTCTGCATTGTTGGGTCTGGTGTCTCATCTTCCTCTTGACAATACCCCATAGATTCTTCTCTATGGGGTTCAGGTCAGGCGAGTTTGCTGGCCAATCACGCACAGTGATTCTATGGTTATTAAACCAGGTATTGATACTTTTGGCAGTGTGGGCAGGCGCCAAGTCCTGCTGGAAAATGAAATCAGCATCTCCATAACGCTTATCAGCAGAGGGAAGCATGAAGTGCTCGAAAATTTTCTGGTAGACGCTGCGCTGACTCTGGACTTGATATAACACAGTGGACCAACACCAGCAGATGACATGGCCCCCAAACCATCACTGACTGTGGAAACTTCACACTGGACCACAAGCAACTTGGATTGATGCCTCTCCACTCTTCCTCCAGACTCTGGGACCTTGATTTCCAAATGAAATGCAAAATTTACTTTCATCTGAAAACAGGACTTTGGACCACTGTGTTATATCATATTATTCTGTTTTATGACAGCGGCATGAATATACAGATGTAGTAGAGTTTAATGTCTTATGGTCTTAGCGGCTGCATCAAAACTCTCAAATTTATGGGGTTTTCCAGGATATAATATTAATGGGGTATTCTTAAGGTCTACACCTGGGTTCCCCTCAATCAGCAAAAGAAGGGAGTCATTGCTTTTGAATCCGGGAAAATTCCGAAAATGTACCCACTATCCTATAGAAAACCACAGGTAACACATTGTGATATTTCAACTACGTAATAGTTTCAAATGATAAACTCAACTCAACTCAGATGTTGCCATCTTTATCTTGACTCTTAACGCATTAAATACACAGTGGCAAGAAGAAACTTCACTTGAGTTTTTCAATGACTTTTTAATGGCTTTTGTTGTGTGATATCACATTGAAGCAAGTTATCAGTCAAGATAAACTTGGCTACATCTGTACATCTTTATGATGGATGAACATCAATTTGCATATGCAGTTAGTCACCCACTTTATATGTAAATGAACTCGTGCCCTCTCTAATAAGTCACCATGCTATATTAAATGATAAGAAAACACTAGTCTGTACGTTTTGTAGTCCACGGAGGTCTTTTTCATTTGAAGATGTTCTGGGAACCAAATAAAAATTGAGCTGATATGTACTTTTGATGTGGGTTAGTATTTCATGCTTTGTAAAATGCAAATTAATACCATAGCTAGTGCAGGAATTTCAATAGCAAACTACTTCAAAGAGACTTGTATTGATGGTCTGTGTACCGAGGTGTTCAGGAGACAACAGACCTTCTAAATCTGAACTAAAATTTCTATAAATAAAGCTGGTTAGGGATTAAAGGGTTATGGATATGTCATCAATTTAGAATCGGTGGCCGTCCGACCTCAGGGACCCCCACCAACCCTGAGATTAAAGGAGACACTGCGCTGTTTTAGCGCTGCATATCCTTCTAACCTTTCCCTGCATGGCGTCGTTCTCAGCCACCGGACTGTGCAGGGAACTGTAGCTGGCCCCATTCACTGTGTTGCAGTTCACAATGTTTGGCTGGGGCGCTAATGTGCAGGGAAAAACACTGAAGTGAACGCTTCACTAAATCAGCGCTGCGACCCCTTCATTCTTAGGGTCGGTGGGGGTTAACGAGGACAATCCCCTACTGATGATAAAGAGATGGCATAGCATAGCGATATTCCATCACTTTGTAAGATGGGAATAAGCCTTTAAATGAAAATGAAGTCACTTTATAATATGGACTTTTTATAAAGTCTTTTTAATATGGATTTGTATTGTGCACCATTTTCCACTTCTCTGAGGACAGCAGCAATGTTAGAAAGGAATGTTTTCATTCTGATTGCCATGGCTACGTCCAAGGACATGTATATGCAGTGTCTCTAAGACACCGCTCACACCTTCCTTCTTTTTGGTTAGGTTTCAATGGCTCATTATTGGTCAGAATAGTGTAACGTGGAATAAAAAAATGGATACCTGACAGACCCATCATTAGTCAATGGAAAACGCCAGGATTCATTGAGAACTGGGGGTCTCAGCTTTAGCTGTTAAGAAACCTTCTGCCCTAATAGGGCATTTTACAAGGCAAATGACAGAAACCCATCAAAGGCAATGGGACTGTAGGATATACCCCGAACCCACTTATGTATATATGTAGAGCACCTAATGTTATGTAATGCAACTGTATTTGTATTAGGAGAACAGGTTCTTTTCCATACAGCACTATATATTTTGTACAGACGGGACTCTGTGAAGACACATCAGCGTCACAGGTCAGTTGTGGCACGCGGTCCCTTTAAAAAAATTATAATGGGAGGAGCCTAGTCTTTTAAAAAAATAATAACGATTTTAATATAGTGATAGTTGGTGAGTGATGGAGGAGCGACACAGAAAGAGAGTGATGTGTGTGGGATAAGCAGGAGAAGGAGAAAGAAGTCTGTACAAAGTGGGTGTACTTGCCGAGCGGGGTGTGAGCCACTGCTGGATAGCCTGGCAGGGCGAGAGCTGCCAGTTGAGATTGCCGGGTAGGGCGCAAGATACCAAGTGACTGATTCACCAAAAAGACTTTGTATTGCTCTGCTGAATGGCGTACCGCCAGCTCAGCACTTCATATGAGAACAAATATCCCCTGCTCCACAAGCTTAACTTAAAACTGAACCAACACCATTAGCCAACACAATGTCCCGTTCTGACCAGTTAAAGAGGCTCTGTCACCACATTATAAGTGCCCTATATTGTACATGAGGTGATCGGCGCTGTAATGTAGATTACAGCAGTGTTTTTTATTTAGAAAAACGATAATTTTTGACGGAGTTATAACCTATATTAGCTTTATGCTAATGAGTTTCTCAATGAACAACTGGGCGTGTTTTACTATATGGCCAAATGGGCGTTGTGGAGAGAAGTGTATGACGCTGACCAATCAGCGTCATACACTTCTCTCCATTCATTTACATAGCACTAGCTATATAGCTATATCGCTATGTGCTGCCACATAAACACAGTATAACGTTACTGCAGTGTCCGGACAATGAATATACATTACCTCCAGCCAGGACGTGATGTGTATTCAGACTCCTGTCACTTCTCTGCACGTCTCTGTGATTTACAGCACAGCACAGCGAGGTCTCGCTGTAAATGACAGCTTACAGTGTAATCTCGCGAGACTATGCCTGCTGTGCTGCAAATCACAGAAGCGTAGTCCGGACACTGCAGTAACATTATACTGTGTTTATGTGGCAGCACATAGCGATATAGCTATATCGCTAGTGCTGTGTAAATGAATGGAGAAAAGTGTATGACGCTGATTGGTCACTGATTGGTCAGCGTCATACACTCCTCTGTACAACGCCCACTTGGTCATATAGTAAAACACGCCCAGTTGTCCATTGAGAAACTCATTAGCATAAAGCTAATATAGGTCATAACTCCGTCAAAAATGATCGTTTTTCTAAATAAAAAACACTGCTGTAATCTACATTACAGCGTCGATCACATCATGTACAATATAGGCCACTTATAATGTGGTGACAGAGCCTCTTTAAATAAAAAACCGATGAGTATAGAGCCTATTTATTAGAGAAAACGGCAAGCTTATGTACCAAATATTGTAACCATGAAGATTGTGCCTCTGTTGGAGTAAAGGTCTGTTCAGCATCTTATAGCTGTGTCGTCTGAAGTTCTTGCTGTGCAATTTCCTCTGTGGGGCATTAACGATCCTAAACCCTCTCCCACCCGATACAGGACCGTCAAACTCTGTTTGGATCTGTCAAAAAAAAAAATCGATCACAGCATCATTGGTTTCTGTTATAAATGGAAGCAATGGCGATAGTGTGAACATAGCCAAAGGTTACTATGTACAAGAATAAAGATTGTTCCAATTAAACCGTTTTTCAAGTTTTTTTTTAATTATATGTACTGTATATTGTTACTCCAGTTTTTTTATGTTGCAAAGCTTTCAAAATATACCCCCCCCCCCTTAAAAAAGGAAATTAAATGATTTTATTTCAGCCACTGTTTCTTTTAGCCTCTCCATAAAGTATTACTCAATAGCACGTGGATGAAACCATTTTACTATGGGATCAGGTACTTTGCACAATTTCCTTTTGTGCAACTAAGGTGGGACTTCAGCGCACAATTTATAAAATGAAATATATCTGGTATCTATTTCACTGGAGCATGCACAAGTCCATGACACGGTTTTAGGAGTGTGTAAATTTACAACTGGAAAATTAACGCAAACATGTGGAAACAGTACTATATGTAAACCAATACTGGCTGCTGAGCTTTTGTTACATCACAAAACAGTGAAGAAATTCTAAAAACCGACAAAAAAACAAACAGATGATTAACTATAGCGAGCGAGGTAGCGAACGAGGCGTACTAAAGCAGCCCCATGTATCCTAAAAAGGGACACGAGGTGAATTTATAGGTGGTAAGTCAGAACATTTATCTAATGTTCAAGAAGATGTATTTTATCTTTACCGACATAAAATCAAGCTCCAATGCAAAATGATACTGCGGCCATAAATCATTACGGGGCTTTTATTATTATGTTCTAGCATATTTGGCCGTAACATTTCATTCACAGCCTGAATCAGTTTAGAATTTTTTTTTTTCTTAAACGAAATGCTGTTTTTCCAGACAATATATTCCAGCCAGATGTCAGCGAGAGGTATAACTTTATGTCAGACCAAATTCCCTTTTTTTTTTCCTTTGTAGTATGCGGACCATACAAATGTTTTTTGCATATACATTGGTTTAACTTTTAAATACGTTATTTTTTTTAAGACTGATGGGCCAGCCAGAAATGTTGTTCTCTCTATATCTGTGCTAAGTGGGTGGTCTCTTCCTGGTCGGAGCTGGAGAGCTGTGCTGTGTGCTCTGACTAATAAGATGTATTCTATTTGCAGCTCCTTCTCCCCTCTCACAGCACGTCTAGTCTTACACACAGCTATGTTCACATATGTTCGACTCGCCCACGCTGCTCACTCGTCCAATGTCAGCAACCAGGACATTACATGCCAGTAGCTTATCATTGGTTTCACTTTAGTGGTCCACCCCTTCATCAATTCTAGAAAGACAATTGTACCAATGAGCGCCATTTTGAACACATTGGGTTGATATGATCTGCACTATACTGCCTTAATAATCAAGAGAATAAGAGCTGCTGCTTCATATGGCATTTATTTCCGGCTGCCATTTTCAATTGCCGTTCTCAGGATGAATTTTGAATCATGATATTAAATACTGTATAATATAAATCATGATATTGTTGTCTCATTATAGTCTATGGTCATCCATGCCAACCTGAGCTGATCTGTCAGCTGACAAAGTACACCGGACCCCACCGATCATATATTAGTGGACTATACTACCGATTCGCCATCATTGTCTTTGATGAGACAACCCCTTTAAATTTCTCATTATTTTGATGTAGTGCAATAGAAACAACGAAAATCAAAAATTCAAACACAAAATCACAGTGCCCCAAAGGTATATGAGCACTATATACTCATTGGCTATCAGCTAAGGTGACCTCAACGCCATTACCGGTGTATGATAAATGGTTATTGCAGATTCCAGACCTTACTCCTGAAGATAAATTTGATATATTCAGCTCTCACTTGACAGTCTCTCCGGTGATTAATAAAAAACTGATTCAATTACAGTGAAGGAAATAAGTATTTGATCCCTTGCTGATTTTGTAAGTTTGCCCACTGTCAAATACATGAACAGTCTAGAATTTTTAGGCTAGGTTAATTTTACCATTGAGAGATAGATTATATAAAAAAAAAACAGGAGACCCAATCATATTGACAGGTAGAGATAAAACACCTTAAATATTGTTCTAGAGACTATTGTTCTTAGTCCTCTCGGTTTGGCCATTAGTTTCAGCATGGAAGGCCGAGGAGAAGGACAGATCAATCTCCAACTTTTTACAGAAAGCTCTCCAAAACAATGAAACAAATTGTACCCCTCTGTCAGAAACTATATTGACAGGAACCCCATGGAGACGCAGGATGTGTTTGACAAACAAGATAGCTAACGTCTTAGCATTGGGTAGTTTCTTGAGGGTCACAAAGTGGCACATCTTACTGAAGCGGTCTACTAAAACCCACACCACCGACTTGCCTTGAGATGGAGGCAGATCGGTGAGAAAATCCATGGAGATATGGGTCCAAGGTCTCTGGGGAATGGGCAAAGAACATAGTAAGCCCGCTGGTCGGGACCTGGGAGTCTTGGACCTAGCACAAATTACACAAGCGGCGTCGTAGGCCTTAACGTCTTTAGGCAACCCAGGCCACCAATAGTTTCTGCCAATGAGGTGCTTGGTACCCAGGATGCCTGGATGGCCAGATAGTGCAGAGTCATGATTTTCCCTGAGTACCCTTAGCCGGAATTGCAGGGGAACAAACAGCTTGTTCTCAGGAAGGTTCCCGGGAGCTGAACCTTGATCAGCCACAATTTCGGAGACTAAGTCAGAATCAACAGAGGAAGTGATTATACCTGGGGGCAAAACACAAGCAGGATCTTTCTCTGAAGGAGGGCTGGCCATGAAGCTACGCGACAGTGCATCAGCTTTAATATTTTTAGACCCAGCCCTATATGTGACCAAAAAGATGAATCTAGTAAAAAACAACACCCATCGAGCTTGTCTCAGGTTTAGCCTCTGGGCAGATTCTAGGAAAACCAGATTCTTGTGGTCGGTAAGGACCGTTACCTGGTGCCTAGCCCCCTCCAGGAAGTGGTGCCACTCTTCAAATGCCCATTTAATGGCTAAGAGTTCACGGTTGCCAATGTCATAGTTACTCTCAGTGGGCGAGAACTTCCTGGAGAAGTAGGCACAGGGACGGAGATGGGTGAGGGACCTGGTACCCTGGGACAAGACAGCACCCACTCCCACCTCGGAGGCGTCAACCTCCACGATGAATGGCTCCATTTGGTTAGGCTGAATCAGCACTGGGGCCGAGACAAAGCACCTCTTAAGGACCTCAAAAGCCTGGACTGCCTCTGGAGGCCAGTGGAGGAGATCAGCACCTTTGCGAGTAAGATCCGTAAGAGGCTTGGCGATGACCGAGAAGTTAGCAATAAATCTAATTAGCAAACCCCAGGAAGCACTGTAACGCCTTCAGGGAGGCAGGTTGGACCCATTCAGCCACAGCCTGAACCTTGGCAGGGTTCATGCGGAATTCATGAGGAGTAAGGATTTGACCCAAAAATTTTATTTCCTGCACCCCAAACTCACATTTTTCGGTCTTAGCAAAGAGTTTGTTTTCCCGAAGGGCCTGGAGCACCTTCCTGACATGCTCAATGTGGGAGGACCAGTCCTTGGAAAACACAAGTATGTCATCAAGGTACACTACAAGAAATACCCCCAGGTAGTCTCTTAAAATCTCATTTATGAAATTCTGGAAGACCGCGGGAGCATTACACAACCCAAAGGGCATGACGAGGTATTCGAAATGACCTTCGGGCGTGTTAAACGCAGTCTTCCACTCATTCCCCTCCCTGATGCGGATAAGGTTATAAGGCCCCCGAAGATCAAACTTAGAGAACCATTGGGCCCCCTGAACCTGTTTGAAGAGATCAGGAATCAAAGGAAGGGGGTACTGGTTCCTTACAGTGACCTTATTCAAGTTTCGGTAATCGATGCATGGCCTAAGACCACCATCCTTCTTCCCTATGAAGAAGAAGCCAGCACCTACCGGAGAAGTAGAGGGGCGAATGTAACCCTTGGCCAGGCATTCCTGGATATACTCTCTCATGGCTTCACGTTCGGGACAAGAGAGATTAAATATCCTACCCTTAGGGAGCTTAGCTCCTGGTACCAAATCGATTGCGCAATCGTATTCTCTATGAGGAGGTAACACTTCTGAGGCCTTTTTAGAAAAAACATCAGCGAAGTCCTGAATAAACTCAGGTAGATTGTTCACCTCCTCAGGGAGAGAAATAAAATTAACAGAAAAACATGACGTCATGCATTCATTACCCCATTTGGTATGATCCCCAGTATTCCAGTTAAACGTGGGATTATGCATCTGCAACCAGGGAAGGCCTAAAATCAAATCGGACGATAATCCCTGCATCACCAGTACAGAGCACTGCTCCAAATGCATGGAGCCAACAAGGAGTTCAAAAACAGGGGTATGCTGCGTAAAATAACCATTAGCAAGTGGAGTGGAGTCGATACCCACTACCGGGACAGGTTTAGGCAAATCAATCAATGGCATAGCTAGAGACATAGCAAATTCCACAGACATAATATTAGCAGAAGACCCTGAATCCACGAAGGCACTGCCGGTAGCAGACCTATCCTCAAAAGAAACCTGAAAGGGAAGCAAGATCTTATTAGGTTTCATATTTACGGGAAATACCTGTGCGCCCAAGCGACCTCCCCGATGGTCACTTAGGCGCGGAAGTTCTGGCTGCTTATTCTTAAGAATAGGACAGTTGTTCACTTGATGCTTGTCATCCCCACAGAAGAAAGAAGCAGAGACCATTCTTCCTGCGGAGCTCTCTACATTGTTGGGGAGACACGGAGGCCCCGAGTTGCATTGGTTCATCCGAGTTTTCCGTGGAAGAACGAAGCAACGGAACCTCGGGAGCCATCATGGGGGAGCCAGAGGAGAAAGCACAAAAACGTTCAAGTCGTCGTTCCCTGAGACTTCGGTCAAGACGTAGCGCTAAAGCCATAACCTGATCTAGAGAGTCTGAAGAGGGATAGCTAACTAACAGGTCTTTCAGGGCGTTCGACAGACCCAATCTAAACTGGCACCTCAAGGCAGGGTAATTCCACCGAGAAGCTACACACCACTTCCTAAAGTCAGAACAGTACTCCTCAACGGGTCTCTTACCCTGACGTAAGGTCACCAGCTGACTCTCGGCAAAGGCAGTCTTGTCAGTCTCGTCATAGATGAGCCCGAGAGCAGAAAAAAAAATCAACAGAGGAAAGTTCAGGGCCGTCAGGAGCCAAGGAGAAGGCCCATTCTTGGGCCCCGCCCTGGAGCCGGGACATAATTATACCCACTCGCTGACTCTCAGAACCTGAGGAGTGGGACCTTAGATGGAAATAGAGCCTACAACTCTCCCGAAAGGAGAAAAAAGTCTTCCTGTCCCCTGAGAACCGGTCAGGCAACTTGAGGTGGGGTTCTAGAGGTGAGGTGGGGGGCACTACCAGGGTAGCATCATGCTGGTTGCCCCTCTGAGCCAGGGCTTGGACCTGTAGGGAGAGGCCCTGCATTTGCTGAGCCAGGGTCTCAAGGGGGTCCATAGTTGTGTCAGGGACCAGGGTAGAAAAGGTATATGGGCCTGTGATTATGTAATGACGGGGTAGGGAGACAGACAGGTGAGCCCTAATCTACCCGCCACTCAGTCCCTGCCTACTTGCACGGCCCGTCCTAGGCGATGGCGTACAACTGGGCGACGGTCCCTACGCTCAATATGTGCACGACAGACAAACAGACAAGGGTACACAGAAGCTAAGGGAAATGGGGCAGTTGCCCACGGCAACACCGTGAGCAACAAGAGTAGTGAACGAGCCGAGTCAAATCAGGAGTGTACGAGGTACCAAACGCAGAGCAGGAGCGTAGTAAGTAAAGCCTGGGTCAAAATGAAGCTAGGTCAATAATGATAGCAGGAGCAGCAGAGCCAGGAAACAGGAAAGAATCACAGGCAGAGACAAGCAGGAAATGAAGGTATAAATAGACCGAGGGCGGGAGCTAGAACCGTCTGACCAGGCAGTGATAGGTTCTCCCACTCCTGAGCCTACCAGCCTGAGTGGTAGCAGATCGAGTCACTCTATCAGACTTAGGAGCAGGTGCAGACTGATTAACCACGGGCGTCGACACAGAAGCTGTGTCTGGCAGATCCTTTACAAAGGGTTTCTATGGTCGCTGCACACAAACCTAAGATCAAGATGCACAATGCCAAGTGTCTGCTGGAGTGGTATAAAGCACGCTGCCACTACACTCTGGAGCAGTGGAAATTTGTTCTCTGGAGTGATGAATAACATTTCACTATCTTACAGTCTGATGGACAAATCTGGGTTTGGATGATACCCAGAGAATGCTATCTACCGGAATGCATAGTGCCTACTATAAATTTTGGTGGAGGAGGGATAATGGTCTGCGATAAAAAAAATGTGAATAGACACAAATTCCCACAGACACACTCCAAAATTTTGTGTAAAACTTTCCCAGAACAGTGGAGGCAGTTATAGCCACAAAAGGTATCGAACTCTATACAGTACGCCTATGACTGTGGAATGGGATGTCCAAGAAGCTCAAATAGGTCTGACGGTCAGGTGTCCACATAATTTTGGCCATATAGTCTATTTAGACATATCAACTTGTATGCAGCCAAATATGATATATATATATATGTACTTCGTGCATTGGTGGCAAGGTGGAGATGGTGGGTAATTGGGTGCTGTTTTTGATTTGTTCTTTTTGCCATGGCTTGTACAATAGAACTTTTTCATTCCCCGTTTGTTTAGAGTAATTGTGAACCTGTAGGAAATTAAGTCTTGTCCGTGACTACAATGTGCTGCAATAAAGTCAGTTTACATTCTGTCTAGATCAGAACCATTTCGATCTTCTGGACGAGGTTTGTCAATACATTTTGGCTTCCAAAGAACACAGAAAAGCAGCTCATGGATGACAGTTGCTCAGATGTTCTTGCTGACTAACGAAATCTGTAAAGCTGTTTCTGTCAATTAATTTTAAAAAGCTTTTTTTGGGTAAAAAGCATGTTTTATTAATTACTGTGTGTTACAATTATGCCATGGAATGTTAAAGAACCATGTTTGTTTTACTTTAGAACGCTGTTTACACATATGGAAAACACTTGGAGGTTTTTATTAACGCTGAGGGAGTTGGAAGTGAGGATAAAACAGAAGGATGATGTGAGGTGACCTTGCCAAGGCAGGACTCCAACAAGAACCATCTTCTCAAAGTAGGTGTAAAATGACATCTCATCCATTTGCTTGATCACACATTGACTAGAAGTAGTTGAAGGATAATGTAGTATTGTAAAGGCTACAAGGTTAATGCCAAATGTATGTTAACAGAAGGATTTGTACGGCAATGATATAAGACAGAGCAGGGGATAATTCTGTTGGATAGTCTTCTTAAATTCACGGCCTTGCAAATGATTAACTGTGATTCAGACAAGGCTTAAGATATTTAAGCAGATTTACTAAATGTATAAGTGGTTTTGTCACTGGACGTAAAGATCTTTTTGGCTAACGTCCACCACTTATATATACGAAAAACCAAATATACACATTCAAATCTATGAATATAACATGCAGATAATAGTAGTGCAACAGTCATACTTTACTTCATACTCTAAGGTGTATGTCCACCCTTCTACACCATTTAGTTCTTTTAAAATCTATATATACAAAATGTTGTGCTGATTAACTTCTCAATATATCTTTATAACATCCGGGGCTACGTTTAGCGAATATAGAACTCCAAATCTCTGTACAGACATAGGATATTTATTTATTTTTAAATATTTTTTTATTTGATTTTCAAGAAAATAGAAAAACAAACAGTATATTTCCACAATATATAAATTTGACTGGGCATAATACAATAATTGCACCCCACACTAGGGTCACGTATCAAAAGATTATACGTTGCCTTATAAATAAAGTACAAAGATTTTATCATAAAAAATACAACTTAACCACACCCAAAGTACTCCACCCCCACCCCCCAAATCAAATGGATCTCAGGCGCATATCAAATCATATATGTCAGAACAAGATGAATCATTCCAGAGTATGAAAGCCTTCCTTCCCCAAATATCATTGTTTCAACCTTCCCAGTGTATCTGCCAAGTTCTCTTTATGGTACCACGAAGTTTGACTAAAGGATGTCATCAATTCTACAATGTCACTTGTTTGGAAATATTTACAGATATATGTCTTCCATTTCTGAAAGAATTTTGTAGACTGCGTTTCTGCCACCCTCTCCGTTTCCAATCTATCCATTAAAATATATCTCTTCATTTGTACCAAAACTTCATTGATAGACGGTATTTGAGATGTAAGCCAATGTGTAAGTACACACCGCTTGGCTACAAGTAACAAGGCATGTAGTGCCAAAGGACCAGGACAAGATTCTGAGAATGAATTAAATAATAAAAGCAACGGGCAGTTTTCCAATGTTATGTCCCATGTATCCTTTATTAACTATATGATGTCCTCCTAGTATGGTTTTATAAGTGGGCAGGTCCACATGCCATGAAACAAGTTTGAGTTCGGTAAATCACACCTAGGTCATGCTATCAACCTATCCAATGTCTGCGCATTGCGAGGAATATTAAATCCATGGATTGCTCTATGTATAAATTTAAAATGTGTTTCTCTCCACTGTTCGCAGATGACAGCCTTCTTAACCTTAGCCCAACCCTCTAATATTCTAAGGGAAAGTTGTGAATCTGTTACATCTTTATTCCACTGTCTTAACATATCAGCTGAAGCAAATTTAGCTAAGCTCTCTCTTATAACAAGATATATAACCGACAAATAACTTTTTGTATTAGATTGTACAATCAGGCGATCCAAGACATTCCCTATACACTCCTGAGAGATGTCCTTTAATTTGGATCGCAAAAAGGAAAGCAATTGACAATATGCCAAATGATGATGTAGAGGTATGTCCAGACTGGCGACCATTTCTACAAAAGTCATATATCACCTTTCTGAAGTATGTGTAAGATATCGAACAGTAGTGATACCTAACCTACGCCATGTGCGAAAATGAGCATTGTCCCTTCCCTGGGGAAACTCTGGGTGTCCCCATAAATACATATGTTTAGACACACGAAATGATAAGTTAAGTGATGTTCGAACTATTTTCCATGTCATTATAGTATCTCTAAATAACAATCTATGTTTTATGTATTTTGGCAATCCAGACATAGCAGTATGTAACAAAGATGACAAATGCCAGGGTTGGGCTATTCCAGCTTCCAGAGTATAATTGGAATAATAATTAGATTGTTGTATCCAATCTATACAATGTCGAAAGAGGCAGGACAAGATTGTAGCTACGTATATCAGGTAAATTAAGTTCCCCTACCGATTTCGGAAGTATTAACTTTTCTAGCTATTCTAGCTAAATCTAGTTCAATGTAATAACATCTTTATGTTTTAGCAATAGAGGAATGGTCTGCATAGGATATAAAAGTTTGGGAAAGCTTATCATTTTAATCAAATGACACTTGCCTAGAAATGACAATGGAAGATGTTTCCACTTATTTAATTCAGAAGAAATTTTTGCAATCAGGGGAGGGTAGTTAAGCGTATAAAGTGATTCAGGAGTTCGTCCAATTTGGATCCCCAGATATTTAATAGAAGACTTAGCAATTGTTACAGGAATACCCATGGCAGACCATTCATCCGCACGAATTCGGTTCGATAAATCCAAAAGTTCACATTTGGTAACATAAACCTTGAAGCCTGAATGTTGTCCAAACGATTCGATCAATTCAAAAACATATGGAATTAGAGAAGATTACAGGATTAGACAAGAATAACACATCATCAACAAAACACGTCGCCTTGATCACCTGCGAACCCACTCTTATACCTTCAATACGGTGATCCCCATCCAGTGCCCTAATGAAAGGCTCCAAAGCGATGTTAAATAACAAGGGGGAAAGTGGGCACCCCTGCCGTGTGCCTTTAAACAGAGAGATAGATGGAGAAAGAAAACCTGGAGTATATATCCTGGATTTAGGATAGGTGTATATAGCTTTTAAATAAGAACGAAATGGCCCACTACTAACCTGCATGGAGTCTAATACCTTCCCCAGCCATCCCCAATCCACCATATCAAAAGCTTTTTCTGCATCGATAGTGAGGAGGGCTGGGGACGGATATGCAGCGGAATTTAACTTGATGTCATCTAAGACACCAATAAGTTTGCGTATGTTAGAAACTGCAGAACAACCTTTTACAAAACCTACCTGGCTGAGAGATATCAATTTCGGGAGAATGGTAGCTAACCTAATCTTATAATCAATAAGACCCTCCTGGTCTTCAGGTGAGCCCTTACCTGTAGCATCCTGACTGTGTATGTCCGGGGAGCCGCTGGGATCCTGATGTGATCCTCCGCCATGTTTGGTTGCTGTTTGGCCAGACGCTTAGTTTGGGTCCTCGATTTGCCCATGACAGAAATAAATCTGTCCATAAACCCCTCGGCACTGTGCTGAAGCAATAGGGTGAGTTGCACACCGTCGTCGGTATCTGTCAGAGTGATCAGTCAGAAGGATATTTTGAGCGGAGGCCGGAGATATATAAGAAATTAATCAGCGCAGAATTTTGGACCTAAAAGTTGGACATTAAATTTAAAGCTTCACTTTGAAGCAAGACCTTTTCATTAAATTTTAATTATTCAATCATTCAGTTTATTTTAGGTGGAAAAGCTCTTTGAAGGGGTTGTCCATGACTGGACAACTGATGACCTATCTACATAATAGGTCACTAGTATATGCTCCTGAGCTGTGAGAGTAAAATGAGCTAAGCTGTATTGGGTTCTTCAGGTGCATTACAATTGCTACATCGTATGTACTGGCGTCCCTCTAGTCAAAAAAGGAATAGAACAAACTATCTTTAGTCTATTTATCCTTAGCAGTTATGGTAAGAGTGGGGTCCTTGGTCACCTAAACTCTAGTGCGGCTGTTAGCTACTCCCATTGCTATACCATTGTTCACTATAACATATGACTATTATGAATATTCAGCTGTCATTCGGGTAATATATCCCTTCACCCCTTCTTTCTGCAGCCAATTTTTCCTTTTTTTTATTTTTGGTTTTTCCTCCTCGCTTTCCAAAAGCCATACGTTTTTTATTTTTCCGTCGACATTACCGTATCAGGGCATTTTTTTTGTGGGACTAGTAGTTTTTCATGGCACATTATATGGTAGATTAAATGGTGCCATGAAAAACTACTAATGGGAAACGGAAAAAAATATATTTGTTGGGTGAAGTGGGCAAAAAGAAGTGATTCCGCCATTGTTTTTTGGGTTTTGTTTTTACAGCATTCATCGTGTGATGAAAATGACAGGTTAACTTTATTTTATGGGTTGATACGATTACGGCGATACTAAATTTATATAGTTTTTTTATGTTTTACCACTTTTACAAAGGAAAAACTATTTGTTAAAAAAAATTGCCACTTTCTGAGACATAACTTTTTTTATTTTTTAGTCGATTGAGCGATGTGAGAGCTTGTTCATTGTGGGGCGAACTGTAGTTTTTATTGGAACCATTTGGGGTACACACAACTTTTTGATCACTTTTTATTCCATTTTTTTGAGAGCTAAGGTGACCAAAAACAGCAATTCTGAAGTTTTTTGTTTTTTTACAGCGTTACCCATGCGGGTTAAATAATGTTATACTAGAATAGTTCTGACTTTTACAGACGTGACGATACCAGCTATGATAATTTTTTGGTGTTTTACTTTTTTATTAGTTCCCCTATGGGACTTGAACCAGCAATCGTTGGATCGATTGCACGATATACTGCAATACTAATGTATTGGAGTATATCGTGATTTTTACAGGCTTCAAGCCCTGCCTCTGGCAGAGGCCACAGTCTGCGACATCTAAGTGGTTAAATGGGTCGTATCAAAGTGATCTTTGATTCCGCCCATTGCAGTGAGGTGTCAGCTGTAACCAGTGGCGTAACTACCGCTATAGCAGCCGTAGCGGCTGCTACGGGGCCCGCAGCATGAGTGGGCCCGTGCCACCCGCCGGCATGGGGCCCCCCCATGGCCGGAGGCTCCGCTAGCAGCCGCTATAGCTGGTACAGCGCAACGCCACTGAAGGGGTTGTTCCTACAAAAGACATGCATCCCCTATCCACAGTATAGGGGATACATGTGGGATCGCTGGGATGACCAGCGATAAGGAGAACGGGGGACCGAAAGTCCCCCGAAGTTCTCCATGACAAACCTCGGACTTCCGGGGTCTGTCGGCAGCTCCATTGACGTGACTTGTGCACAGGTCGCGCTTGTGCGCATGCGTGACCAGCGCTCCTTTAATTTTTATTGAACTGTGCAGACCCTGGAAGTCCGAGGTTTGTCATGGAGAACTTCGGGGGACTTTCGGTCCCCCGTTCTCCATATTGCTGCCAGCGATCACACATGTATCCCCTATCCTGTGGATAGGGGATACATCTCTTTTGTAGGACACACTATAGGCCGTTTTTTTTGGGGGGTAGGGGGTCTATATGGCGTTATCTACAAGGGAGACTGTATGGTTTTATCTACAGGGGGGCTGTATGGCGTAATCTACAGGGGGGGCTGTATGGTGTTATCTACATGGGGGGCTGTATGGGGTTATCTACAGGGGGGGCTGTATGGTGTTATCTACAGGGGGGGCTGTATAGCGTAATCTACAAGGGGGGCTGTATGGCGTAATCTACAGGGGGGTCTGTATGGTGTAATCTACAGGGGGGTCTGTATGGCGTTATCTACAGGGGGGGTTGTATGGCGTTATCTACAGGGGGGTTGTATGGCATTATCTACAGGGGGGGCTGTATGGCGTTATCTACAGGGGGTGCTGTATGGCGTTATCTACAGGGAGTTGTATGGCGTTATCTACAGGGGGATGTATGGCATTATCTACAGGGGGGCTGTATGACGTTATCTACAGAGGGGATTTGGGGCTGTATGGCGTTATCTACAGGGGGCTGTATGGCGTTATCTACAGGGGGCTGTATGGTGTTATCTACAGGGGGATGTGTATGGCGCTATCTACAGTGGGCTCTATGGTGCTATCTATAGGGGGGCGTTGTGTGGCGGAATCTATAGGGAGGCACTATCTACAAGGGGGGGATGTGTGATACCCAGGGGAGGGGGCCCCCAGTCAAAAGTT
Organism: Rhinoderma darwinii; assembly: GCF_050947455.1. Lineage (NCBI taxonomy): Eukaryota > Metazoa > Chordata > Amphibia > Anura > Rhinodermatidae > Rhinoderma > Rhinoderma darwinii. The sequence goes on from NC_134691.1 coordinate 316,896,486, forward strand.
TGAAATGGGGCCCAGTCTTTCCTAGTTACGCCCCTGGCTGTAACACGCAGCCGACACTTGCTCAATATGGAGTGCGCTCAGCCCGTGAGTCCACTCCATACTTCCCCTTAGTGGCTGCCACGTTCATGTATGTGGCATATCGTTAAGGGGTTAAAGGGGTTATCTGATAAGCCCTCTGATTGACTGATGGGATCACATTCTACGTGCATGTAAAAAATTACCAGGAGTGCCGCCTGTGCGTCAGCGGTGGATCGCCAGAGGAAAGGATAGGTGAGAACTGCTTTTTTTGCTTATTTTTCTTATTTGCAGCCATTACCCCAACATTTTTAAAACCCCAGATAACCCCTTTAAATAATAGCAATAGTTTGTAAGCATTAAGTGTCAATCAGAAAATGAATAACTGATCCTAAAATATCAACGTTCACATGACTATCTCTCTCAAGTGCAGTAAACTGACTCCCAGCTGTGCCATATTAATAAGTTTCATTTGAACAACTTAGAGATTTGAGTCATAAATCCCTCCGCCTGCTACTATTTTACAGATACCGTGCCCTCTTTCCAAATCCTCAATACTCTGTGACGCACTTCAATTTCCATTTTCATATTAGGTTACAATGCCTCCTAAAATCCTTGGCAACCTTGACTCACTAGCATTGCATTATCAACCCTCGTTTTCTGGAGATTTGTCTGGAAAATGTCTAAATTTAGTTTTGTTGGAACAATGTTTGCACACCTCGTTGTCTGACTCCAATTTATGATTCGTCCCAAAAAGATCCCATTAAAGATCTAAAATGTAATAGTAAATGTACAGTTCTTAAAAACATCCACCAGGCTATATTTTAAAGTGACTGATTTGTGTAACCTCTCGCAGCAGAGATGTACCCTTCTCATTACCTGGGATATAATACTTTAATGAGATTAGGACTTTCTGCCGCCCAGAGAAAGCGGAATCTTTTCTTTTGTGTCAACAATCTGAAAGAATGTGTTGGAGTTCCAGCTGAAGTGCAAATTATCTCCAAAACACATCAGGGGTGATGAGAACCTGTTGATCCTGAAAGCAGGACTTAGTGAGAAAATAGCTGCAGGCAGGAAATGGGAGTATTGAAGCTGGGCACAAGTGCGGAGCTAACCTTGGAAGAGTGGCAGATGCCAGCAATTAACCAGGAAAAGTAAACCCTCTGAAGAGTGATGGAGTCTTGAGGGGAAAGATAATATTAATATACTGTAGGTTACAGTCAATGTATACACATTCAGTACAATGAATTCGAGGGGGATAATATGATAAACTTGGATACTGAAATTGAATTGAATATTGTGTGTGGAGCCAAAACATCGCACTGGGGCTAATAAAAGCTCTATTTATTTTACATATCTGGGAGTGCTGCCTGTTTTGTATACTTTTGTCAATTTGGTGACGATAGTCAAGTCCCTAGGACCTGCACCCACCTGCTATTGACAGGGCTGCTAAACCATGGACTGTTATCTATCATCTATCTATCTATCTATCAATCTATCTATCTATCTATCTATCTATCTATCTATCTATCTATCTATCTATCTATCTATCTATCTATCTATCTATCTATCTATCTATCTATCTAATCTATATGTGTATTTTTGATTTATATGTTAAATGGATACCATTAAAGTCTATTGGTGACTGGTACCTGTGACAGATGCCTAATAGGGGTATCAGTCACCAATATGCTATTATGGCATCTGTTTATTGGGTACATTATGAAAAGGTCATGAGAATTAATCTGTTAAACGTATCCCATAACAGTCTATGGTTGATGGATGCCCCTGTTAGGCATCCGTCACGGCCTATTTTTAATGTAAACGTTGGGAACTTTTCATCATGCAAAATAAACACCACTAAACACCACCACTGTTTTTTGCTTATACCTTGGTGTGCTGCCTGATTTTTTGAATCTATTGGTTTTGGGTCTGATGGTCGTGACCCAGGCGGGCGTGCAACCCCATTCTACGGAGGCTGTGCGTCCGACATTTTTTTTGGACTTTATATATATATATATATATGTACTACCTATTTATACCTGGCACTTTGCACTGTGTAGTAGCACTGTGAATAAATCAACCATGTTTCATCTTTATTGAAGTCCCGGTACTGTACCTTTTCTTATGGTTTATTCAGGGTGTAGCTAGGGGGGGGGGGGGGGGCAGGCAGGGCATGTGTCCCTGGCGCAACTAAGAGGGAAGGTGGGGGGGGGGTGCCAGGGCCGGACCGTCCATGACGGCAGTCTGCTGCCTTTCCGTCGACACATCCTCCTGCACTATAAGCGATGAATGGCCGGGTACAGTTAAATATGGCTACACCCGTACTTTACGTGCCTGGCCATTCAGTGCCTTTCAACAACCCAAGCGACGTGATTACTTTTTGCGCCGCTTGCATTGTTGTAAGGCGCTGATTAATAGGGCAAGTCATAGTGCCCTGCAAATCAGCACCTTTCATAGACTCAAGCAGCGCGATGACATCATCGCACCGCTTGCGTCGTTCGACCTCATCAGATGTGCTCCAAAGAGAGCAGGTCTGCATTACCACCGGACAGGGCGGGAACGGGATTAAGGTGAGTATGTAAAGTTATTTTTTTATCCTAATAAAAATGTGTGACATTATCTACAGGGGGGCGGCTCTATCTACAGGGGGGGCTATATACAGGGGTGGACTATATGTGGAGCACTATAGGGGAGCTATATGTGAGGCATTATATACAGGAGGCTATATACAGGGGTGGGCTATATGTGGAGCACTATAGGGGGAGCTATATGTGAGGTACTATATACAGGGGTGGGCTATATGTGGAGCACTATTTATAAAGGGAGATATATGCAGGGCACTATCTACAGGGGTGGGCTATATGTTGGACACTATATACAGAGGTGGGCTAAAACTACAGGAAGCTATATACAGGGGTGGGCTATATATGGAGCACTATAGGGGGAGCTATATGTGAGGCACTATATACACGGGTGGGCTATATGTGGAGCACTATTTATAAGGAGAGATATATGTAGGGCACTATCTACAGGGGTGGGCTATATGTTGGACACTATATATACAAGGGTGGGCTATATATGGAGCACTATCTACAGGGGGGTTATATGTGTGACACTATCTACAGTGGGGGCAACATGTGGGGCACTATTTTCAGAGGGGGCTATATGTGGGGCACTATATACAGGGAGGCTATATGTAGGGCACTATGTACAGGGGTGGCTATATGTAGGCACTATCTACAGGGGTAGCTATATTTGGGACACTATCTACAGGGGGCTGTATGTGGGACACTATCTACAGGGGCTCTATGGGGGTCACTATCTACAAGGAGATCTATGTGGGGCACTATCTACAGTGGGCTCTATGGGGGCACTATCTACAGGGGACACAGTGTATGGTGATATTACAATTGGAGGTGCAGTGTATGGTGCTATTATATTTAGGGGCACAGTGTCTGGCACCATGGGAACTTTATCTTTGTTTATAGGTGCAGAAATGTTTGAAAAGTGAGAAGCTGAAGACATCTGAGTTGCAGAAATAGGCTGTGGCCGGGGGAAGTCGTCATAGAGGTCTAGACCAGATGGAGAAGAAAAGAGAAAAAGAACAACTAGAATCTGATGTCACCTGTGAGTCACTTAATGTAAATGTTTATTCTGCCTCTAATCAGCACTGTAGTCACTGTATGATCTGCACCGAGATGATGGGTGGTATGATATATTTTTGTGAAAGAGCATCTCCCAGCATATGCTTACTATTGTTTGGGCCATGCTGGGAGCTGTATACAATTTAGTGCAAACCTATACGGCAGGGGTTGCACTAAATTGAGCTGTATTTGTGCTGGTGTTGTATTTATGTACTGAGCTGTTTTCTGTGCTGTATATATGTACTGAGCTTGGTTCTTGTACTCTATATATGTATTGAGCTTGGTTCTGACACTGTATATATGTACTGATCTTGGTTTTGGAGCTGTATATATGTACTGAGCTTTGTTCTAGTGCTGTATTTATGTACTGAGCTTTGTTGTGGCACTGTATATATGTACTGAGCTTTGTTCTGGTGCTGTGTATATGTACTGATCTTGGTTCTGATGCTGTATATATGCACTAAGCGTTGTTTTGTTGCTGTAGATATGTAATTAGCTTTGTTCTGGTGCTGTATATATGTAATGAGCTTGGTTCTAGTGCTCTATATATGTAATTAGCTTGGTTCTGTTGTTGTATATATCTAATAAGCTTTGTTCTGGTGCTGTATATATGTAATGAGTTTGTTCTGGTGCTGTATATATGTAATTAGCTTGGTGCTGTATATATGTAATGAGCTTGGTTCTGGTGTTGTAAATGGAACTATATTGCTTGTAAAATGTGCAAATGGCTTTATGCTCGAGTTGCATAAAAAAAAAGGTGGAAAAAAAATGACACCTCATTGATTGGTAGAGAAAACAAACATGGCGAGGGGTAAGGAGATGTCGGGAAAGCGGTGGGGGAGCGCCAAACTGAATCTTTGCCCCCGGTGCTGGAGAACCTAGCAACGCCTCTGGCTTCTTTAACATTCAAGTTGTTGAATTGATTCATCCTCTGGTAGCGTGCACATGGCCTAATATTCAGGTTTGTTGGAGTGCTGTGTTCATCTTTGTTTGGACTGTATATATATATTTATATATATATATATATATATATATATATATATACACAGTATATATAATGATTATTATTCTGAATATGAAGTCATGAATGATATAAAACATGCAGGTATGTTTTATATTATTTTTTGTCTATTTTTAAAAACTTAGCCAATTTCTTTTGTATATAAATTTGAAATGTCATAAAATCTCTAAAATATATTAATATTTTATTATAAATATGTACATTTAACTGTAATTAGTTTATAAGGGACAGACAAATGTTCGACATGGGGAGGTTTTTATACAAGTTTTTTGGCGCGGAAACCGCTCCGCAAAACTCTCCAAAAAACGGCTGAAAATGCCTCCCATTGATTTCAATGGGAGGCGAGGGCGGTTTTCTCCCGCGAGCGGTAAAACCGGCTCGCGGGAGAAAGAAGGGACATGCCCTATATTCGCACGATTATGCCTCTGACCTCCCATTAACATCAATAGGAGGCAGAGAAAGCGTATTTCGTGCCGTTTTATGCCCGCGGCGTGCAGGCAGAAAATAATCTGCCTCAAACTTCCAAACTGAATTTTGAGGCAGATTTGTCCGCCTGCAAAAACTCTGTGTGAACCCAGCCTAATAAAAGAAGCAGATGTGTCATGTTTTGTCAAGAAACAGAAAACACCCTTTCAAAGTTATAAATAGATAATTCAACCCAAAAAGATGAAAATCCTTATTCTGGGATTTACTAAACAAGGCTGAAATTGTGCTTGAAATTTCCTTCTTCTTAAAACTAAATTAAGTAAGACTTATATATCTTAGCAACCTTTTCAACCGAGGTCCAACAGTACAGTCAATAATACAAAAGAAGTTCTATGTGGGAAGACATATTTTTTTCTACTCTCAGCTCAACGCCAATTTAGCCTTGATAGCAATCCATAGAAACAGGTGTGAACACAGAAATCGTAGGGCGTCACAGTAAATTTTAAAATGGAGCCCCTTCCCAATAAGAGTTCCTGCAAATGTACCAAGCTTTTATAAAAGTGAATTTCTACCATTCGATGTCCATAATTCTGTGTGGATTAATTCTATAATATATCTGTATAGAGGAGCTCTATTTTTCTGCCTTGCAGCCACCACTAGGTGGAGCTAACTGCTTATGGATTTCCACATCTAGTATTGAACTTAGTGGGTGCTGTATAAATCTGTATACAGTGAACTCTAACTAGTGGCGAATGCAGGTACACGTTATACGTCAGAACAAACAAGGGAAGCAGTTCAGTGCCAGACCCCCTCCCATTACAGGCAATATAGCAGTCCTGTCTTTAGCATAGGTAATATCCAAAAAATGGCGACAGCACTCTGCGAACACTAATGCCACCAAAACACAATAAATAAATATGCATTGCTGCGGAATCTACTTATAATAGTGAGATTCTTAGCACACATTTTGGTCAAATTGTGTAAGGCCATAAAATGTAATAAAAATGGGATTCATACATGTGGGGTTAGTGACTGCGTCCATTGTTGATCTTGCACTCCTCCCATTCTGCCCCGGGTGATTTTAATTAGTTTAATGGTGATTCCTACCATCCCCAGGTATATGTAGGCTTAATCCCAGTTCTGGGTGTACGAGCAGCGTAGGGACCCACCTTATAGAGGTCGCCTTGTCGTGGCAGGTGGGCGACCTAATTTGATCAAAATGTGCGCTAAGAACCTCACTATTGTAAGTAGATTCAGAAGCAATGTATATTTATTTACTTATAGTGTTTAGGTGGCATTAGTGTTCACAGAGTGCTGTCTCCATTTTTGGATATTATATTGTTTGCAGTCTAAGGGTATGTGCACACGAGAACTGTCTTTTACGTCTGAAAAGACAGACTGTTTTCAGGAGAAAACGGCTGCGTCGTTTCAGACGTAAAAGCTCCTCCTCGTATTATGCGAGGCGTCTTTGACGCTCGTAATCTTGAGCTGCTCTTCATTGACTTCAATGAAGAACAGCTCAAATTACGTTGTCAAACGACAACGCGTAAATGACAGGTCGTCTGCACAGTACGTCGGCAAACCTATTCAAATGAATGGGCAGATGTTTGCCGACGTATTGTAGCCCTATTTTCAGACGTAAAACGAGGCATAATACGCCTCGTTTACGTCTGAAAATAGGTTGTGTGAACCCAGCCTTAGGCACCTGTATACACGTTTTCATTCATTTTGTTGAAATGTGCTGATTACATTTTGTTTTATCATAGGTAGACCACTGCATAACATCCCTTCTAGTTCTCAGGGTTGGCATTGTGGTGATCGTGAAGAAACAAAAATCAGCTTGGCAGCAGTCTGGACATGTCATTCCCACTATTTATTTTTATGCTGAATCAGGGATGTAGATATAGGGGGTGCAGAGGTAGCAGTGGGACCAAAGGTCCCTTTACCACATAAGTGACCCCCACTTAACATGTGCCGTCGATAATTCTGATGGCACATGTAAAGTCAGAGTTACTTTTACAAATTTTGCATTGGTCCCAAGAGCTTTGTTATTCCTCTGCGCTATCCATGTGGAAGGGTTTTTGCTTTCTCATATAGAGTCAATTGCTTGGATAACATTTATTTTTGATCCACTGTAATATATTTTTATATGGATATAGATTACGACAACCATATTGTGTAACATATTCTATTAGTGACACACAGATTTGAAGAATAGTGTTTTATGTAGATGTTATTGGTAGATTCCTAATAACGTGTATTTATTTGTAATTATTTTAGTTTATTTATTGTTTTATTCAGCTTAGATATTGAGGGTGAAGAATAGTCTAGGTCTGTGTTTCGCTATACAGGATAAATCCCACCTGAATTTCAGATCCAGGTAAAAAAATAACTTGTTTGGCGCAAGCCATAAAAATAGACAGGAACATTCATGTAGTTGAAAAAGATATTTATTTTAAACACAACAGGACAACACGGGGTGCGCTGGACCCCTTCTTCATGTCAAAAAGAAAGACATATAGTCACCACTACATGAATGTTCCTGTCTATTTTTAAGGCTTGCGCCAAACAAGTGCCTTTCTTTCCTGGATCTGAAATTCAGGTGAGATTTATCTTGCATAGCGTTCTAAACCCTAGCAGAGTGGGCACCAACCGACAGAGGGGCACCGGCAGCATCCTTATCCTCTACATGCCGAAATGTAGTGCTGTGCCTACATACATATTAGCACAACACGACAGGGTGAGCCTCTACAATCGCTTACAAGCTGCCCCTTATATCAAACCCTATGTAGCGCTATTCTTTCCTTTTTTCTCCAGTCCTGTTTTCAGTTAGGTCTGTGTTTCGGAAACATCTCTAAACCAAGAACCCTGTAGTCCAAAAAATTGTAAAAAAAATTAAACAATGTTGCTTTCAAAACTAAGGAACCACGGGCTCTGCTGGTAGCCAAAGTCGTCAGACAAAGGATGGATAGAAATAATGGCTTTATTTAAAGTGTCCCTCCAGTTATAAATGAAAAAGCATACGTTGCAATTACTATAAGATTTATCTAATTTTTTTGGGCAAAGTCCTCCTGCTGAGCTCCAGTAGCACAGACACAAATTTTTTTTGCTTTCCCACATTCATAGCCATTACGGACATAACTTTTATTTTTTAATCAACATAGCTATTTAAAGTCTTGCTTTTTTGCAAGACAAGCTGTCCTTTTTTAGGCACCATTTTGCCGTACACATAAGAGCTTAATTCGTACTAACTTTTACTATGATTAAATGCAAAATTAAAAAGCAATTACGAAATTTTATTTACATGATTTACTGATCACCATAAATAATGTCTTCACTGTATTGTACAGGTTGTTATAAAAAATTTACAGTTTTGTGATAATTAGATACTGTATATTTACCTACAAGTATTTTAGTCATTGAAAATCCTCTCATAGACAACAGTGCAGCCTGTGGCTCACTGCTACTGTCTGCCATACAGCAGGTTCTGAGTTTGAGATCTGGCAGAGACCAGGTACAAGAAGAAGCTCATCAATAGTTAAATATCTAGAGGCACTATCAGAGTGCCGGAAGGACGAGAGAAATGTTGAGCACAGCACAGTCCTGTGTAGTTTCTCCTGCGGGCCAGTATGAGTGGAACTACACAGGACACGTAAAAGCAGAAAACAGCAGTGGGCCCTTCCCCTCCAGTGCTCCCCTGCATCTACTCAACCTTCATGGGTGTGGACACTGGTACAGGATATTCACTAAATGTGGTAGATGACGTATGTCACTATTGAAAACTAAACACTGTGCAAATGGCTAGTCGCTTCCATTGAGAGGCCCACTTAAATTAGGGTATTTAGGGAAAAATGGTGGAAGGTTCCTATAGAATGTACAGATATGGTGTGGCTTACAATTGATTTTCCTCTGAAATGGATGACGGCCAACAGGATACAAATGAACAGTCATCAAAGTCTATGAACAGATGTGTCTGGAAACCTAACGGACATTGGACATTGAAGAAAAACAGATTGTTGCAGTTGAACATATTGTGGTTATGAGAAACAGATATTTCTTAATATAACAGAATTATTTGACATTTATGAACAAAAACGGTGTTCTCGACAATGTATGCCATACAGGGATTTACAGTAAAGAACAAAAAGACTACATTGTTACATACACATATGTCTGAGAATAATTTCCCAAAAACTGCTCAGCTTTTTATTTAATATTGTACCGTAAATGTTCAGCTTTGAATCCTGAGGGGCCAAATGCCATGTAAAAATACATTATGGAGAAATGTAAATGTATAAAATATAACAGTATTGAAATATCGTTCTGTCCGTAGACATTACAATATTCTGCGAGTTATTCCTGATATTGTGGACTTAAAAGTCACTTATAATAGTACAGTACAAGTTCTGTGGCTATAGTTCTACAAAGGCAAAGCATTTTTATTATTGATGCCCTAAATCCAGGATTCTGTATACACAGAAAGATTTTAGCTAAATTCAGGTTCTGCCAAATGGTAACGATTTAGGTAGTCTAGGGATACTTGTTTCTTTTAGGAATATATACACTGTGACACACATATATACTTACATTTACATAAACTGTGACACACATACACACATATATACCTGCATTCACACGAACACATATATACACTTTGACACACATACACCCATACATACATCGTTCATCCATAACATTAAAACCGCCTGCCTAATATGTGTAGGTCCCCCTCGGGTAGCTCTGACCTATCGAGTCATTGAATCTACAAGACCTCTGAAGGTGTTCTGTGGTGTCTACCCACAATACGTTAGCAGCAGACCCATAAAGTCCTGTAAGCTGTTTCCGGCACATCCCATAGATCCTCGATTGGATTGAGATCTGGGGAATTTGGAGGCCAAGTCAACATCTTGAATTCTTTGTCATGTTGCCCAAACCATAGGGAATATCGTTGCTATGAAGGGATTTACTTGGTGTGCAACAATGTTTAGCTCGATGGTACGTGTCAAACTACAATCCACATGAATGCCAGGACCCAAAATTACCCAGGAGAACATTACTTAGAATATCACACTGCGGTTTATCTTCTTCCCATAGTGCATCCTGGTCCCATTTCTTCCCTAGGTAAGCGACAAACACACACCAGAAAAAAAAAGAGATTCATCAGACCAGGCCATCTTCTTCCATTGCTCCATGGTCCAGTTCTAAAGCCCACGTGCACATTGTAGACACTTTCAGCAGTGGACAGGGGTCAACATGGGCACACTGACCGGTCTGTGGCTATGCAATCCAAAATGCAGCAATCTGCGATGCTCTATGGGCTTCTATGGGATCAGAACAAACGGGCTAGTTTTCGCTCCCCATCTGCATCAATGAGCCTTGGGCACCCATGACTCTGTTGCTGGTTCACCAGTTGTCCCTCTTTTAACCACTATTGGTAGGTACTAACCACTACATACCAGGAACACCCCACAAGACCTGTTGTTTTGGAGACGCTCTGAGACAATCATCTGGTCATCTTGATTTGGCACTTGTTAAGGAGCCTCTGTCACCACATTATAAGTGGCCTATCTTCTACATAATGTGATCGGCGCTGTAATGTAGATAACAACAGTGGTTTTTTTTATTTAGAAAAACTATCTATTCTCACCAAGTTATGACCTATTTTAGCTTTATGCTAATGACTTTCTTAATAGACAACTGGGTGTGTTTTTACTTTTGACCAAGTGGGCGTTGTGGAGAGAAGTGTATGACACTGACCAATCAGTGACCAATCTGCGTCATACACTTCTCTCCATTCATTTACTCTGCACATAGTGATCCTGCGTTGTTCACTATGTGCTGTCACATACACACACATTAACGTTACTGAAGCGTCTTGACAGTAAATAGACATCGCTTCCAACCAGGACGGGATGTCTATTCACAATCACGATACTTCAGTAATGTTTGTGTGGTACTTACAGCAGAGCAAAGCGTAATCTCGTGAGATCACGCTGTAAATAACAGAAGAGCTTGATCTTGATGTGCTGTGTAAGTAAGTCACACACAAACGTTACCGAAGTGTTGGGATTGTGAATAGACATCCCGTCCTGGTTGGACGCGATGTCCATTTACTGTCAAGACGCTTCAGTAACGTTAATGTGTGTGTATGTGACTGCATATAGTGAACAACGCAGGATCACTATGTGCTGAATACATGAATGGAGAGAAGTGTATGACGCTGATGGGTTACTGATTGGTCAGCGTCATACACTTCTCTCCACAACGCCCACTTCGTCAAAAGTAAAAACACACCCAGTTGTCTATTAAGAAAGTCATTAGCATAAAGCCAAAATCGCTCATAACTTGTTGAAAATAGACCGTTTTTCTAAATAAAAAACACTGCTGTTACCTACATTACAGCGCCAATCACATTATGTAGGAGATAGGGCACTTATAATGTGGTGACAGAGCCTCTTTAAAGTTGCTCAGATCTTTACCCTTGCTCATTTTTCCTGCTTCCAACACATAAACTTACTTTCTCTGCTGGATTTCTTTCATGTAGGTAGAGATAGACAGGACTGCTCCAGTCAGCAGTGATGTGGAGATACTGGAGTTCCCTCCTCCATCCTCTCTGACCCAACTGCTGTATTTAATACAATCTGACATCTGCTGGTGAGCAGCGAGCATCTCCCATGTAATGTTCACCTTTCACCAACAGATGGCAGACAGCATTACATACTAGACTGTCTGCAAGTACAGGAGCCGGCGGAGGAGAGCCACGGGGATAAGCCAGGAGGAGTGAGGGCACTAAGGAAATGTTATAAACCCGTAAACTCCCCCCTTGTGTACGCCCCTGAAACAAAATTTTGATTAAAGTCTTCACTTTTAAATCAGTTTATATAGTATGAGCAGGAACAATTATCCCATAATCTTCGATTCCAGACAGGAAAACCATATAAACAAATGATCTTCCTATACGTAAATGTTCTGTTCAATTTTTTCTTTCTTTGCAAAGCAAAAGAAAATTTTTTTTTGAAAAAGAGTCAAATCAAATTCTTCATTCCAACATAAGTAACCTGGACTCAGGACGCTAAGCCAAAAAATGCTGAGAAAATGCTTAGACAATACCTAGGTAGCAGTAAAATGTGTTTAATATATTTTGCCATAATCCTTGATGTAGGTCAATGGTTCCTGTGTCAGCAAGTACAATTACATTGTCTCTCTGCCTGAAGAAAGGTCCTGGCTCATGTTTAACACATACTTTTAAAAATGTACCTGGCTTGTATCCGCTTTAAAAGTTAATGGTGCCAAGGACCAAGTTTCCTTTTCCATCATAGGAACGTAATTGAGCTTTTTAAATATATGAACTGTAAAATTAAAATTAAATTGAAATGAATATCATCTGGGATGGTACATGGCGTCAATGACATCAGAACGGTGCGGAATGGATTTATAAGTGAATGTGAAGATTTAAAATATTCATTCAATTCCCCTTTTTAAGCTAGCAGTAGATATGCAGAAATATAACCAATTAGAAACTAGGTAGTTGGTACATAGTAGTTGGTTTTATATTCAGCAGGTGTCACTATCAGAGGTTGACTCATTGTTCGGGACGGTGGCCACTACTCGGGGGCACAGAGCATTAAGGGGACCCACAGGAAAACTGCACCCTATATCTCCATAGGACTGGAGCTTCATTTTCCTAGGAGCTTCAGGTCATAGAGTTAAATGACGAAACTCTGGCTGCTTCTATCCGCCACTAGGGGGAGCTTAATGCATACAGATTTATACAGCTCCCTTATAGTTTAATAGTATGGGGAAAAAAACCTACGTAGTAAGCTTCGCCTAGTATAAAATCCATGATGGTATATGGCATCACTGATATAAGAATGATGTGTAGTGAACTTATAAGATAATGAGAAGAATAAAAATATAAATTTTAATTCAGTTGGTACAGACGAGCATCTAATATATATCCAGCAGGTGTCAGAGGTGGAGTGACTGTTCAGGAAATTGTGTGCTGCCCAAATACATGGAGCAATAGAGGGGACCATATACACAATCCATATACACATTTACCATATACACAATCCGGCCAAAAGTATGTGGACAACTGACTATCACACCTATGTGAGCTTGTTCCCAGACATGGTTAGAGCGGAGGTGGTTCATGAAGCTTTCTCCCAAGGGTTTTATATCTACCTGATTTAGAAGAGGGATGCTCTTGGGTTGAGAACTTTGCTTATGTTAAGAATCATTTAAATATTGTAAGGGATAAGCTGTTAAAGGAATTACAGGAAGGCAGATTTAGACGTTTTGACCAGCCGCCATTTAACATTTTCGATTATCTCCATTAGGAGTTGTTGCCAAAAGAGAACCTAACTCTTTTAAGATTATCGATCACTTGTCTTTTCCTAAAAGGTGTTCTTTAAATGACTGTATCGATAAGTCTTTGGCAGAAGTAAAATATAGATCCTTTAACCCTTTCACTACACAGATCTGCCTATTTATGTAGTGAAAGGGGTCTTTAAATATGGCGCCCGCTCAGAAGCACCTGAGCGGGCACCATAGCAGCCGGGTCTCTGCTGTGTTGCACACAGCAGATAACGCCATACAGACCCCCCTGTAGATAACACCATACAGAACCCCCCTGTAGATAACGCCATACAGACCCCCCTGTAGATAACACCATACAGACCCCCCTGTAGATAACGCCATATAGCCCCCCTCAAAAAAAACGGGCTATAGTTTGTCCTACAAAAGACATGCATCCCCTATCCACAGGATAGGGGATACATGTGTGATCGCTGGCTGCGGGCCCCGTAGCAGCCGCTACGGCTGCAATAGCGGTAGTTATGCCACTGGTTGCATCTCATAATTATTCTGCTTACTAAGCTTAGGGATTAGACCCTGGTTTAGAGGAAGTTTTTTTGGTTAGGAATAAGGCTGGGTTCACACACCCTATTTACGGACGTAATTCGGGCGTTTTAACCTCGAATTACATCCGAAAATACGGCTCCAATGCGCCGGCAAACATCTGCCCATTCATTTGAATGGGCTTTACGATGTTATGTGCCGACGGTCATTTTTTTTACGTGCCACTGTCAATAGACGTAAAAAAGACGCCCGCGTCAAAGAAGTGCCTGTCACTTCTTGGGACGTAATTGGAGCCGTTTTCAATTGACTCCATAGAAAAACAGCTCCAATTACGTCCGTAATGGACGCTGCGAAAAACGGCTGCAACATGCCATTACGTCTGAAATTCCGGAGCTGTTTTCTCCTGAAAACAGCTCCGTAATTTCGGGTGTATCGGACGTGTACGTGTGAACATACCCTTAGAGGTTTGAAATGGAGGGAGAGTCAGCTGCTGTTTATGCTAGCAAAGGGCTTATAACCCGAACACTATATTCTGATCATTCATGCAGGCGGTAATGGCTTAGGAATAGTGAAAAGAAGTGATTTACTAGCTCAGACATAAAAAGACATAATATTTTTTTTAAATTCAGCTACACTAGTATTTTCTGAAATCATTCCAAGACTCCTGTGGTCCTTTAAAAATTTAATTTTCTTGGATAAAATTAGGAAGATAGTTACCAGGGCCATGGGAAAATTCATGAATTCAGTTAATGGCTTTTCTTATAGGCACACTGAGCTTCAAAATTTTGTTAATGTTTATTTTAGAAATATTTCTATTTATTTGACATTGGATTATATTTCTTTATGCAAAATATCATTGGGGCTGCAGTGCTGGGGGAGGCCATGCTGGCTTATTAATGCGTCCTGGCTGGTGGATGTGTCACCCAACTTTAGGGCTGGTTTGATAGGTGTTATTTATTGGCTCGAATATATATTCCCATGATACAATAGAGGATAGGAGATTTTTACTTGCCATTCGCTTCAGCACTCGGCTGCCCCGCTCTGTGACTTTGCGTGATCTACTGCATCGTGGCTGAGCTGTTATCACACCTGGACACTTACACTTCACAATAATAGCACTTACAGGTGACCGGGGCAGATCTAACAGATCAGAAATTTCCCATACTGACATGTGGCAAAGGTGGCATCTTATGTAATGGGAGCTGTTTAGATTCATATGTGGTAAGCTAACCTAAGTGCTAGCTACAGGCAGCCAGAATTTATCATTACTCTATGACGGGAAGTAGTTTTGTTGCTCTTCATCGGAGAGATTGGAAAAAAATCATGGGCAGTTAGTGACCTTATTTTTTTGGGGTCCAGGTGAGGTGTTGCGTTTGGGTGTCAGGGCGGTCTGGGTCCTAGAGGTAGGATGTGGGGTCCACCACATTTTTTGCCCAGAGATTGTTATTGGATACTGTTGAAAACAGTGGGAATTCAAGTGTTAAAATTTTGCCCGGTCTAATATTTAAAACATAGAGGCATTGAAGGCCCAGAAGCGTGATTATGAAGTAACATATACAATATTGAAGAGACAAAAGATTGGGGAGAGGAGACTAAATATTTGGGAGACTTGAATGCATGCTGGGTGACAATGTGTCAAAAGACAGTTCTCTAGAGCCTCTGAAGTGTCTGACAATAGTTATAAATTCCTTTCCTTAGTTACAGTATAAAGAAAATAGATCTGGAGCATAAACTGATATTCGAACAAATAAGTCATCATACTACCTAAGAAGACATAGCTAACCTCCTCAGAATAGCCACCAGGCAAGAGCGCTCATGTTCAGTCATTAAGTTCTTCTGTCAGACAAGAGAGAATAAGTTTACAAGGTTTTAACTGGGCAGCAAAATCTTGACTTGCGGCATTTTAGGCTGAGTGGTTTGTACTTTACTACAATACGGTTCAAATCCAACAAAGGCAACCTCTGCTCGGTTGTTCTATGTTGACCTCTTGCATTTCCTCCAGGTTGTCTCGATTCTTTCCCCACTCCAGAAGCAAACTGATACGTAAATTGCCTTCCTATGAAACGGCCCGAGTGTGTGTAAATTTAGTAGGGAAATTGGATTGTAATTTTTGGGGAAAGGGACAGATATAATTGGGGATTGTAGTCGTGGGGAGAAGGAGTGGGCACTACTGTATTAGAATCTCCACTTATATACACAACACCTAGAACAACAGTGGTTCCTGGTTCATCTTCGGGTGGTGCTCAACAGCAAAGCACATCTTCAGGGAGAAATACATCAGAGGTAGAAGAGAAATGTGGCACTCAACCAGATGCAATAAAATCCTTTATTTTGGCATCAACAAGGACTGTGGAGGGAGGAAGAACGACTTTGAGGAATATGTTAGCACCAGATAAATAACATAGACTATGAATATGTTATAAATATAAGGAGATAAATACTATAGTTAGGCAAAAACACGTGTCGGTTGCAACATTAGATAGGAAATGCGACATTATATGGGAAACATGGAATAATAGCTAGTTGGCTTAAAGGTACTGTATTACTGTATCTTTTTTTTTGTACTAATTAAAAATATATATGCTGAAAATATAATAATTTTTTTTATTTTCTGATTGTATATTTTATTCTATTTTCTTTACGTAAAGGGGTATTCTGGTTACATGTTACCCCCTATCCGTAGGGTAAGGAGTAACTTGCTGATCGGTGGATGTCTAACAGCTGGGACCCCCACTCTTTAGGAGAATGGGGGTCCTGAACCCCACGTTTGAACCGAGCGGCAGGTCACTCATGCGCACTGCCGCCCCCTTCATTCTCTATGGGAGTGCCGGAGATAGCCGAGAATAGCGTTCAGCTATTTCCGGCGATCCCATAGAGAATGAATGGAGCTGCAGTGCACATAAGCGACCTGCCGCTCGTTTCAAATGAGGGGTTCAGACCCCTGTTCTCATAAATGGTGGGGACACCCACCGATCAGAAAGTTACCCCCTACCCTACGGATACCCCTTTAATTATGGGGACAGCAATCTTGCCGGAACAGCTACAATGGTAGTTCCAGATCTTTTAAAATTAGAAAAATACCAACATTAAAAAATAAAACCATTTAAAATAAAAACAATAGTTCATTTTCTGATGATAGATTTACTTAAAATGATAATACAATAGCTGGTGGCATGTGTGGACAGTTCTAAACTGGAAAAGTAACCAGATGGTTGTGGGCATGCCCTTTGATCTTGAAATAGTAATCTATAAATTAAAATAATTTTCTAGCGATTTCTACTGATAAGATTAATCTATGCTTATAGGGCTAAGAATAATTTGTTTAGCCAGAAGAATGTGTATGGTCTTGAAACTCAGTTTATCAGTAGACAAGCGCAAAACAGCACACTAGCAGAATTGTATAAATCTTTATATGACCAATATGTGGATCCTGTTCCCTTTGCGCATTACATTTTAGTTTCTTTCCTACAATAATGTATGCATATTTTACTTATTTTGATTGGTGGTCAACACCCGAGTTTCGTCGAATGATTGGAACCACATCATAATATATTCAATTATACATTTTGTATAGGGAACTGTGGGATCTCCCTCAGATTCCGTTATACGCTACAGGTGTCTGCGTGTCACTTATCTCCCTTCCCGTGAAATCCCTGATCCTTCACAACTTCTATTAGTAAAGAGGTTACGCTAACAATCTCTAGATAACCTAACAATGGTCCTGATGGAAACTAA
This sequence comes from Rhinoderma darwinii, assembly GCF_050947455.1. NCBI lineage: Eukaryota > Metazoa > Chordata > Amphibia > Anura > Rhinodermatidae > Rhinoderma > Rhinoderma darwinii. The sequence continues at coordinate 316,914,189 of NC_134691.1, forward strand.
TGCTGGCAATAGCCATGAGATAGCTAGAGCTATTTCCCTCGACTCCACCTTAAACATACTTGTAAGGGTTTAGCCAAGCATACTTGTAATTTGAGTCACTTAATGCAAAAAATTTTAATAAAAGACTGCAATGAAATCTAGAAATAACATTGAAAATCATGAATCTTCCAGAGCATTGCTTCCCTCTCATTCTATCTCCGGGATCTAGTCTTTTTGTGAATTTTTCATGCTTTAGTTACAATTTCCTCTATAACTGAGAGACCACATTCCAAGTAATATTGGTTAAGCTCATAATATCGCAAGCTCCTTATTGTATAAGTGACAAGTAAAGTTTAATGGTACGTTTCCCTTAGAGATACATTATCCGCAATATCTTAATATTTAACTTTACTTAAATGTACTTTTGGGCCATTCTTCCTAAGTTGCTTGTGATTTGCTGATTGTAATTAAGCCATTGCAATGCAAATCAATTTGTATGGTAATAGACATGTGGTTGCTGTGGCTTAATGTCAAAGACATTGTTGAATGTACGGGCAAAGTTATATATACAGTGTTTAAAAGCATTTGCAATAATAATGTCTCGTGTGGCCAACTGCAATGTTATTCTAGCATTACGTTTAAAACTAATGGTAATTCCTGATACTACAGTATGCACATGAAATGACGGGCAGCAAGGAGGAAAGTTGTGTGAGAATGTAAGGAGACATATAGTTATTAAAATAAAAGACAGCAATAGAAAGGATCGGGAATTCTACGTAATGGGAAATATAATTAATTTACTTAGGAAAATATTTTAGGACCACAAAAACAACATGGAATCTGGTTACATAAAATTTATGTGGAAAAGTTCAAAAGCTTTACAGAACGGCAGAAGACTGACATGAAACTGTTGTCTATTTATAGGCAACCCCATCTGGTTTAAACTGGAAAGGCCATGTAAGATGGCCATAGTCTATACAAAAACAAAAAAATGTCTGATGGCCCATGGAGATTTGCCATATATCAGCCCGTATTATCTGTTAAAGGGGTTGTTCCATTCAAACAATCCTTTTTTTAATGGAATATGTCCTGGCCATCAGTTGATCGACACATGTCCAGTTTCTCTTACCCATGGCGATCAGCTGTTATCGCCAGGGAAATCTGTGTCTGGCAATACATTTTTCTTCCAGTGGAAATGCAGTATTACATGCCAGCTGACCATTCTGGTGCATGCATGGGCCGGGACCCCGCTCTTTAATGTCAATATTGTCTAATATGGCGCGTGAAAAGAGGTTGTCGTTGTGAAATGAGAGGATAACAATATTTTAAATTGTATGAAAATTAAGTTTTGTCCCTGAAAATATGTCAATTAGCAGGAGAGAAAGCACCCATGGGTGCCACTGTCATCTCTTCACAGGGTTTCTTAAAAAGACCCTCCAATTTGATGGGCATGAGTACTCACACAGCTGACACACGGTGATTAGTGTCCTGTCAATATTATTAGCTCTGAAGATTAGTACTGTTTTTTGATCACAAAGAAGAAAGTGACTGTCATCTAACAGCCGCTCTGCTCTCATTGCCTGCACTAATTCAAGAAATTTCTGCAAAAACATTAAGATTCATGCAGCCAACCTACAGGGATTCACATCTTGTCAACTTTGCAGGGGCACCATAGAAGTTTTTCTCTGACTTATTGGCATGTATCCAATACTGTAAATGATTGTAGATAGCCAAAGTCATGCCTTTAGTCTAATTCAATGAACGCTTGCCCTGAAGGCACAAAAAAACCCTTTGCTACTGATTCACCAATTATTTCTTATTTAAAAAATAACTTTACTAACTGTTACTTCCAAAATATTTAGAGTAACAGTTGAAAAAAAATTGGCGCCCTCAGGGGGATTGTGGCAAACGGTTTTAAGCCTTAAACCCCCCGAGGATGCCATTTGTCGGTGAAACATATAAGATACTGAATGTTCTTGATTTTACTAAGGCATCCAAGTTGTCATAATAGTGCTGGCAAAGTGCAGATACCAAGTTCTAGTGAGGAAACAGATGTTACCAGAAACAGAGGCACAGCATCAGACGGACGAAAATAGAAATTGTTACTTGATTTAAAGTGTAACTAAACGTTTGACAAACTTCTGACATGTCATAGTGATATGTCAGAAGTTTGGAGTGGTGGGGGGTCTGAGTACTGAGACCCCCACCAATCGCTAGAACGAAGCAGCTGAAGCGCTCAGCCGCTTAGTGTCTGTTCGGCTTTTTCCGGAATGCTGATGTATCCGAGTCTGGGCTCATAGACTTTCTATTGAGTCTGTACACCGATACATTTATTTCCGGAAAAAGTCGAACAGACACGAAGCGGCTGAGCGCTCACACAACTAGCTATTGGTGGGGGTCTCAGTGCTCGGATCCTCACCAATCAAAACTTCTGACATGTCACTATGACATGTCAGAAGTTTGTCAAACGTTTAGCTACACTTTAATACATCGTTGCATTATGTAGATTCACTGCATGAATGACTAGCAGTGAATATATTACAACAATAGACAATGATACAACTGACGATTTCAATCAAAAAAAGCAATTTTTAAACTGTTCATCTAAATATTTTGGAAGTGTTCAACCAATTTTAATTACTAGTCAATTAAAGGTTTTTTTTTAGATAAGAAATAATTGGTGAATCAGCAGCAACAGGGCTCTTTGTCCTTAGGGCAAGCATCTATTGAATTGTCATTATTCCCTGGCATAGCTTGTTTCAAACTCCTTTTATTCTTTTACAGAATTCATTGGTGACATCTAAGAATTTCACAATCAATAATTGAGCTGTATTACATTTATACATCCTATAGTAGCAGTTTTCAGGTAATCTTCATGTAAAATGAGCTGAAACATATAGAGCATGCTCTGCAGAAAAGAACAAAAAAAGTTCATTTGAAATTTGATTATTCCATGCCCCCCGCATAATAAAATGTAATAAAATGTTTAGCCTAAAACACCGTCCAAAAGATGTCATCAAAAGGGGAAAGACAAAAGTAACAAACATAAAAGTGGGCCAAGGTTTAACAAATACAGATGTGTTTGCTTCCTTTCCTCAGTATCAAAGCCACATCTTCAATATGGATCTTATTAATGCTTGAGAGACAACCCAGAGATAGTTACAAGTTCAAGATGTTATTGGAATTAACTTGCCACATTTTTTGTTTACCATTTGTTTCAAGTTTTAAGACCTTACATAAACACTGCTCGTTTTCAGGTGGCACATTTTAACCTGAATATCTGTGACGAGCGATGTTTTTAAGAGCATACACTATGGAGAGGCATGGTCAAATCAGTAATAGATCATTATTCTTGGTGTGGGATATGATATCATTGGCTAATCTGGTCAAGAAAGTCACTTAGGTCAAACAATAGCCTCAGTTAACATCTGTAACACAATGGAAAATATGAATCTTGCTCATACATTGCTGGCAATAGAACCCTAAAAGACATGGCTGCCAGCTTCTTGTCCAGCTAGACATGCATGACTTTTGTATTATTATTGTTTTTGTTCATGGGACGATTACTTGTTATGTCTATTGAACAAGTAAGAAGCAACATTTTGTTTCTGTCTTGTTGACATATTTTCTAGAGGTATTAGAAATGTCATGAATAAACAGAACACTAGTAATACATATGTAAGGTCAACATATTACGCGCTCCTGAAACTTCTTAGGGCGTTTTTTCGCTTTATTTGCTCCATTCAACGAGACTAAAATGTTTTGTCAATCTGCTGGTATGTTTCACCTGCCGACCAAAACAGTCACATAGCCTGATGTCTCTATAACCAGAGAAAGGTATAACATGTTCTGTAGACCATTGCTACTCAAACTGGAAAGCGGGACTCAGTGGTGAGGGGGGCCATAGTTCTTAAAGAGGTGTGGAATGCCTTCCAAGTGTCCATTGACTCTGTAGGACGGTCATACGGTCCTAGGACATGATGCTTTTGTCCAATATAGGTGGTCTAATACAGATGGCTTCACTTGGGAAGATATTCTCCAGATCAGATTGGCACAGGAACAGAAGTTATGAGTGTGCAGCAGCAGAAGAGGCAGAAGCATGAAAAGGTAATGAAGTGCTGGTGTTAGGGGACTGTGGTTACACTGGAGGCTCTGTGGATGACCCTGGGGCACCATGGCTCGCAATAGGGGCATTGTGGCTAGTGCTGTGGTTGACACTATTATTGGGGCTCTGTGGGGCTTAACGTAAGACACATAGAATAGCCAGGCTGTCACACCAATAAAAAAGGGGATGAACCAATGGCAACTTTCACCCAATTAATATCAGTATGGATCAGCAATCTAATACTGGTGTCCCATGGCATACACAAATAAGAGTGCATCAGTGTCCTATGCAAGAATTGCATCTTCACTTTGAACATTATTTTACAGTCTACGTCTGGATAGAATCCACATATAATGTTGAGCAAGTTTACAAAATATATGCTGTATAGAGTTGAACTGTTTTATAGAAAAAACTGCTAGAGGGAGAATAAAAAGTCTTATCACTATGACAATAAAGACTTGTAAAATTTAATTATTAATTGTAACATCCTTAATTCTGTGTCTTCCTGCTCCCTTGAGGGTTACCATAATGGATAAGATGTAACATCATGAGATGCAACTGTTGCAATATCAGTGGAACGGTCCACATAAAAATTCAGTAAAAAGGTCCAGTGCTAATACAATATTGAATAAAAAGTAGTTTCAATGCTGGATTAACAAGAAAATGGAGGATTTTGAAGATGGGCGTCATTGGGTGGGCACTGAGGATGCATCATCAGCTATTAGTTTGGTCAGTTATCATGCCATCATATCTATCAAAATTTATAATTTCACATTCTAGTAAAATTGCTTAGCCTTCGAATGCTCACCGGCTATTCCACTCTTGACGATAATGTAACCTACAATACAAACCTACATACTCTTCAAAAGATACATTAAAAGCGCTCAGGAGACATAGGTATAAATGAAAGGTAAACATCTCAATTTCTTAGGAACACATATTGCTCAGTAGATATATTATGGACGTATCTTGGCCGGTTTTGAGAGCTGATGTTAAAGATTTACTACTGCTCATTAATTATATGGTCTCCACAGGACAGCGTTGAAATATAAGATGTGATTTCAGTGCCAAAGTTGTAATATCTAAATGTATCATCAACAAACCAACAGTTTTAGACTAGCAATAAAGATGTTAACATTGTGTAATGTGTACAACCTCCAAGGTAATTTATACCTTGGGATGTCCTTAGGATTTACACCGCACTGGCAATGTCAAAATGTTTGAACAGTTTTGGAGGTAGAAACATTTTAAGACCTTTTGTTAAGCCTATGTATGATGAATGTGTTTTCCAAGCCTATCAATTTCACAGTCGGTTTAAAAGTTGAAAAATAACTTTAGCTTTGATCTTTTACCCTAGAAAATTCAAATTTAATAAAAAATAAATAAATACCTCCTTGTTACCAAAGCTCAACTAGTTGGCGCAGTTGTCCTCGAAATATCATTTACTGAAGTGGCAGTAGGGTTTGGGAAATGATGACCATAAGCTGCAGCTTCCCTTCTTCAGGAAAACTCTCTTGGACTTTCAACAAATTCAAGGGGTATATATATTTTTTTTTTACCTCTGTCTGAGTTGCACTCCAGCACAGAAAAAGTTTGGCAGGGATGATGAATGACTGAGGTAGTCATTGAGTTGGCACAAGCTAACCTGGGGTGCGCAGTCCACCTTTCTTCAATCATGCCCAGCCAGTAGGCAAGGACTATGCTGGTGGTACAGGTTGCGCTTCCCAAGATAGTCTCCAATATACAGTCCAGTTGCAGATGTGAACCGTTTCGTTGTCGGTAAAAGGCGGGATAAGGCCTTACCATTCTTTGATTCAGGACGGTACGTAATATGGAATGAGAATCTGGAAAAGAAGAGAGGCCACCAGGCCTGTCAAGGTTTTAAAATGTCATTAACAATATGTTGAAAAAAGTAGCAGTAGCATTACCAAGCCCAAAAGGCATTAAAAATGTCCTTAGCTTTTCTGATTGGCGATCTTCCACTCGACGCCCTCTCGGATGCGGACAGGCTTATAAGCACCCCATAGGTCTAATTTGCACAAAATCTTAACCTTAGACTTTGAATAAGCTCTGGGAACAGTGAAAGGGGATAGGGATTTGTGATGGTAATATTATTAAGCACTCAAGTCGATACATGGCCAAAGCAAATTATCTTTCTTTTGAACATAGAAAACCCTGGCTCCCGCAGGAGAAGTAGAAGGCAAGACAAGAGTGGCGCTGTTTCTGGAAAAAAGCACTCTATCTTTTCTATCCCCATACAACCCTTTTAAATGATAAAACTCTGGCTTCATGCAGCCGCTCCTAGAGAGAGCTTACGGCAAAGGATTAATACAGATCTCATTAAACTCACAGGGAACTGTATACATCTGTGCAGTGAACCTCTAGTGGTGGCTGACCGCGTGGAGGGAAGTGGGAGCAGTTTATTGCCGAACCTCGTTTCAACATGAACCACATAGCAGTGAACTAGTTTCCTCTATGGAAGAGATGCCACTAGATTCAGTTTGTAAATGAAGACACTCAGATAGTAAGTATATATTAAGCATAGTATTTAAGCTAATCCCTAATATACTGTATAAGTATAGCTTCACCAAAGGTAAGGCTACGTTCACACTTGCATTGTATAATCTGTTATTCTGATCCATTTCTTTTTATCAGAATAACGGATAAAAACGTATCCGTTAAAAATCCCATTGAAATCAATGGTATTTTTAATTGCATCCGTTAGCGTCTGTTAGTCATCCGTTTTTTTGGATGTGGATAAGGACTTTTTTCTCCGTTCAAAAAAAACGGATGTCTGACGGATGGGTTATTTTTATCATTGGTGTCGATGTAAAATGGATACAAACAGATTGTAATATGTTTGGATCTGTTATTTTGATACGATCTGCTGATCTAAGAAGGGATCAGAGTAACAGATTATACAACGCCAGTGTGAATTTAGCCTAGTTTTTAAAGCTATTTCTATACAATATATGCCCATTATATGATATGGACATATATAAGAACATTAATAAGTGCCTCCAGTTCACAAAGCTGAACTAAATTCAACCGATGATACAGCGTTACTATACAAATGAATCAAACTTTATTCCGATTACACGGCTGTCTCAATGACAGTTAAGTATGGAATCATTTAAGTTTATTTTGTTACATTTCTAAGTTATGTGAATCACAAAGGATTTAAGACAAATACATTTGCTCTTGATCTGACCTACAAATGTTCCCGAGCTTCAGTTTTGATCACGCCAGCCAATGTGTGTTGTTTTAACCCAACTATTTGTTTGAAAAAGAATCTGAACATACTGTATTGTTTAGGTAAAATATGATATAACAAAAACACAAGCCAAAAGGCATTAGAAAAAGTTACAAATATATATTTAAGTGGTACCTGCAACAAAGAAGAGAAGCCAGCCTTACAGCCAACATCTAATGAATTCCCTGTGAAAGTAATTGAAGCGCTCTCTGCCAGCTCCACATTCATGTCTGCCAGCTGTGCCAATTTTAATTGTAATTTGCTGGACCAAAGCCTGAGATTTTAGAGGCAGCAACTGGAGAGGAAAGAAACAGGGCAAGGATGTCAGAAACGTTATTCCTTACTGTGCAAAAGAACAAAAGATAAACTGTTTTGTCAGGATTCAACACGCTAGAGACTCTTTTTGTTGAAGTTTCTGCGCTAACATGAATATACATGAGTTTCCGTTCGCTGTTACCTGGAGAGATTATTCACCATTTTAATATTCAAGAAAAAACACAAAATAATAATAATAATAATGACGATGAGCCTCCCACACACACAGAGCCCAATACAATGGTCAAATGGCCAGGGCCCTTGGAGTTTTCTCCACTGTGAACATTTGATGGGCACCTAGAATAAGGCCTCATGCACACGACCGTAAAAATCGTCCGTAGAAATTGTCCGTAATTGCGGACCGCAATTACGGTTCGCAATTATGGACCCATTCACCTCTATTGTCCACAGACACCTTCTCGTTTATTTACGGGAAGGCGTCCGGGCCGTAGAAATGTATCGCAAAACATAGGACATGTACTATCTTTTGCGTTTTAGGTGCTGTGCTCGCATACTTTGTATGGAAGCACGAAAATGCGGGCGGTAGTCTGCGGCCAGCCGTGCCCGCAATCACGGCCCGTGATTATTGGCACAGCTGTGTACATGGGGCCTAAGGGAGAAGATTTTTGTAATATGAGGGCCCCTATGGAGGAGAATTTTATACGGATAACATGATCTTTATATACAATATATTTAATGGTGCCCTACTAAAGTTGCTGTCTCAAGCTGGCACATCAATAAGTTGACTGCGGATTTTCTAACCCTCGGTGAGTTATCACCTAAAGCATCACCTAACATGCAGGATCTTGTTCTGGCTTATAGAAGGGGTCCTCAGCCGGGGACCCACCTTTATGATGTCTATATGTCCTAATAAAGCATATGGATAGGGGACGTCCTTATAAGAAACCCCTTTAAACAGAGCAGTGAATAGCGGGTGATAATTAACAGGAGCATGGGCTCTTGCCAGCAGTATCACCCAATGGCACCCTGCCCACACACATGTATACAGTACACAGCCAAACATAACACCCATATGTGCTTTTTGAACATTTTATTCCAAAACATGGGAAGTAAAAGGACGTAAGTTTTCCTTTTGGAGCTATAAATCTCCATAACTTTTAAAAACATTTCCACTAGAGTTGAAACATGGCTGCAAGGAAAGGGAAAGTAGTAATTGCGAAATGCAACTGCTCCACTTTCCTTTGCACCAGTTTTGATAAATTTCCTTAAGGCCAGGTACACACACACACTTGATGCAGTTTATGGTGCAGTATATGGCTCACAAAAAAACACAAATGAAAAGAGATGCGTCAGTCTTTTCTTTATATCTATACTTCCTTTTGGATTCACTTCTGGCTTTTAAAAAAAAACGTGCATCAATAACTGCATCAAAACAGTGTGTGTGATCGTGGCCCTATGGTGTTAATGGTGCCATATTCTTCAAAGTGATTATGCCAGATAACTGGCCTTATTGCATTGCTAAATCTGCCCCGGTGTCTTGTAGGGCTTAGCGAATGTTAAAATCGTGGTTGTTGACATATGTATTTGCTCGTGAATGACTGTTCTACTACAATCTGATTTATACAGCAGTTTATTTCAGTCACTATCCAAGTACCTCAGCTCCACAGTTCCAGTGAGGCCGTGATGTATTCCTTGTTATCATTTTCAGAGAGGTTATTGTGAACAAGTATGGCTTTAATTTCCGTACATTTAGGATGCAGTATTTCTTTTCTACAGGTTATGGTGTCATTCAGAGTTATATGAACAGAAGAGTCCAAAAAAGCTCTCAAATATAATCCAGTCACCCAGCCAGTGATAGCATGTGGTTCTGATAACAAGACCATCACAGGGGATTCTAGTAAAACAAAAGGACGAAAATACATCCAAGAGGAGTCATTGCAGGTATATTGTGAACGGTTATGGTAGTTTTTTTGTAAGGTTAAAATATTGTTCAACCTTTTCAACATCATAGAGGTACCACACCTGTATTATGTTGAAAAGGTTGAGCAATATTTTATCCTTACAAAAAAACTCCCATAATTTAATGGGAGACGATGCCGTTTTTCTTTTTAAAAGGCTCTTTCTACGATACGCTGATTATATGGGTGCCCCGCTGCTAAAACCTCCAGCGATCAGATGTAATCTGTGATGGAACCAGATAAGAGTTCAATCCCTCTGCAGTGCCTCCACAGGGGAAATAGATTATTACACAGTTCCTATTAAAATCAATGGGCCGTTCTGGTCATGCATGGATATGCCAAATCCTAGAGTTAGAGACACTTTGTAACCACACTTCACTCTGCTCTGGTGAATAGATCCTGAATGGGGGATGCACTCTTTTATCCCAAAAATTCCTGATAGGGTATTTTTCTACATAGAAGACCCCTTTAAATGGTTGATAAAATAGAAAAAAAAAATGTATCACCTGATCTTGACTTGGAATGTTGCCTATAGATCATGAGACTTGACATATCAATTATCAATGCAATGTACAAGGTGGTATTCAGCGTAGCACTAACTCAGATCCTTTCATTTTCAAAGCGCCACTTGCAAAGTGATATAGAATTGGGCTGGTTACTATAGAAAATAAACACTGCTTTCTGTGTGCTAGAAAACTGGCGCAGATTATAGTGGAAATCTAGCTCCTAGCTGGTGTAGATGTCACACTATGGGGTGTAGCAATGTAGAGGCCCGCGCTGAGCCCCTAGCTTGCTATCTGCCAACCAAACTACCCACCCCTTCCATTACACACATAATAAAGTTAAAACAAATTAAATGTTTTTTTAAAAATTATACTCGCAGCTTTTTTTCCTCTTCTGCGCCCTCATCACTTCAGTGCCGCTCAGACAAGGGCAGCGTCAGGACATTGAAGTGCCATGTCACATATAAGGTCTGGACGCTGCTCTGCCTCAGGTCCTTGTATGAGCAGCGCTAGAAGGATGAAGGCGCCAGAGAGGTGAGGATAGCAGTCCAACATCATTAACCTGATCTACCAAAAACATTGATTTAAGTGATATTTCTACAATGCAAATAATTTACTTGCTAGGATACGTGCACACGCAAACTCAAATAGTCTGAAAATACGGAGCAGTTTTCAAGGGAAAGCAGCTCCTGATTTTCAGACATTTTTTTAAGCCACTCGCATTTTTTGGGCATTTTTTACGGCTGTTTTTCTATAGAGTAGATTAAAAATGGCTCAAGAAGTGACATGCACTTCTTTTTCGCAGGCATATTTTTACGCGCCGTTTTTCGAAAATAAATGCAGGTCGGAACAGAACGCTGTATTTCCCTCTGAAATCAATGAGCAGATGTTTGTATGCGTTCTGCTTCCGTTTTTTCAGGGCGTAAATGCCTCGAAATACACCTGAAAACACTACGTGTGCACATATCCTTAGTGTAGTATAAAAAAAAACAGAGCCAACAATTACGACCTGCGAGCCACTCAATTGTGGCCCTTGTTTAAGGTAGGAGGGTGGCAAATGTTGCACATGGTGGTTATACTGCATTTCCTCCTGAAATATTGGGGAAAATGGGTCGTTCCAGACATTGTTCTGGTGAAAAACCTACTTTGATTAAAACGTTGATTGGAGAGGGAAAAACATATAGAGAAGTGCAGCAAATTATAGACTGCTCAGCTAAAATGATCTCAAATGCCTTGAAGTAGCAACCAAAACCTGAGGCGCAGAAAGAAGCGGGGGAACTACTGTTGGAATGGATCGAATAGCCAAAATGGCAATGGTTCGGCCAATGATCACCTCCAGAAAAATCAAAGACGACCTGAAGTTACCATTGAGAACTGCTACAATCAGAAGACGAGTAAGTGAAGCCAAGATACCAGCAAGAACAAAGACATGTCCTGAATAGGTTAAAATTTGCCAAGGAACACATTGACAGCCCCTAAAGAGAAATGGCGCAACATCTTGTGGACTGATGAAAGCAAAACTGTTCTTTTTGGGTCAGTTGCCGCAGAGAGTACAGATGTAGCCATCTTTATCTTGACTGAAAACTTGCTGCAGCGTGAGATCACAGAACAAAAATCATTGAAAAAGTCAAGATGAAGACGGCTACATCTGTATGTCAGATGACCCCCGAGCACTGAATTCAAGCCACAGTAGACAGTAAGGGTATGTTCACACACACCAATTACGGAAGAAATTCGGGCGTTTTTGCCCCGAATTACGTCCGAAAAATGCGGCTTGAAAGCGTTGACAAACATCTGCCCATTGAAAGCAATGGGCTGACGTTTGTCTGTTCACACGAGGCGTATATTTACGCGCCGCTGTCAAATGACGGCGCGTAAATAGACGCCCGCGTCAAAGAAGTGACCTGCCACTTCTTGGGGCGTAAGTGGAGCTGTTATTCATTGACTCCAATGAAATGCAGCGCCAATTACGTCCGTAATGGACGCGGCGTTCAAGCGCCTGCACATGCCGTTACGGCTGAAATGACGGGGCTGTTTTCTCCTGAAACCAGCCCCGTAATTTCGGCCGCTGTAGTGTGAACATACCCTAAATCAGGGGTCTCAAGCACGCGGCCCGCGGGCCGCATGCGGCCCTGGGCTGTCATCTGCGGCCCGCAGAACACAGAGCCGCTAGTATCGGCTCTGCTCCGAGACTCTGGAATTCCCTGACATCGCTGTCCACATATGAACAGCGATGTCTGGGGCTTCCCCAGAGCCCCGAGCAGAGCGCTGGTGTCGGCTCTGCTCCGGGGCTCGGTGGAATTCCCTGACATCGCTGTCCGCATATGAACAGCGATGTCTGGGGCTTCCCCAGAGCCTGAGTCCCGGGCAGAGCGCTAGTACAGGCTCTGCTCCGGGACTCTGTGGAATTCCCTGACATCGCTGCCCATATATGGACAGTGTGTCAGGATCTTGCCCAGAGCAGAGCGCTGGTGTCGGCTCTGCTCCGGGACTCTGTGGAATTCACTGACATAGCTGCCCATATATGGACAGTGTGTCAGGGTCTTCCCCAGAGCTGAGTCCCGGGCAGAGCGCTATTATCGGCTCTGCTCCGGGACTCTGGGGAAGCCTCTGACATCGCTGTCCATACATCGACAATGAGGTCAGGGGCTTCCCCAGAGCAGGAGTCCCAGTGATGTCAGGAGCACAGCTGGAGTCCCAGGAAGAGCCTACTAGCGCTCTGCCTGGGACTCCAGCTCTGGGCAAGCCCCTGACATCACTGGGACAGCCTCTACAGAGGGCACTGGGGCAGCCTCTACAGAGGGCATTGGGGCACTATCTAAAAAGGGGCTGCCCAATCTTGACATGTGTGCTAACGGAGCCGCCGGACTGCATTTAGCGACACTTAAACTGGAAAGCTGGATTGTTGAAATAAGCACGTGGAGAAATATCTCAAATTTTAAACCTAGCGCTATTATTATAGTAATGTAGTATTATTATTCTAGTAATATAGTGTTATAGTAGTTCAAATAACTAATTGATTAACAATAATTTTGTATTGTATCAAATTTGAAAGTAATGCGGCCCGTCAACTTCCCATTTTTTCTATATGCGGCCCACTTACCCGGCCGAGTTTGAGACCCCTGCCCTAAATCATGCTATGGGGACGTTTCCCATACCAGTGTTGGGCCTATTTATCGCATAAAAGGGATCATGGAGCAGTTTGAATATATCAAAACACTTTTATTTTTTTTTTCCAGTTTATACATTAAATTTGAGTACTTAACCCTTTAAAGACAAGGCCAATGTGTTTTTTTTTTTTGCTTTTCCTCCCCGCCTTCCTAAAGCCATAACTTTTTTATTTCTTTGTCGATATAGCCATATGAGGACTTTTGTTTTGCGGGACAAGTTGTAGTTTTTCATGGCAGCATTTATTGTACCAAGTAATGTACTGGGAAGTTGAAAAAAAATAAAATATTTGTGAGGTGAAATAGGTAAAAGAACCTCAATTACAGCATTTTTGGGTGGTTTTGTTTTTACGGCATCCATCAGGCAGTAAAAACTACACATTCACCTTTTTCTACAGGTTGATAAGATTACGGAGATACCAAATTTATATGTTTTGTTTTATGTTTTACCACTTTTAAAATAAAAAAAAATTTGCTTAAAAAAAAAATGAAAAAAAAAAAAATGTTGTGTCACCATATTCTGAGAGCCATAACTTTTTTTATTGTTCCATCAATTTAGTGGTGTGGCTTAAATTTTGCGGGGCGAGCTGTAGCTTTCACCGATAGCATTTTAGGGTACATGCGGCTTTTTGATCACTTTTTATTACATTTATTGTTTATTTTTTTTGAGCGAAAGCGACTAAAAAAAACCAAAACCACAGCAATTTGCATATATATATATATATATATATATATTTTTTTTCCGACGTTCACCAAGCGGGTTAAACAACGCTATATTGAGACTTGAACCAGCGATTGTTAGATTGCTGGTACAATACACTGCAATACTAACATATTGCAGTGTGTTGTCATTTTTACAGGCTCCTGTTAAGCCGTGCCAGAGACACAGCTTAACAGATGAAGAAGGCAGTTATCAGGGCCTTCATTAGGCCCCTGGGCTGCCATGACAACCATTGGCACCCCAATTGCTTTGGAGGGAATGGGGGGCGATGAGCTGTTCCCAGCTGTTATTCTCGAGTGTCATCTGTAAAACACAGCTGACACCCGGCGCAGGCTCGGAAAATTACCTCCCCCACCATGACGCAATAGTACGTAGTGGTGCATGAAGAGGTTAAGTTTTTTTTTTTTTATTAGTCCCCCTAGGGGACTTGGACCAGCGATCGTTGAATCGCCTGCATGATATACTGCAATACTAATGTATTGCAGTATTTCGTGATTCTGACAATCTCCTATGAAGCCCTGCCAGAGGGAGGGCTTTAAAGGAGTATAAAGATGGCAAACCTGGGGGCCTTCATTAGGCCCCCAGGCTGCCATGACAACCAGTCACCGGCCGATCCAGACGTGGGGGGCGAGATGGCGTGTTTGAGAGGGCGCCCCCTGATTCTAGCAATTTAAATGCCACAGGTGCGATTGACCACAGCATTTAAGGTGCTAAACGGGCGTTATCAAAGTGATCTTTGATTCCGCCCGTTGCAGGGAGGTGTCCGCTGTGTAACACAGCCGTCACCCTCCGAGTATGGAGCGTACTCAGCCCGTGTGCCCGCTCCAATACTTCCCCTTAACGGCTGCCATGTACGTGGTTAAGGGGTTAAAGAAAAATGCTGGAACGGCTATTTTTTTTTTTATCAGCCTAATATTCCTTTTTCTTTACTTTCTGTAAATGATTAACACAAACTGGAGAAGTTATTATTTTGATGTGGAATTGAATGTGTAATATTTCCAGGGCATTTAGGCAACTAAACGTTATTATTTTGCACTTTATCTGCTTTTTTAAACTCACTGCTATTTTTTTTTTTAACACTACTGTATATACTTCTATAATAAATATAGACCAAACACACAAAGCAGGCACGTACAGAAGAGAATGGTGATAGATTATTTATTCATTTCTGCAAATAAGTTATGTGCTTTTTGTAAGTGGAATAACATTTTTATTAACTTCAAGGCAATTTGGGGTCTCATGAAATACTGCATGGAGTGACAATGGGGGTGGTGGAAGGAAGGATAGCTAAATCAAAAACTTAAGAAAAGTTTTCATTGGTTGAATTGACTAAGTGACCTTCAGGGCTCATGCACACGGCCTCATTACAGCTCCGATTTATATGTAGCTGTAACAGGGTTGCAATAAAAGTGCATGAGACCTCTTCTGTACCTCCATATGCCTCAGACTGCATACAGAGGCAGACAGTCATGGCGTTTTATCGGACCCCGTGGAGGCTGTACTGCGCCGTCTGCTATTGGCCTTACCATTTGCAGGCAAGAGCTGTAAAATGACAAACTTCCCCAATAGCAGATCCTTTACCCACTGGAGTAGAAATGCGCTAACCCTGCCCTCGCTGCACCTACCCACTACGCCAGGCAAAGCGATGGTCTCCCAGGTCTTATAAAATTTCCATTCAAATAAATGGAGTGGCGACTGGTTACATTCAAGCTGCAGTTTGCAGCAACTGCTCTGAAGTCATAATACAATCTAAGCCTACGAGGAGCTCCAACACATTGAAATAGCTTCTGTTTAAATTTGGTCTCTCCCCATCAAAGGGGGCATTGGATTGGTTACCCTTCAGTTCATTGACCACGTCAGTTTAACATGGGTAAATTGCTCGTAGCCCCTTGTATCAGTCCACATAAAGATATCTAATCACAGAGAGCCCTTTTTAAAAGGGTGGTATGAGAAATTTAAAAAAAAAAAAAAAGTGTCTTTTTTCCTCCAAAACAGTGCCACTCTTGTTAATGGGCTGTACGTGGTTTTGCCTCTCAGTGAAAAGTGCTGGGCTGCAATACCAATAACAGCCTACACACAAGAGCGGTGTTGTTTCTGGGTGAGCAAAAACCCAAAACCTAAACCTTTTCCAATCTCATACAACCCATTTAAGTTTACAAAAACCGAACTTTACTTTTTGAGCGTTTGTCTTTAAATGTGGTACTTGTAGGTGGGGGGAAGGAATATGAATACTATAATAACCGAGAACTGATGACAAAAAAAAAAAAAGTCCTACTTTAGCAACATAGTAGCAATAGAATATTTTGTTTCTACATTCAGCGTAATAAATTGTAAATCACACAGAGAGGAAAGCAGAGGGGGACATGAAATCCTGGTCACAACATGCAATGGAAACACAACATTCTGGATATAGTAACAAGAAAACTTCTCGAACAGTTAATTCTGACAGGAAGCAGTTCCTGGAAACTGGGGTATGACTCCTCCATTGACTATAAACCCATATTCAGGAGACTCATGGAGAAGTGATGACTTCTTAGGGATTTGGTACGCGTCTTACAAAACAGTACCAGAGGAAATTGCAAATTTGTTGGCAAAGTGATAAAAAGACATCTGCTTGAACATGCTTGTGTGTGCATCCGGAGACAAGCGAGGGGTCGTCTTCAACAATGTCTGCGCTGGGATTGTGTAACACTCAAATATTTTAACAGAAGACACAACTGTACAGCGAGGAGCAACGTAGGAGATCGGGGATGGGGGGGGGGGGCAACTAAGACTTAGCTACATAGTATAGAAATGTGTTGCAATGTAAGAAAGTTAAAAAGGACAACATGAACAGGTGGCATTGTAGTTAACGCAATTGCGAACGCACTTTCGTTCATGCCGCTGGTAAAAAGTCAAAAGTTTCATGCGCTTAACATTTCTGACTGCAAATCTGCTGAACGATATTCTACAAATATTTGCCTCATGATACAAACAAATATGTGCAAACTGGTAAGGTCCCTAAATGAACTGTAAATGATTTTATATACAGGAAACTGGTATGACTATACGCGGATCATAGGAAGATCGTACGACGACTATTTTATAGCATGGAGCAGTATCCGCCACAAGGTCCTCCCCTGCCAACTTCTTCATTAGACAACCGAACGCCTTTGTTGTGGGATTCGCTTTCCCATAGTCCTGGAGTCTGTATGATCTTTTCCACAAGTTCTTCAAAGGCACACTGAACGCCGTCTCTGGTCTTTGCACTGGCCTCTGGAATAGAAGACAAATAAGTATTGGTGACGGTGTCCCGCAGAATCATTTCATGGAATAGACTAAATCGGCAAATGATTGAATGAAGACTGGTTATAGACACGCCTTACATTTATAACGGAAATAAAAATCCTGCAAATAAAACAAAAATTAACGCCTTTTTCCCACCCTCTAACAAAATATACTATATAAGTATTGGGACTAGGGATGTCACGATACCAGAATTTGGACTTCGATACCGATACTTCGTTTAGTATTGTGATTTCAATACCAAAAGATACTTTGCCAACAGTAATAAAAAAAAAAAGTTCTTCGATTTTCTGATGTGAGGCACGAGGTGTGATGAATTTAACCTCCATGTGCCTCACATTAATAGTAATTAACCCCATTATGTTTCTCAGTCATAATGGGTTAATGTGTGAGGTACATGATGGGGCTAATTATTATTGTGTAGGTTATTACGGCCGCGCCAATACCGAATATGTGTATGTTTTATGTATTGAGATTTATTTAAAATGTTTATTGTAAAAAAAGGTGTAGGTGTATTTTTTAAAATGTAATATTACTAGGTTTTTACTTTATTTTTAAACATTAATGTACTGGCATATAGCTATATGCCAGTATATTAGCCTGTGTACTGATCGTACACAGGCAGTTGTTAGGACATACCCAAGTATGCCCTAACAGGAAATATGGTAAGACAACCCTGGGGTCCTTCAATAGACCCTGGGCTGTCAGCCCATATATGCCATGTCCCTCAATAGTGTCACAGGGATTCCCTGTGATGTGATCCAGGGGCACCCCCCCCCCCTTCTCATTTTCCCCTGAATGCTGCAGTCAGCTTTGATCGCAGCATTCAGGAGAATAACGGCGAAAATAAAGAGGTTTCTCTGATCTCCCCCGTTATAGAGCGTGGCTGCGGTTGTGTAATACAACCATTGCCCCGCTCCTGACATTAAGTTTGTGCGCGGTCAGCATGATGTGATGTGGCCGACGCTGCACTAATGAGCAGCGGTTCAGGCACTGAGGACAGAACATGGGGGTGTTTTGTAGCGCGCCCGCCATGTTCGGTTTTCAGTGCCGCCGCTCATTAGTGCAGCGCCGGCCGCATCGCATCATCCGGACGGCGCGCACTTGTTGTCAGGACTCAGGAGCGGGGCAGTGACTGTATCACACAGCCGCAGCCCCGCTCTCATACATTCATGTGTTACAATACTGAGCTGTGCGGCCACACAGCTAAGTATCAAAATACATGAAAAAACAGTATCGAACCGTTTGGGGGAGCACGGTATCGAAACAGTATCGAAGTTTCGATGCATCGTGCATTCCTAATTAGGACACCTCTTAATCATTGAAATCAGGTTTTTCATTCAATCCCACTGCCACAGGTGTATAAAAGCCAGCACCTCGCCATGCAGTCGCCTTTACAAACATTTGTGAAATAACGGGTCGTTCTAAAGAGCTCACTGAATTCCAGCGTGGTCCTGTAATAAGACGCCACCATTGTAGCAAGTCCGTACGTGACGTGCTCCTAAATATCCACAATAAACTGGAATTGATATTATTGTAAAGTGGACGTGTTTAGGATCCACAGCAACTCAGCCAAAAAGTGCAGACCACGCAAAGTTACAGAGCGGGGTCGCCGAGTGCCGAGACACAGAGCATAAAAGTCGCCAACAATCTGCTGACTTAATAACTGCAGAGTATAAACCTCCTCGGGTATCAACATCTGCACAAAAACTGTGCCCCTGGAGCATCATGGCATGGGTTTCCATGGCCGAGCATCTACATGTCAGACTTGCATCACCAAGCACAATGCCAAGTGTCAGATGGAGTGATGTAAAACACGCCGACACTGGAGCAGGGGAAACATGTTCTGTGGAGTGATGAATCACACGTCTCTACCTGGCAGTCTAATGGACGAGTCTGGGTTTGGTGAATGCCAGGAGAACGTTACCTGCCTGACTGCATTGTGCCAGCTGTAAAGTTTTGTCGAGGGAATAATGCTATGGGGTTGTATTCAGGGGTTGGTTTAGGCCCCTTCGTTCCGGTGAAGGGAAATCTTAATGCTTCGGCACACCAGGACATTTTGGACAATTGTAGCTTCCAACTTTGTGGGAACAGTTTGGGCAGGCCCTTTTCTGTTGCAGCATGAATGTGCCCAGTGCACAAAGCAAGGTTCATAAAGACATGACATGGTTGAATGAGTTTGGTGTGGAAGATCTTGACTGGTCCGCACAGAGTCCTGACCTCAAACCCAACAGGGACTGCCATTTGGTGTGAAACACAATGTATGCAGCACGCGACAGGTATCACATATGGGGATATGTACTGCTCGCAGATGAAGGGGGAGCTAGGGTCCACCCAGGGTTGCCTTTAGTTCACCACTTGTCTGCCAGACGTAAAATAATTCCAGCTGTAAAACGGCATTTAAGATATACTATACCGAGCACTTATCTAAAAACGGTCACTGTCAAAGCCAGAGCCCCCAAATATTCGCCATTAACAATGAGGTACCATAACATAACACAATTTCTATTATGTAAAATAATTAGTCTGAGTTCATTAAACCTGAATCATTAAGTGGTAGAATGACATCTATATGCCCTGAAATCACCAGTAACTGATCGGGTGTAAATCTTCAGATCTTGTTCCTTTCGGCAGGCGTTATGCTGACTTTTTACTAAATCTAGATTTAACTGGAGGGCAATGACAGGTTCTGAATCCCACAGAGCTGCACTCGATAATCAAAAGAAAACACATTAGGTATCATTAAAATTTACTACTACGCTTTCCAGGGGTCAAGCTTTATGATTCTTGGCAAATGCATTTGAATGAAGTCTGAAGCTATAAGAGGTGGATGCTGGACATGGAGGTGAACAGCCTGACCCGGGGAACCTCGGAGGGGTGTATACAGGGATATAGCTGCTACAAATTACTAAGGGTTTCTGCAGCTTTTAATAAATTGCAATCAGTTGTAATGAGCACGGGACAATTTCATGGTTTGTAATATATTTCATGCAGTAATACTGTCCCCAAGAATGAGGTGTGCGGTGGCCCCACGCCAGACCTGCCACATTGTACACATCCGTCCATCTAATTCTAGGTTTTCATAGCTCATGTTGGACATGTTTTCTGTAAACAGCTCAGTTAGTGTATACACGGTGCCGAAGATCTCATCAGGGGTGTTTTTTTTAGCACTGCACCAAAAAGGGGTTCAGAGGGGCTTGATTTCCTTAGGTTGATCGTGTCTGCCCTGGTGAAAGCTTCCTTTTAATAGGCTTGTGTAGGATTAGAAAACCAGGTCTGCTTTTATTTATTTTTTTAATATATAAACAGAGCCTCTCTTGTCTATGGGCTGTGCCTGGTATTGCAGCCCCATTGACTTGAATAGGGTTGAGCAGCAACACCAGCCACAGCCCGTGGATCAGAATAAGGGCAGATACAGACGGACGTTGCGTTTTTGCGCGCGCAAACAACGCACCGTTTTGCGCGCGCAAAAACCATTTGACAGCTGCGTGTGTCATCCGTGTATGATGCGCGGCTGCGTGATTTTCGCGCAGCCGCCATCATAGAGATGAGGCTAGTCGACGCCCGTCACAGTCCAAGGTGCTGAAAGAGCTAACTGATCGGCAGTAACTTTTTCAGCACCCTCGACAGTGAATGCCGAACACAATATACAGCAACCTGTTAAAAAAAAAAGAAAAAAAGTTCGTACTTACCGAGAACTTCCCGGCCGTTGCCTTGGTGACGCGTCCTTGGTGACGCGCCTCTCTTGACATCGGACCCCACCTCCCTGGATGACGCGGCAGTCCATGTGACCGCTGCAGCCTGTGCTTGGCCTGTGATTGGCTGGAGCTGTCACTTGGACTGAATTGTCAGACTGGAGGAAGAAGCCGGGAGTTATCGGTAAGTCAGAACTTCGTTTTTTTTTACAGGTTCATGTTTATTGGGGTCGGTAGTCACTGTCCATGGTGCTGAAACAGTTTAACTCTTTCAGCACCCTGGACAGTGACTATCTCCGGACTTCGCGTACCGGAAATTTTTTTGCCGGGTTCAGCCAAAACGAGTTCGGCCGAACCCGGTTAAGTTCGGTTCGATTGTCCGGGTTCGCTCATCTCAAAGACACTCCATTTGGATGTTTGGAAACAGAAAAGCACGTGGTGCTTTTCTGGTTACATTCATCCTTTTGACAGCTGGTTCGCTGTTTCAGTCGGTTCGCACGGAAGTGCTTCCGTGCGACCTGCGTGGTTTTCGCGCACCCATTGACTTCAATAGGTGCGTGATGCGCGAAATACGCGAAGATATTGAACCTGTCGCGCTTTTTGCGCAGCTGACAAACGCTGCGCAAAAAGCACGGACTGTCTGTACTGCCCCATAGACTTGTATTGGTCTGTGCGTGGCGCGTGAAAGCCACGCGGCCCGCACGGACCGAATA
Organism: Rhinoderma darwinii; assembly: GCF_050947455.1. Taxonomy (NCBI): domain Eukaryota; kingdom Metazoa; phylum Chordata; class Amphibia; order Anura; family Rhinodermatidae; genus Rhinoderma; species Rhinoderma darwinii. The sequence goes on from NC_134691.1 coordinate 316,935,844, forward strand.
CACGCTCGTGTGAATCCCCCCTTACAGATTATACAGCGCAAGTGTGAACTTAGAGCGCTACAATGGTTTATCAGACAACGTGCAGAGGGATGTAGAAGTACACCTCATCCTCCTGTTCCAGAAATAAAGTCAATACCCACAAAATGGTATCCGCTTTAGGCCCCATGCACACGACCGTCTTCAGTCCATGATATATGGTTCGCATGTCGGCCGCATTTCCCGGACCTAACAGACTGCAGGGAGCCGGGCTCTTAGCATTAGTTACGTCCCGTGCTGAAAACATGATTGCGGTACAGGACAGTTTTCCCGCAGCGAGGCAGGGACTCCTAGTATCGTACAGAACTATGATGCTAGGAGCCCGGCTCCCTGCACTGTGTCCGGTCCGGGAAATGCGGCCCATATAGGACGGACCGAACACGGTCATGTGCATGGGGGCCTTACACTTTCAATCCAAGATGTGCACGTTCAGTAAAACAGAATACAAACGGACATAGTGCAAAAAAGCCAGGCCCGGAAGAAGCGGTTCCTGGTGAAAGTGGAGTCCGGCTGGTTTTATGTTGGACGCCATGCAGATATATATATATATATTTATTTATTATCTCTCACTGAACATGAACATCTTAGATTGAAAGTGTAAAGCGGCGGATTGACTTTTTACTCGTGGAGCAGGAGGAAGAGGTGTATAGCTATGTCCCTCATTCGGTCGTCTGAACCGGTAGAGCGCACAATTGTTTTTATGGAATATGTGGAGTAAACTTGCAAGAACATGTGACGCGCATGCAATCTTCATCCAGATGTTGCCCTGCTCCGATTGCAAACAATGGCAAGAGAGCCAACAGCCATGCCATCAGTCTACACAGCTATTACCCAAGAAAATAGTTACTGGAAGAAAACAAAGGCCAACCGAGTTCAACAAAAGACTTCGGAAAACATCTAAAGATAAACCACTGCATTACTCACACGAAATGAATCCCAGATATTGACCAATAACAGTGAACGCGACAAAAAAAAAGTGGAGCAAATCGTACAGCACAAGAAATACTCATCAGCCTAACTGGGCGTGGAGCCATCCTCCGAGCCAGCCAATACAGCTCGAGGGCAAAGGATATCAGACGATCATGAAATGATTCCACTTCACAGGTGAAGTTACAATGTGTCAAATCTATTATGTGGAAAGATACAAGTAACGTCTCCGAGGAGCTGTAGGCAGCGATACATGTAACTGGTTATTTAAATACAATCAATACCATATTGTTTCTCCTTTAAGATGTGGTTAAAGAAAGCAAATGAAGGAGTAGAAAAAAACAACTCTGTGGTCTGAGAAGCAGACGGTTTCCGGTCTTGTCCATAACTTAAGACCCCCAGATCTCTGGAACAAAGGGAGGAAGCCGACATGGAACAGTAAACCCAACTGGTCCAAACCACTCAACCCAGTCCTCCGGGCCCTACCAACAACATGATTTAAGAGCAAGTGCACACAGGGGGGGGGGGGGGGGGGGGGGATGCGCTACATTAAAGTTCACAGCGTATCCCGCAGGGAATTCAGCCCGCAGGAGCACACAAAATTGCGGTGCAGATTTTCACCCGTAATCTCCGCTGGGGAAACCGTGCTCGGGAAAAAAAAAAAAAGCGTTTGATTGGCTTTAGCAGTCACATGGGATAAATCATCATCCCAGGTGGCCAAGTATAAATCGTTTTATTCTTTTTAAATCAAAACAAGGTTTGTGTGGTTTTTTTTATGATTTGCACATTGTGCCAGAATCGCAGCTTTGCCGTGGCAAAAATTGCAGCATTTGCCTATTCATTGAGGACTTTACCTCCCCATTGACTTCAATAGGGAAAACACGCAGCAGAAGAGCAGCGATTCCACAGCATCATTCTGACATGCTGCGGATTAACCCCTATCCGCACCAGGACGTAACTGTCCGTCGTTGCGGGAAGTTACTTCCCGCACGAGGACGTACAGTTACTGAGTTAATCCCGGTGCACACTGTCGGCGACAGTGTGCACCGGGAACCAGGAGGTCAGCTGTCGCCGACAGCTGACACTCCCCTCTTGCCGGCCAGCGGTCCTTTGCCGCTGATTTCGGCGCATTAACCCCTTAAATTCGGCGATCGGGTGCAATCGCCGAATTTTAGGGGTTTCTAACATATCGGCAGACCCCCGTCCGAAATCGCGGGGTCTGCCGATAGTTAGTATGGCAAACGGAAGCCAAACAATGGCTTCCGGGTCTGCCATGGACAGAAGCCCATCAGGACCAACCTTCGGCTGGTCCTGATAGGCTTCCTGTCAGAGTGACAGAAAGTCACTGTGCCGTTCCCGATGCACACTGTCGGCGACAGTGTGCATCGGGAACTTGGAGATCAGCTGTCCCCGACAGCTGACACTCTCCAGTGTTGCCGATCAGCGGCTCATCGCCGCTGATTTCGGCAATTAACCCGTTACATGCGGGGCTTGATTGCGATCTCCGCATGTAGCGGGTTTGTAGCGCATCAGCAGCCCCCATGCAATCGTGGGGGCTTCTGATGCTTGTGATGGCACCCGGGGGCCAGACAACGGCCCCCAGGTCTGCCATGTATGTCAGCCTATGAGGATCAGCCTCTGCTGATCCTCGTAGACCAACTGTCAGAGTGAATGTGACGTCACACTGACAGTTGGAATACATTACACCACCTAGGTAGTGTAATGTATTCTAGCAGCGATCAAAGCTGCAGGTCAAAAATATAAAGTGTAAAAAGTAAAAAAAAGTTAATAAAAATGTTTTATAAAAGTGTAAAAATAAAAGGTTTTGTTCTCCTATAATAAGTCATTTATTATAGGGAAAAAATGAAAACGTTAAAAAAAAGTACACATATTTGGTATCGCCGCGTTTGTAACGACCCAATCTATGAAACTATAATGTTAATTTTTCCGCACGGTGAACGCCGCAAACAAAATAAACTGAAAACTGTCAGCATCGCTATTTTTTGGTCACCACCCCTCCCAAGATATAGAATAAAAAGTGATCAAAAACTCGCATTTACCCCAAAATGGTACCAATAAAAACTACAACCCGTCCCGCAAAAAAAAAGACCCCCCACAGCTTTTTTGACGAAAAAATAAAAAAGTTACAGCTCAGAATAGCGTGTCCCAGAAAATAAATTATTTTATAGAAACTTCATTTTATTGTGCAAACGCTGCAAAACTGAAAAAAAACTATACACATATGGTATCGCCATAATCGTACCGACCAGCAGAATAAATTAAAACGTAATTTATTGCGCACGGTGAACGCTGTAATAAATAAAGAATTTAAAGCGCCAAAATCGCTGTTTTTTGGTCACCCTAGCTCTAAAAAAGATCCTGAGGGGCCAAAATGCTCACTATACCCCTAGAAAAATTCCTTGAGGGGTGTAGATTCCAAAATAGGGTGACTTTTGGGGGGTTTCCACTGTTTTGGTCCCTCCGGGGCGTTGCAAACCCGACATGGCACTGAAAACCAATCCAGCAAAATCTGCTTCCAAAATCCAAAAGGCGCTCCCTTCCTTCTGAGCCCTGCTGTGGGTCCAAACATCAGTTTACGACCACATATGGGGTATTGCCGTAATCGGGAGAAATTGCTTTACAAATGTTGGGCGGCTTTTTCTCCTTTATTCCTTGTAAAAATGAAAAAATGCTATGTTTCCACAGAAAAATAGGTGATTTTCATCTTCACAGACTAATTCCACTAAATTCTGCCAAAAAACTGTGGGGTCAAAATGCTAACTATACCCCTAGAAAAATGCCTTGAGGGGTGTAGTTTCCAAAATGGGGTCACTTTGGGGGGGTTTCGGCTGTTTAGGTACCACAAGACCTCCTCAAACCTGACATGGTGCCTAAAATATATTCCTAAAAAAAGGAGGCCCCGAAATCCACTAGCTGCTCCTTTGCTTCTGAGGCCTGTGTTTCAGTCCATTAGGACACTAGGGCCACATGTTGGATATTTCTAAAATCTGAAGAATCTGGGCAATAAATATTGAGTTGCGTTTCCCTGGTAAAACCTTCTGTGTTACAGATTTTTTTTTTATTACAAATGAATTTCGGCAAAAAAAATGAAATTTGTAAATTTCACCTCTACTTTCCCTTAATTCCTGTGAAACGCCTAAAGGGTTAAAATATTTTCTGAATGTGGTTTTGAATACCTTGAGGGGTACAGTTTTTAAAATGGGGTGATTTATGGGGACTTTCTAATATATAAGGCCCTCAAAGCCACTTCAGAACTGAACTGGTCCCTGAAAAAATAGCCTTTTGAAATTTTATTGAAAATATGAGAAATTGCTGCTAAAGTTCTAAGCCTCGTAACGTCCTAGAAAAATAAAAGTACGTGAAAAAAAATGATGCAAACATAAAGTAGACATATGGGAAATGGTAACTAGTAACTATTTTGTGTGGTATTACTATGTGTTTCACAAGCAAATACATTTAAATTTAGAAAAATGCTAATTTTTGCAAATTTTTGCTAAAATTTGAAGTTTTTCACAAATAAATATTGAATTTATCGACCAAATTTTTTCACTAACATAAAGTACAATATGTCACGAGAAAACAATCTCAGAATCGCTTGGATAGGTAAAAGCATTCCGGAGTTATTACCACATAAAGTGACACATGTCAGATTTTAAAAAATAGGCTGTGTCCTGAAGGCCAAAACAGGCTGTGTCCTAAAGGGGTTAAAGAAAACTTGTCACAGGTCAGTTATGAATGGTTTTGCTGCAGATTTTTTCTGCTGCTACTGTAATAGGATACAAATTTTCCACAATTAAATCCTATGAGGAAAATCTGCAGGATTTACACGGTGTGTCTCCTTACCCTCCTAAGATAAACACCTGTATATACCGTGCATAGCTGCTATGGGGGGTGGGGGTAAAGATAGGATTTAGCCAAAAGCAGCTACAAAAGACAAAATTATTTATATCATATTTTACCCATTTATGACAAATCCTTCTTTATATGCAATGCTGGGCAGAGTATAATCTTCTCATGTAAAAAATACATCATCAAATTTGAGCATTTAGCTGTGACGATATAGTGATCTTAAAGAGAATCTCCACCTTTTATCATCATGTCGTTTTTAGGTCCCAAATTCTGTGTCAATTAATTTCTTAATATATCTTTATAGCAGACAAAGCTTTTTTTGCTGGTGTCCTGCAGCCACCACTAGAGGGAGCTTATTGCATACTGTTTACAATAACAAAATGTGACTATACCGGATAAGGCTTCGTTCACATCTGCGTTAGGGCTCCGTTCAGTCGGAACTTTTCAGCAGGGGAACCCATGAACGGAACCCTAACTGAAACCATAGGTTTCCGTTTGCATCTCCATTGATTTCAAATGGTTTCTGTTTGTCTCCGTTGTGTAAGGTACCATCGTTTTGACAGGATAAATAGCGCAGTCTACTACGGTATTGATTCCGTCAAAACAACAGAATCCTTACACAACTGTGACACACGGAAACCATTTGCACCGGATCCGTCACCATTGAAATCAGTGGTGATGCAAACAGAAACCTATGGTTAGGTTCTGTTCATGGGTTCCCTCGACAGAAAGCTCAGACGGAACCCATGAACGGAGCCCTGACGCAGATGTGAATGAAGCCTTAGTAAGACGCTACCATACCGTCCAGTTGTCTAAGGCTGAGAAGATACGAACGGGAAGTTCTGAAACTCGTTCAACACAGGAAATCAAAAGATTGTCATACCTATGAACAACATTGAGTGTTTTCGTGCAAACTTGAGACCCTCGTTTCGGTCTACTTCTCTGTTATCCTGCAACAAAAAAAAAAAATTGGTTTTAATATTAGTATAAAAAAAAATATGAATATCTGACAACATTTTGTAACTTTTCCATGAATACAGGTCTCTTACGTGGCTAAAAGTATTAGGACATCAGAAATGAACACTACTATTAGGTGCGTAAAATCGTGAGGTGGAGCCATGTGACCTTCAGACGCAACCATTACCCGCAGAATAGTAATGGGGATGCCAGCAGCTTTCAGTATGGCTCTGGCATAGGTTCCCGCCATTCCAACCAGTCAGTCTAATTTCTGCCCTGCTTGAGTTGCACTGATCAATTTAATGCGGATATTGAGACAAAGACAACAACCACAGATGTGAAAAACACCAAAAAGTTCCAAGCGTCTCTGGAAGGAACATCACAAGAAGCGTTCAATGGGGGCTTAGTGCAGGCCTGGACCAGTCCTAAGTATCAGCTAGTCAACGTGCTTAAACTTGTGTTTTTTTTTCTATTGATGTCTACGAAATGTCTTCCTGCCTGGCTATAAAAATAAAATAACCTCCTGGTGTGATCTAACTGGATCCTGAAGTCTATAGTGGAGAGAGTTTCCATCGATGATTAGCTGTATATACAGCACTTACATCATATAGAACTGGGCGCTCCCATTTATCTGCTAATGCTAGGCTACGTAAACCTTTGTAGCCCCATTTTTTTTAATTTAATGTATGTTTTGGCGTTTTTAAACATTTTTCAAATTGACATTTATTTCAATATTCATTTACTTTTTGAGATGCAGCTTGTGTGTAAGGACTATACAATGAAGCTGCAAAGCACCGCTATAAGCCAAAATCAGTCAGTCTGCTGGACTGACGGCTCGGCTGACAGTGTTGGAGGTTATAACCCGAATACCGATCACATCTACATTCATAGACCCTGAACCACAAAAAATAAAACGTTTAATAAATGTCAATTTGAAAAATGTCTAAAAACACAACACAAATATCATATAAAAATAAAAAGCTACGAAGGTTTTACACAGCCTTTAAGATTGATATAAATAAAGCTGATTTAAGGCCTCGGTCACATCTACGTTGAAGGCTCCTTGAGGGCCTCCGTCACAGACCTGGGTAAACATACAAGATACAATAGCGCAGCATGTTGCACTACTGTTTTCTGTAAAGCCACAGACACCCCGACCACAGACATCCCTTCAACGAAACCAGCGCTTCCAGTAATTCAGTTCTGCCCTTCTGACTGGGAAGAACAGAAAGCCGACCCAGGTGTGAACCAGGCCTAACCGAATACTCATTTTGCTCTATGCTATTCATAGTATTATAGCAGCCCCTTTAAGTAGTACAACCTGCGACTCCTCACATGTTCATTTACTGCCATAACTCATCCTATGTAGAACGTATTCTTAAGCTCACCTTATCGATCTTGTTTCCAACTAGCATTTTTACTATGTCATTTCTCGTGCAGTACGTCTCCAGCTCATTTAACCAGTTGTCCAGCTTTACAAAAGTGTCTCGTCTCGTGACATCATATACTGAAAGACAAAAGTATATAAATAAAAAAGGAGACAAAAGCAATATACGGTCACAAGTCACATACAGTATGACACGTGTATTCTTATGGTATATGGTAGATAATAGAAGAGTGCTCGGATACAATACACATTACTACTTTACTTATGGAGTATATCGTATCTATTATAAACCAGAACACGAACGTAGATCCCACCGAACCAGAATAATATTGTTCTACTTTACTGATCGGAGGCAATCGCATTACTGGTGAGGCAACCACTGCCACCAAAGATGATGCTGGACTGAGCCAGGCCACGTCTCAGGAGCCAGGTAGCAACAGCAACTAAGAAGTGGCGTCATGAGAACCTCGGCTTCCATACTTCTTGACTCTTACAAAAAAGTTGCCACCAGTCCCAAGTTCATTAGAGAAGTCTGCAAGCTCATAGAATTGCCTAGATGGTTTCACCCAGGCTAACGTATCCAACACAGAGATAATATACTGAAAAGGTCTGACAATCTGACTCCAGAGAAAACAGGCTATTTTATTTTCATTTACTAGTTCTCCAGGAAGCCGGTTTCTATTCAGAGACTGTAGCATTAGTACGTAATATCCATCCTTACCCAATATAACACCCTGTGCACCTCTGTAATAGCTCGGAGTTAGTGTCCTGAAACGTTCTTGTCCGGCAGTGTCCTGCAGATAAATTATAAACCTTCCATTAATATTTGGTGATAATACAATATAAAGGAAGAGATGTGTAATAAGAAGTCCACCGATATGTTGTGCTCTAGCACCACCCTGTGGACACAAGCTGGAGTTGCAAGGGAATCATTTACAAGTGTGCAACCCAAGTAAGAAATCACTGCACATTAAGTTATGCAGAATAGAAAATCTACACAGATCCACGTTATAGCACAACAGTAGGTTTGGGTAGAATATATATATATATATATATATATATATATATATATATATATATATATATACACACACACACACACTCACTGGAGAACAGGAGAATTTGCAGCGTGAATCACGGAGAGCTTAACTGTAATGGTATGCGCACACGGGGTGGATTAGCTGCAGATTTTCCGCAACAGATTTCAATGCAGAAAGTCTGCAGCGTATTACAGTTGCAGCAAAGTGGATGAGAGGATTTCAACAAATACACATGCTGCGGAAAAAATACACAAAAAAAAAAAAAAAAGCGCGGAAGTTGACTTGTGGTGAGGATTCTCAATCTGCTGCATGTCAATATCTCTTGCGAAAACGCTGCAGAATCTCTGCACAGAAAATGTATTTGTAAATTCCGAAGTATAGAGGTACCCTAATGGTACGTTGTGGTCACAGCCACTGTCCTACATCAAGAGTCTCGAAAAGACTGTCCTCTATCTTAGTATCCTGTCCTCCATTTCCTCACCGTGACCCTGTTACACATTATCTGGGTGACATTACATTTAAAGGAATTCAATTTTGCAGCTCAATTTACCGTTCTCATGACTTCAGAGAGGACCCGTGAATGAAGAGAGTTTGTGGTCAAAAAGGTAGCAATGGAGCTCTTAGGAGAGACTCACCAACTCATATAGATTTAGGTTGGCATGCTCGATGGCCCTTACACGTCAAACGGTTGCCCGAGTATGGAAGATTGCACATAAGGCGCTTGCAGGCCCTACTGCCTCCTCATACTCCCCTAGAACTCCATTGTGGGGCAACCCTTATTTATCCCATCTGGAGTCTTTGCCTTGGGCGGTAATGTGGGCGGGGGCCGGGATTAAATTTGTGGGCCAACTAACTAACTCTTTGGATACTGGATTGGTGTCTCTCTCAGATCTTGGGGACAGATATACCATATACAAACATGCTTTCTTTCTCCTACAATTGCGACATGCGTGTGAAGCCCAAATTTGGCTCTGGAACATCTGACCTCTTACTCTAAGTTGGAAGACCTCTTGGGCTCCCCTGACCTCCCTAAACCGGACTCAAATATACGCTTTAACGGTGGGACCTCATCTCTTTGATAGAGCTTTCTCGGGATGGAGTGGTGATGTCCCAGAGGTGTCGAGTGAGGCGTGACGGTCCTGCTTAGATACTGCTGGGGATTTCATCATTCAGTCCCGATTTCTACATAGAATCAATTATACCCCAGTCCGTCTAAAAAGTACTGGTATCGCTAACTCGGATACATGCTTTAGGTGCCAATCTGATGTTGGCACGTATTTTCACTGTGTATGGCTATGCCCCAAGATCTTGCCCTTTTGGTCAGCGGTGGTTGAATTTTTCCATGATCCCTCTCAATTTCCTAGGCTTTTATTCCCTAGAGTTTGTTTGCTAGGGATCATAAATGAGGTAGCGCCAGGATACGATGAGATTTTCTTTAGATTTGCCTTGTTCTGTGCCAGAAAAGTCATTATGTCGTGGAAGGTAACAGAGGTTCCAAATATTGCACATTGGCTTCAGCTTATTAATTTAGATGTACCCCTCTACCAAAAATGGTATATTCATGGGAACAGTCCTTACAATTTTGATAAAATCTGGTCCAGATGGCTCAACACGCTCGAAACAGCGGGCGCATCCCTACGTTAGTAGTTGTCCGGGTTTGGGAAGAGGTGGGTGGAATGTATGGATGTTTGTGGTCTGGCTGTGTGTCTGCCTTTGACCTGATTGGTTGTTCATATCAACATGCCCCTTCTGTACCCCCTCTCCTCACGTGGGAGGTAACCACCATACAACGACATACGGTTCATCTTCAAAAGACAGGGGTTCTTTTGCTATTCAACCAATGCAGTTGATTGTAAGTGTAGATTTCGACAAACAATGTAATGTAATGTTTGTCATATTGTAAAAATGTTAAAAGTTTAAATAAAACCTTTTAAAAATAAAATAAAAAAAAAAGTAGCAAATTAAGTTTTGTTGGGATCAGAATGGATACGATGTGAAAAAGGTCTAATAATACACAAGGGTCAATGATGCACCTTCTACTGACAAGAAACCTTCAGAACATAGCGTATATCGCATCAGGGGAAACAAATCTTAGTGCTCATTGTCTTCATAGGGGTTGTTGGCTTTAGGCCCCATCCTCCCGACCGTAAAAAAAAAACTCTGTAATTGCAGACAGCAATACAGTCCGCAATTACGGGCCCGTCCGGTTCTATTAGCCGCGGACACCTTTCCATATCACTACGGAAGGGTGTCCGTGACGTAGAACCGTGCCGGGAAACATGTCCAACTTTTCATTTTTTTGCAGGCCATGCACGGCACGAAAATGCAGCCTGTGGCTGTCGGCGGCCGTGTGCATGAGGCCTTAGAGTGCTTCAAAAACTAAGGTGCCCCCTATATGGTGGGGAGGCAATTTTAAGAGAAGCGATCACAATCTACACAGGCCTTTCTCTGATGGCACAGATCTCTGGTTTAGAAACAGAATGGACTCATTTTTGCGCTTATTTTAATGTTACACTGGGTTTAGGAGACGATAGATAAATATTTTTAGCATGGGCTTCGACCACTGGTAGTGAGGCGCACGTGTCACCCTGACTTAGCTAGTGAGGCCCCAGTTGGAAAAGTTTGAGAAGCCCTGCTTTAAACAACCACGAGAAGGAAGATCCCGACTCAGGACCGCCTTCTATTAGCCAGAATGAAAAAGCCGATTTTGTTAAACGTTGTCTTGCTGGCCGCGATTTCTTGTCGAAACTGCTGACCATTGGGAGTCTAGCTTTGGACAGTCCTTACTTGTAAGAAGGGTCCCTTGACAATATGCTGATCACAAAATGTCCCCCTGTTGGGATTCTGTCAGTAAGTGATCAATTTCACTACAGCGCCACCACAGGGGGAAGCTAAACATTACACAGTTTATTCATATTAATGTGTTGTGCGTATAATGCAGGACAGATCCTCCAAAGCGAGCGCTCTTTGTAACTTCTCGCCACTCTGACCAACAGGGAAGGATCCTGAAGAGTGGACCCCCTTTATTAGCTCTTAATTTCCAAATAGGGTATAAGAAAACGGGTTCTTATACCGATCGCTACAATAAGCCATATCTTAATGATTGGTGGCAGTCCAACTGCTGGGACCCCACCGATCCTCAAAATGAAGATGGCCGAGTGCTGCCGCTACTTTACAGATTTTGCCTGCACAGCTACAAAACTCCCCGCCATCTGCTGTGGAGGTACTTAAAACACATGAATGGGGCTGTGGTTCAGTGCCCTGCACAGCGGGTGGCCGGGAGCGCCTCTGGACAGGTTATAAGACGAAGGGACTGTAACTTCGAAGACATTACACTGTACTCAGGGGCTGTCACTCAACTTACACAGCCCCTAAATGGCACAGGAGTCTACACGTATATGGAATATAACCTACGTAACAATCAGATGTATATGCCGCTCGGGGTCCGCATGAAGCAGAGACAACCATGCTGGGCACTGTAGTGGCAGCATGGTGACCAGGGTTAGCACTAAGGTCCTGAGTTCCTATCTGACTGGCACAGCATGTGTATGGCGTTTGTGTGTGTGGACAGCGCTGTGTGTTGTAGTATAGAAAAGGGAACCGTTTCCTAGAACGGCTTCTTTAAGTTAAACCGCAATTGCAGCAAAACTTTACGTACTGAAATGGGGTTTTGAGACGACTCAAAAGGTAGTGAACCTGGCCTCACATTTCAATTTTTTTATTATTTATTTTTTTGGGGAATGCTCTAGAGATTGTTTTCAATTTTACAATAAAATCGTAATTCCTGGCTTTACCTTTTACACAGAAGTAATTCAAAGTGCAATGTGTGACACCGGCTACAGTTACACTGGGTTTTATTTGATTAGTCTGAAATTATTTCTAAAAAAAAAAACCACCCGAATAATCCATTTTCTTAGAAGAAGAAAATGATGTATTAAAAACACAGTTGGTTTTGCAGTGTGGATTCAAGGCTTAGAGTGGGTTTAAAGACTCAGCCAACCAGAAACGTATTCCTGGATTCCTAATATTCATGACAATGCTAGAAGAACCCGTGTAAGGAGGCCGCAGTTTTAGACCTACAGCGTAGTACACAGGAATACAGGCCACGGCAAATACTGATCAAGGACACGGTCAGGTCATGAAGTGTGTACTCAAACAGAATAGCCACAAAACCTACATACAATAATGAGACTACACAAGTGAAAAAATAAATAGAATTTGTATTTTATAATAATCTACCCTTCCCATTGTATTGAAATAGCGTTTCCTTTAATTCTGGGGGATTTTGAATAGATACATCCCAAATGACAGCAAGGTGACCACCATCTCTGCGCTTAGGTTTCGGTGTGATGCGATGGTCACCTTACAAGAGAGCAGTACATCCTTTTTCCTACAAAACAATATAGGCGCAGATAGTAAAAAAAAAAAAAACAACTCAGTCTTGCTCTGTAAATGTAGGCACTTCTAATACTGCCTGCTTCTCTTCCTCTAAATTATGTAGGCACAAATAGTACTGCCTTCCAATCTCTTTGTAAATAATTTAGGGAGATAGACAAGGAGGCAGTACTCGCTCTATAAACAATAGAGGCACACATAGTACTATCTGCTTCTCTTCCTGTAAATTATGTATGCACAGATAGTACTGCCTCCTCTTCTTGCAAACGATGTACGCACGATAGTACTGCCTCCGTCTCTTCCTGTAAATAATGTAGGCAGATAGTACTGCCTCCCTGTGTCTCCATGTAAATAATGTAGGCACAGATAGTACTGCCTCCGTCTCTCCCTGTAAATGATGTAGGCACAGATAGTACTTTCTACCTATCTCACACTGTAAATTATGGAGGCCTAGATAGTGAGGCCTCCCTGTAAATAATGTAACCTAATGTTTATAATTAAGAGAAGGGATATATTTGTATCAAATCACCAAAGTAAAAGTGTACTTCTAGTTATAAAATTACATTCAAGGACTTGTCTGCTTTCCAGTGTTTCTCAATGTTCCTAAGCCATGAACCCCCTTCTCAAATATATTACAACAGAGGACCCCAAAGCTATGATCATACACTGCGCTGCACAGCATGGGTACAGTGCGAGTACCTCTAGAGACATGGACTATACCCCCTGGAGTTGGAGGTACCACAAGTTTAGACAACTCTATTCCATATGCCCTATTAGAGCCTATGAATGTAACAGAGGGGGATCCTCACTCAGGATCATCTAAATATGCCGCGATAGATATAGAGCTACGTTCGGTCTCCGAGTCTCCGGTATTCAGTATGGTTGCCATGCTGTATGACTCCTAGCAACAGAAGAATTGCAGCAGATACTCCCACACTGAATACGGTCACTTTACAGCACGGTTCTGTCACCATTTTTGCAGTTTCTACTTCGTGTGCAGTAAGGACCACAGATGGTTTGTTTGCTGTCCCTTCTTTTGCTATGCAACTAGGCAGATTATTTTAATTCGGGAGACTGTAAAAGCCGAGTAAACCTTATCCCAGTAGTAAACAAATGGAAATAAATCGGATTTTATGACAACTAGAGGAGAACTCCATAAAATATCATGCAAGATGGCGGCTGGCACACGCCACCGTTTTACTAATGACACAGGAATGAGCTCTTTGCTTCCCGGGTGCCGGACCACAACTTATGTCATCCAGGCACATCTAGACAAGTCTTGAACGTAGGCCGGCCATAGTTACTGAAAAAAAATGAGGTCAGAGAACATAACATTCCAGAACAAAGTAGTCATTGTTCTCATACGTACCCATATAGCCAGCTTCGCCTTATTACCATCCACAGAAATAGTTTTCACCTTGAAGTCGACACCTGGAAAATAAATCATTGCCATTTGATCTGTTGCGTGAGATAATAAAATGTCTTCTGTACAGTAAATGGTTAAACTGCCGATAACTTAAGGGACAAGTCGGCTCATGTATTGCTGCAAGGAGTTACATCAGGCTGAAGAGGACGTAGCCTGTGCAATGAACAAGCTCGTTCTCTTTCTTCAATCAATAGGTAAAGACGGCAGCAAGAAAGACAAGGCGGTGCCCGAGGCTGTGAAAATGGCGCAGCAGGTAGTCCATGTTGGAAACCGCAGAGAATATTATATTATATTTAGGGGAAATGTAAAATTGCAATGTTTGTTTTCTACAACCAAAATGACGAATTGCAGCCAAACCTTTGTGCCTAGACATAAATCACCGATACACTGGCTGTAAGAGTCCTAGCCGTGATTACAGACCCGCATGTACACAAAACGTTATCCGCTAAATAATCATAATTTTAAATTTATCGTTTGTCACTTAATCGTTCACTGTATTCACACCGGCAGTATATTAGAAGATTATTTACACCTCTTATTGAAGAGGACCTGTCACTAGGTCACATTAGTTGAACCGGTTAGTGCAGTCTCCCTGATTCAAGCACGGTTTGGTTTTTTTCCTAGACCCCGATTCCAGAGATATGACCCACCGTTGTGTTGTCTTCCTATAATGCTAAATTTGCTGTAGTTACCCAAAGGGGTGGAGCTAGCTTCACTGCCTCTGATGCTGACCAATCAGCATGAGGCAGCTTGAAGGTTGTCCACGCCTTGTTGGCTAACTACAGCAAATTAGCATATAGGGAGACAACACAATAGTCTTTGGAATGAAAGGAGCCAAGGAAAAAAATAAAAATAGATCAGGAATCAGGGAGACTGCACTATTCAGGTCAGTAAACCAGTTCAACTTAGTGACAGGGCATGTCAGAACGACCAACCATTACTTTTATTTTCGTATAAACGATCTTTCACACTATTAAATAGCTCGTCGTTCAGCCGCTTCAGCCATTTACATTATACGATTATCGTGCACGGTCGCTAGCGTTGGAATCGGACCATTATCTGCTTGTGTACTGTACATGGGCCTTAAGCTCAAATGACTTAGAGAAACAAAATTACTTACCAATGGTAGCGGCAAGTTCTGGGTCAAATGTGTCATCTGTAAACCTTAATAGAAGGCTGAAAAACAAAGACACATGATAAGAATACGTGGTGAAGATGTTAAAAATATTCAATTTCAAGGCTGATTATTCACCCTTGTGAACTCACTAATTAATTTTAACACTTCTCAGTACATCAGAGGGTCAGTGCTTTGTTTAATTGCCCACGACTGTCAGTGCGGGATTTGATCCAGCTGTATGTGTTTCCTATTGATCTTTTAATGGATTATATTATCAGAAATCTCTATTAATTCGGTGTCGGGCTCATTCACACTTGGAGGGTAAGGCTCCATGGAGCGACATAGATGCTGCAAACTGGCGCACCGACACCCTGCTCGACACTACTGCCAAATTTCTTGTTAATGGCCACGAGGTGTTATGGGCAAAACAGCTGTTTACCTGCAAAAATTGTGCGCCCATTAATGAATACAGCTTTTATGGCGGCATACTTTTGCAAGCAAACAGCCGTTTTATCTGCAACAAGCGGGCATTAAAAGGATTTGTAAAGGCACGGTGCGATTTTTCATACTGATGACCCATCCACAGGATAGGTCATCAGTATATAATTGGTGGGGGTCTGGCACAGGATGTCCATGCCAGATGCAGACGACTCCGGTCAGAGTATATCAGCTGTTCTGCATTCAAGTAAATAGGAGCAGAGTTGCAGTACTGCAGCATGGCCACAATACTGTTACTGGAGCCTTCTGCTACTGACACCGACTACTGCATAGCATAACATCCGGTGCCCGGAGGCAGCAGGAACAGCTGATCGGTGCGAGGTCCGGGTGATTTTTGTATACTGATGAGCTATACACAGGATATGTGAATAGCTCATCAGTATGAAAACTCGCCCTGTGACCGGACAATACCTTTAATGAGCAATTTTACAGTCGCGCTGAACAGGGTACCGGCTCAGCTGTCAGCCGAGTCCATGCTCTTTCGTGGGGCCTTACCCAGATTCCTTCTGTAAGGTGGCTTATTAACACATGGATGCCCAATGTAACATTCAATTATTACTCAACTGTGTAAAGGAGTATCAGGTATTCACGGGTCGAGCTTTCCCTGGGTATCACACACACACATCATAATTACAATAAATTAAAACCATAACCAGGGCGTCAGCAGTAGCAAGCAGCTTTCTGACAGTTTCCAAGTTTCAACAGATCATATACTGCACTGCAAAAAATGAAGTAAGAACATTTGATGTGGCGCCATCCCCAAATCTAGGTGAATTATCGAATGGTCATTTCTTGATTTTAAGGTAAAACGCTCTTAAAAAGGGGTATTCCCAGAATTGACACTTATGACCTATCCAGAGGATACAGGTGCTAATTGTCTGATTGCTGGTGGTGAAGAACGCCCTGTTCCTGCTCACTGCTTGATCACAGTGAGGACGACATTGACTGGAGCATCGGTTGAGCATGCGCGCTGCCGCTCTATTCAAAGTCTATGGGATTGACGGAAAAAGCAGAGTACAGCAATCAGCTGTATCAGTTCGTCCCATACACATTAAATGGAGCGGCTGGCACAAGCTCAACCGACGTTCCAGTCAAGCTCCTCACTGCGGGGGGCACATAAAGGATCTGAGTCTTCGGGAACCCCGTTCTCATGATCGGCAGGGGTCCCAGTGGTAGGACCCCCTGCGATCAGACAGCTATCCCTTACCCCGAGGATAGGTGACAATTTTTGATTCCTGGACGACCCCTTTAAGTCTATATGTAGCACATACTCCACACTGCTGGACACGACAATGAAGCTGCAGTGGAAGGCCTCACGGACGCGTCAGTATTCTGGGCAGTATTTTGAAGCCAAAACCAGTAGTGAAACAAACAGAAAAACCTATAATGGAACGATTTGCACCTCTTCCGTGTTTGGGACCCACTCCTGGTTTTGGCTCCCAAATACTGAAGCAAAATACTGACATGGGTGTAGACTTAAAGTTCAGAGGGAGCTACGGTCAGTAACATACGTTTACAAGACAAAGCCTATGTTATGTAGGACATGACGGACAGAGGCAGGCTATTGTTTTCTGTTAACAGCCACTCCGGCTAGGAAGAGACTAGTTGCAGTGTTCTTCATTGACAATATGGCCATGTCTGCCCTGTAATCCCATTTTTCAGATCTAGGACACTTCTGAATTATTTGTGAACAGGTTTGTGACGGTTCCAGTAGCTCAACTTTATAAGAACATTCGGCACAGTGGTCCTTTATGAAGGTGACTTCTCCTGTTCTTCTTACACAAGATTACCATAAGCTGTCCGCACCCCATACCAATACACAAAGCTGTGTGTGATGAGCAAGAAGATAAAATCTATATAGAACATTTAGGAACACAAAACAAACTCATCCAGTACCACTCCCTAAATGTCAACGGGGACTATTGACATTTGCAATAAATTTTCATTTCTAGAACGACTGGACAAATCCCAGGAGACAGGTGCCAAATAGAAATCTACTACTGGTGCTTCATGATCAGAGAGCAAGGACAACTCTTTGACAAGGGAATGGTAACACCCAGTTGTCAATTTATACTTTTTCAAGAGGAACAACAGAGCAACAGCACAGAGTTTTAAGAAAAGATGCTCAAGAATTGTTCTGCAATAGAAGTATTAACTAAAACAGACATATCTGGAGAGCCGGTATGTTTTCTTTAAAGGGGTTGTCCATTTTGGAAAACCCAATTTCATATACCCTATTAGGGAATTGAGAGGTAAAGGGGGAGGGGGGTCCTCTGTTCAGGATCCTTATTCAGAAGGATTATACTCTTTATCCAAGCACAATGTATGTCACGTTCCAGACACTTTCTTGAGGAGGCAGTCTGCAAACATTGGTGGGCTCAGGCATAAAACAAGTCCGAAATTGGCAATCCATTTAGTGCGTATACTTTCCCTATATGCACAAAAAACTAGTTTGAGCAATTTTTTTTATGTTTTAACACATTTTTGTTAGGACATGTCCATTACGGTGTGCGACGTGTCGCAATTTTTTCACATTTATTTATTTTAAGTAGAGAGAAAATTTTGAAAGGAATGACAGGAATCAGCGAGTGTGTTCTCATGCGTGATCTACTCCTCATACAGTGAGTGATACTTTGTGCACGGCTGCCAATTTATTTATTTTTTTCTGATAATCTGTCAAAAAATATTTTTTTTATAATATACGACTTTCCATTAGTTTCTTAAAAAAAAAAAAAAACAAAAAAAAAAAACTGCAGAATTTACTCTAATGTATTACAACCAAGAAGTTTTATTTATTCTGCCAGAAAGTATGCAAAAAAAATAAAAAAGGAATAAACGATGTGCGGGTTTTAGACACTTGTTATGGCTCGATATTTTTTAGCGCGGTGGACTGAGGTGTTGTGTGCGGCTTTCCTAGGGCTGGTAAGACCTTATGTCAGCTGTGCTTCCAGGTGAATGTGGGTCATGGGCAAGCGTCATAGCGAGCACCATGTAAACCCCACATTGGGCTTGACAAGCGTAAAAATGGTTACCAGGTAAACTTTACCCAGATCACCATGGGTCCTCCAAGCCCTGATTCTGACACGAACCCTGGTTGGGTGGTATAACATTACATACATATGGTTATAAAATGAGGATCCCTGGAATGATGTAAAAAATATAAACATTTTGAACACCTTGTATAAAAGAATAGGCCCCCTTCTTTCACATAAGAGAATCGCATGCACAGCAATTCTTTAACATACACTATATGGAGTAAAGTATTGGGACACCTCTTAATCACTGAATTCTGGCGTTTCATTCAGCCCCATTGCCACAGGTGTATAAAATCCAGCACTAGCCATGCAGTCGCCATTACAAATATTTATGAAAGAATGGGGCGTTCTAAAGAGATCGCTGACTTCCAGCGTGGTCCTGTAATAAGGCTGTGTTCACATCAGGGTTGCCCTTCTTTTGAGGGGTTCCGCCGGAGGTGGCCATCGGGTTAACCCCTCAAGGGAAAGGCAAACTGAAACCTCAGCTTCCGTTTCCCTCAACATTGATCTCAATGGTGACGGAAACGTTGCTAAAGGTTTCCGTTTGTCACCGTTATGACAGGGCACCGTTGTACTTGACAGTACCAATAGCGCAGTCGAAACAGGCCCTAAGACACCACCATTGTAACAAGTCAGTTTATAATATTAATTCCCTCCTAGATATTCCACCATCAACTGTGAGTGATATTATTGTAAAGTGGACGTGTTTAGGATCCACAGCAACTCAGCCACGAAGTGTCAGACCACATAAAGTAAGGGTATGTTCACACGGCCTATTTTCGGACGTAATTCGGGCGTTTTTGCCCCGAATTACGTCTGAAAATAGCGCCTCAATAGCGCTGACAAACATCTGCCCATTGAAAGCAATGGGCAGACGTTTGTCTGTTCACACGAGGCGTATATTTACGCGCCGCTGTCAAATGACGGCGCGTAAATAGACGCCCGCGTAGAAGAAGTGACCTGTCACTTCTTTGGCCGTAATTGGAGCCGCTATTCATTGACTCCAATGAATAGCAGCGCTAATTACGGCCGTAATTGACGCAGCGTTCAAGCGCCTGCACATGCCGGTACGGCTGAAATTACGGGGATGTTTTCAGGCTGAAACATCCCCGTAATTTCAGCCGTTACGGACCCCCGCCGTGTGAACATACCCTTAGAGCGGGGTCGCCGAAGGCTAAAGCGCATATTGCATAACAGTCATCAACGCTCTGCTGACTCAATAACTACAGAGTATAAACCTCCTCTGACATTAACATCTGCACAATAACTGTGCCCCGGGAGCTTCATGGCATGGGTTTCCATGGCCGAGCACCTGACATGAGGACCCGAAACAAAGTATATTAGAAAGTGGCAGAAATAAAACCGTGAATGAGGGTCATTTACCTGAAAGGGCCCTTTAAAAAGGGGTGTCACATTTTTCACGTACGTTAGGAAAGTTCCCGGAGTACATGCTAAATGCGTGCATAGGGCTTAATTAGCACGACAGAGACCAAAAGTGTGTCCTTTTGGCCTCCGTCGGGCTGGTATATGGTAAACTTCTGACATCACTAGGACACGTCAAAAGTGTTTTTAAAAGTTTAGTTACTCCAAATCTATGGGAGATGTAGCAACAGTCGAGTGAGCTGATCAGTCTCTGCCCGGTCATTTATAGGATAAAGCATGATATCAGTGTAGGGAGAATTTCACAGCACTACATTGTAAATCTCAGACTATTGCGCCATCACCTTGGACACGCAGGAAATTTATACATAGAACATACTTTGGAATAATATGCCAAATGTGCAGTGAAAGGACAGACGGGTCTCGAACTTTTCCCTGTAAATATAGTACAAAGTTGTCAAATGAAATGGCATCTAGCTCTCCGATAATGAATGTCACAACTGGTAAACGGGGATGACATTATAGAATCGATCGTCTGATGTCATGTACGGCTGACTAATCTTCTAGGCTCCTTGTAAAACACTTCAGTGCCTCTCTGAGCAGCTGGATTTGACTCCTCAGTAATAATACTAAATGATCATGTCCTTTTATATGGTTACGCTTATTGAGGGTTATATACTTTGTCCTAATAAAATTTACCAAGAAGATGGGCAGATAACTTTAAACCGATTCGCTGATTGACGTCATTATATAAATTGTGCCGTTGGATAAATCATAGCCGCTGTGATAATCCAATCATGTGACCTGGCAAACAACAGACAGAAGACTTTGGTAGGTTGCCCTATTCTCGTCTTTAATAAGGGTGTTGGCATGAAACAGTTAAGGCCCTTTTACACAGGCCAATTATCGGGCAAACGCTCGTTTATCAACGGATTGTATAATTTATGCAGCAATAAACATTATCGTTGTTGGCAGCACGTCTCCCTGCGTAAACCGGGAGATGTGCTGCTGACATGATGGAAACGTATGGGGACAAATGATGGTAGTAACGACCGCTTGTCCCATACATAACCAATCATAGCTCCTTGTGAAAGGAGCAAACGAGCGCCGACCAACTAGCGGTCTCTTTGATTAGCTCCCGTTTTCACAGTCCATGTCGGGCCGTGTAATAGGAAGTTTACAATCATAGCGGTCACTATGCCCATTCAATAGTGTTGTTTTGCCTTCCTCTGGGTCAAATGGCATTGAGGAGAATAAAATCCCACTATTTATGTACATGACTTATTACCGAGCTCTGATGACAATAGAATTGTACTGTATTTTAAATGGGGTTGTCTAATCTAACCAACCAATTCTATAAATAAGGACCTCCGGGCAATCAACTGATCACACACACCATTTGGCATCTGATATTCCCAATGATCAGCTGTAATCAGTGGAGGAATATGCGGCAGCCGCACATTTCTCCTGCAGTGGCCGCTATGGGTGAAATAAGGTATTACTTGACAGCCATTCAGATAAAGGTGACCATGTAATACATGGTCACATTGAAGCCCCCAGAGGAGAAGACGTGTTTTGCAGCATCTCTCCGCTGTGGTTAATAGAGGGGGGACTTAAACTAATTGCGAGAACAGGGGATCCATGCCCCCATTTACTGAGATTAAAACTGGGAGGCAGGGGCTGGAGAGTTGGCCGCGTATCTGCGTACACATGATGTACACATGATGATCCATTTAAGTTACAAAAAAAGTGATAAGTGATCACATAAGTGATAAGTGCTAGATTATCAGACTGCACGTTTTTCTATGACCATCCGATAACAGACAAAGTTTTTACTCAGAAAAGCGTCTTTCGTTATTTTTGCTCAGTCGTCTCTCGATCTCACAGTTCTATAGCAAAAACGTCAGACTAGAGCTGGGTAATTAATCTAAAAATAAATCGAAATTCTGCGCAACTAATGCGCATCATCTAGCAAATTTCGGTTTTATAAAAAAAAATGTCCCCGATTTAAACTGTATCTGCATCTTTAGGACGCAGATACAGTTGAATCCAATAGCAGAGCAGGGGGACTGTAAGGTCTCTGCTCTACCGTCCACTATGTATTGCCGCACGCGAGGCAGTGACGTTATCACGCCTGTCTGCGCCGTGCTGCACAGACAGGAGGAGCAGAGGGATCGCCTACACTTGTCGTTGGAACAGGTTAGGGGAGTATGTATATTATTATTTTTATCAGGCACTATTGGGGGCAGCTATGTGGGGAATTACACTCTGAGGAAGTCAGTTATGTGGGCATTAAACTCTGGAGGGCAACTATAGGGGCATTATACTGTGTGGGGGCAGCTATGGGGCATTATACGGTGTGGGCAGAGTCAGGGGGTATATTATATACAGTAGTATAAAGCAGGCTCAGGTGATAAACATTAATTAAATGGCGTAGCATGCAAAAAGGGTGTGGTCTAAATAATAGTTCATTAATTGGGATTTTGGTTTAGCTCATAATTGCCCAGCCCTACGTCAGACTAATTACATTTGTGGACTATTGGATGCCAGATTAAAGAAGGCTCTGTCACCACATTATAAGTGCTCTGTCTCCTACATAAGGAGATGGGCGCTATAATGTAGGTGACCGTAATGCTTTTTATTTAAAAAAAAAACGATCTATTTTCACCACTTTATTAGTGATTTTAGATTTATGCTAATGACGCTGACCAATCAGTGACCAATCAGCCTCATGCACTCCTCTCCATTCATTTACTCAGCGCATAGGGATCCTGTTAGATCACTATGTGCTGTCTTATACTAACACATTAACGTTACTGAAGTGTTTAGACAGTGAATAGACATTCCACAGGATGTCTATTCACAATCTCTGCACTTCGTTATGGTTTCTGTGGTAGTTAAAGCAGAGGAAGCGTAATCTCACGAGATTACGCTGTAGATGACAGGTTACGAGATTACGCTTTGCTCTGCTGTAAATACCACAAACAGTAACGAAGTGCAGAGATTGTGAATAGACATCCCGTGGAATGTCTATTCACTGTCTAAACACTTCAGTATTGTTAATGTGTTAGTATAAGACAGCGCATAGTGATCTAAAAGGATCCCTATGTGCTGTGTAAATGAATGGAGAGGAGTGCATGATGCTGATTGGTCACGGATTGGTCAGCGTCATACACTCCTCTGTACAACGCCCACTTGGTCTAAAGTAAAAATACGCCCACTTGGGCATTAAACAACTCATTAGCATAAATCTAAAATCGCTAATAAAGTGGTGAAAATAGATTGGTTTTTTTTAAATAAAAAGCATTACTGTCACCTACATTATAGCGCCCATCTCCTTATGTAGGAGACAGGGCACTTATAATGTGGTGACAGAGTCTCTTTAAAGGGATTTTACCAAGTACTCATATTCTTTATAAATCCTGTTTTCTTTGTGCCTTGTGAACTTCTCAGCTCCCTTAGTAAGGTTTAGTCCCAGCAGGTATGGTTAGCATTAGACATAGATAATAGTAATGAAATATACCAGACAATATTAGCTGTATACGTGAGGTCGATGACACGTATCGGTTGATATACCAAGTGACCACTAACACAGGAAGCAGCTAGAAAGGAATACCTCATATACAGCATACAACGTATCCAGGAGTATCAGCATTCCCCACCCAAAGGGAGTCTATTCACATCAGGTTGTGAAGCTCTCGTAGAAGGTGACTGGAGGATGTAGCACAAGTCTCCCACCTCTGCTAAGGATTACTGTCCAGGATTGCCACATCAGCAGGCTGAACTATTGGAAAGTACGTGATACAACGTTACACAAAGGCCCAAAACATGTTCTCTATGAAGAACACACTGACGTATCTTCCGGCTGCGCTGACAACCTCTGTAGCAATGTAATACTGGATTTCACATTGATGGCTTATCCGTAGGATAAGAACACCGCTCACTGTCTGACTGCCCAACCGTATAGAACACAAAAGGCCCATTCATTTCAAAGGGTACTGCATGGAGTTTTTTCCTGCTGCTTATATAACACCGACATAGTCCACTGTGCTGTACAGAGATTGCCATTCTTCACACCAATCTCAGGTTTATTGGCTTCCTATGAATGTTTCTGGAGTGTGGGAGGATATCGGAGCACCCAGAGGCAACCCACACAAACATGAGGAGGACATACAAACTCCATGCAGATGTTGTCCTAGGTTGGATTACAGCCGAGGACCCCAGTGCTGCAAGGAGACCGTCCTAACCGAGCCACCGTGATGCCCCAGAATGTTTTACTTCAAATGATCTTTCAGCGGCCGCTTCCATAAGGGATGAAAAGTTACTTACAGGGGGGTCACAGCAGCTTCAGCTAGATACTGGGGATGGCGGGAGCTGAACAGGTGCATCCCAAAACCAACAACCCCTTTATGTTTGACTGACTAATGAGTCGTTTTTCCTCTGTCACCACATTATAAGTGCCCTCTCTCCTACATAATCTGATTGGCGCTGTAATGTAGATATAACAGCAGTGGTTTTTATTTTGAAAAATCGATAATTTTTGAGCAAGTTCTAAACAATTTTAGATTTATGCTAATTAGTTTCTTAATGCCCAACTGGGCGTGTTTTTACTTTTGACCAGGTGGGCGTTGTACAGAGGAGTGTATGACGCTGACCAATCAGTGACCAATCAGCTTTATAAACTTCTCGTTGTTCCAGCCCATTGTTACAGCGTGATTGTGCAGTAAAAGAAGCTGGGCTGGAACAATGAGAAGTGTATGACTGATTGGTCACTGATTGGTCAGCCTCATACACTCTGTACAACACCCACTTGGTCAAAAGTAAAAACACGCCCAGTTGTCTATTAAGAAAGTAATTAGCATAAATCTATAATTGCTCATAACTTGCTCAAAAACTATCGTTTTTTGAAAATAAAAACCACTGCCGTTCCCTACATTACAGCGCAGGTCACATTATGTAGGAGACAGGGCACTTATAGTGTGGTGACAGAGCCTCTTTAAGAAAAGTAGAATCCAAAGCTCAGCACCTCCCTCGTCTATAATGGACTGTGTACCATAAGGTTTGGCAAAATTTACAAAATGCTGTGTGTTCTCACCAAGATCATACTCAAAAAGAAAAGAAAAACACCACTGATATACAAGCGCAGAATCGGTCTAAGGTACCCAGGACCCTTCAGAAGCAATGATCCTGCTGAAGCACATAAACCCCCTAATGTCAGAATCTACTACCACCATAGGACCCCCTAGGTCAGTCTGATACATAAGCCTCAGTAGGTCTCAGTTCATATTAAGCTGGACATAGACAATATTCTCTCTAAACCTCATGTCTATGGTGATCAGTAGACCATCCCCCGTCTCATCCGAATGCTTCCCCTTCGGAGAACAAACCCGCCATGTGTCTGGCGGCCGATTAACCCACTCCCACCACAGGGCGTTCAGTTCAGCTTTTCCGGATAAGCAGGTTCAGTTCATTGTAGATAGCAGCTGCCGCCAGTAATCTCAGGTCTATGTCCAGTTTATCTGAGGATACGTTTTTCTGCTGTAAAATAGCAGGGACGATACAATATATGGACAGCTCTTAATCATTGAGTTCGGGCGTTACACGTTCAGTCCCATTGCACAGGTGTATTAAATCTAGCACTAGCCATGCGGTCGCCATTACAGACACTTGTGATAGAATGTGTCGTTCTAAAGAGGTCACCGACTTCCAGCGTGGTCCTGTAATAGGACGCCATCATTGCAGCAAGTCAACTTCTGAAATTTCTTCCCTCCTAGATATTCCACAGTCAACTGTAAGTGATATTATAAAGTGGAAGCGTTTAGAAACCACAGCAACTCAGCCACGAAGCGTCAGACCACGTAAAGTTACATAGTGTGGTCACCTAGTGCGGAGGAGCCTGGTGCATAAAAGTCACCAATGCTCTGCGGAGTATAAACCTCCTCTGGCATGAACATCTGCACAAAAACTGCGCCAGGAGTTTCATGGCATGGGGGCTGAGCAGCTGCATGCCAGCCTTACATCACCAAGCAAAATGGCAAGCGTCAGAAGGGGTGGTGTAAAGCACGCCGCCACTGGAATCTGGAGCAGGGGAAACGTGTTCTGTGGAGCGATTAATCCTGCTCCTCTATCTGGCAGTCTGATGGACGAGTCTGGGTTTGGCGAATTGTATGCTTCCACAACTTTGTGGGAACAATTTGGGGTTCGGCCCTTTTCTGCCCCAGTATGACTGAGTCCCTGTGCACAAGGGCCATGAAGAATTGGGGGGTGGGGGGGAAGAACACGAATGACCCGCACAGAGATCTGACCTCAACCCCATCCAACACCTTTGGGATGAACTAGAATGGAGATTGCGAGCCAGACCCTCTCCTCCAGCATCAGTGTCTGACCTCACAAATGTTCTCCCGGATGAATGGGCAAAAACTCAGACAGACGCTCCAAAATCTTGTAGAAAACCTTCCCAGAATAGTGAAAGATGTTTTAGCTGAAAGGGACCAACTCCATATTAATGCCTATGGATTTATAATGGGATGTCATACAAGCTCCTGTAGGCGTCCCAATACTTGTGTCCATATAATGTATGAAGACTCTAGAATATTAGGACAAGCGTAATGAAACTAAAGATAGGTTTCGTTTCTAGGAAAAGCAAATACACAAAACAAAGGGATGTCACCCCTAACAAAGAATCCAAAAAACACCGGAACATACTGATGCAGCAGAGCCGAGCTGGTCAGAGGCAGCAGAGCTCACTATATCAGTCCGGACGTGCTTTGACATGTGCCTTGAACTTGATGGATATGTGTCTTTTTTCAACAGTAGTAACTATGTAACATAGGACTGCCGGTACAATGAATGTGTTACTATCAGACAGTTATTACAATGCGCAAACACAGCAGTGACAAAGAGGTCATATACAAATTCAACTCTGCTGCATCTGAGTATTATCAAATACTTAATGGAATTCCAATATTTTAGAAACATCTGAAAATAGTCAATGACCCGGGACCCCCACCTATCCCGAGAATGGGGGTCCCGGTTTACTTTACCTTGAGTCTGATAAGTAATCTGTCAGTATAGCTGTTGGAGGACTACAAGTCCCAGCATACATCGCCAGTCATTAGCTGTTTGAACAGCCTGGGACATGTAGTTCCACAACAGCTGGAGAACGTCGCCGGCTCTGTAGTGACTATACAATCATGACATGTCCTGGGAGCTGCCCTGCCGACCATGACTAGGCCCCTGTCTTCCAAGAGCCCCCAGGCGGCTCCAGAGCAGGCCTCATTAGTAGACAGCAGCGTCCTTCTATCCTTACCTGGACTTTCCTACCCCGCTCTCCCCGATGATCAGGATCTTCAGGGTGGTCAATATATCTTCCTCCATCCTGAGACCACCGCCACTCCGGCTCTACTCAGCTCAACACTGCGCGCTCCCGCCGCCCTTTTTACCCTTTGCGCGTAACCGAGACAGAGCAGTCTGAACAACAACAGCTAAAAAATGCGCGTCCCTGTGCGCAGTACTTCCGGATACCCCCCCTTGCGTGCGCGCTCCCGTCCCTGCTGCTGCGTCATTGACAAGGCGCCGCTGCTGAGGCCCAGAACCTGGAGTCGTGGCTTCCGGGAACAGTAGCACTGCTCGTGATACACGCTAGGTGGCGCACGATGCTCGTGTATATAAAGACTGCAGCTGCTGAGGGAAAGCCACAAGTATGAGAAACGCATCCGCTGTAGGTTTCCCTCTTTTTATTTATTTTAAAATGCAAAGAGGAAAGTAATTTCTTTAAGTGGTTTTCCGAGTATAAGCAAACCCCTAAAATTCCACCACATTGAAAAATAACAAACTTTCTAGAAAACGTACCTACCTAAATGCTCCAATCCCTATCTGCCATCCTCCATTGGTTCCCTTTGCTCTGGTGTTTAGATTCGGACACTGTATTGTATTGGCACGGTACCACATATCAGGCGGCGGGAGAAACCACGCTCACATGCAGTGGTCAATGGCCACACGTTATGGACCCGCAAAATTGTGCAGACACTGGAAGTGAAGCCGCTACGTGGAACCGTACCAATATGATGTTATGTCACGTGACTGTGGTGACTGCTCACTGCTGTAGTGACAGTTCATCCATAGTGGCGATTGGCTGTTGAGGTCACGTGACGTCGTTGTGGACAACAGTATTTGTTCTACAGGAGGCAGCCACCTAGCAACAGCTAGTGGTTAGGCCGCCTCCTCCCAAAGTGCCATCAGAGATCACAGCAGCGAATTGGTCACGGTCATGTGTCACGATAGCGCCAGACTGGAGTCAGAATTTTTTCCGGTGGCGTAGCTGCCCCACATTCCTGCTGGTTTAAGAAGAGGAAGAATTTTCTACAAAAGGACATGCATGGGGTCTGGAAATGGCCATGAAATAAGCGAACCCCTCTCAGACCCCGAAATAAGGAGAGGGCAAGAAGAAGCTGCGTCGCTTTTCTGTGGAGATATTCTCACAGAAAGTGATTTTCCCGCTATTTCTGAGGGAAGGAAGAAGAAGTTTATACCATTTTTATATTTTTAAGTTTGTGACGCCGCTATAAGGGTAACATTTTCCTCACAAACCCGGTAAACAACGTTAAATGTAAAGATGACTATCACCAGCGCTCACCAACCCTTTTAAAGCAGCTTTATATCATTCATGCCAGCGTATTGCACAAGAGGACGATGATCCTTGGCCTACGCCGTTTCACGTAATGTCACGCTTCCGCCTCCGCATTTGGAAATCAACAACAATTTTTTCCTCAGGTCTACACAATTTTAGTGGATAAAATGCTGGACAAATAGGGGGATATGACCGAGTGACCTATGTTCACACAGCCTATTTTGTGCCGTTTTTCGGGCCGTAAACACCCGAAAAATAAGAAGCAAAACGCCTCCAAACATCTGCCCATTGAATGGGAAAAACGGCGTTCTGTTTCGACGGGCCGTTTTTTTACGCCGCCGTTTTGAAAAACAGCCGAGTAAAAAAACGGCTGCGAAAAAGAGGTGCAGGTCACTTCTTGGGATGTTTTTGGAGCCGTTTTTCAAAGACTCTTTAGAAAACCGCTCCAAAAACGGCCGTAAAAAACGCTGCGAAAATTGTGAGTGGCTTAAAAAACGTCTGAAAATCAGGAGCTGTTTTCCCTTGAAAACAGCTCTGTATTTTCAGACGTTTTTGAGTTTGCGTGTGAACATAGCCTCATAATGATCACGAGTTCAAAGGTGTACAGGCATAGCAGCGTACACATTAAATTTTGAGCTGTGCTTCATTGAGTTCAATGAAGAACGGCTCAAATTACGTCTGAAAGAAGTGTCCTGCATATAATGTATATAAGTGTCCTGCACTTCTTTTGACGAGGCTGTATTTTTACGCGTCGTCGTTTGACAGCTGTCAAACGACGACGCGTAAATGACAGGTCGTCTTCACAGTCCGTCGGCAAACCCATTCAAATGAATGGGCAGATGTTTGCCGACGTATTGTAGCCCTATTTTCAGACGTAAAACGAGGCATAATACGCCTCGTTTACGTCTGAAAATAGGTCGTGTGAACCCAGCCTTATTGGTATTGTCAAGGACCAACATATAGAACGCCTGGTTTTGGTATAGCCACTGTTAGGGTATGTTCACACACATTAATTACGGACGTAATTCGGGCGTTTTTGCCCCGAATTACGTCCGAAAAATTCGCCTCGATAGCGTTGACACGCATCTGCCCATTGAAAGCAATGGGCTGACGTTTGTCTGTTCACACGAGGCGTATATTTACGCGCTGCTGTCAAATGACTGCGCGTAAATGGACGCCCGCGTCAAAGAAGTTACCTGTCACTTCTTGGGGCGTAATTGGAGCCGTTATTCATTGACTCCAATGAAAAGCAGCGCCAATTACGTCCGTAACTGACGCGGCGTTCAAGCGCCTGCACATGCCGTTACGGCTGAAATTACGGGGATGTTTTCTCCTGAAAACATCCCCGTAATTTCAGCCGTTACGGACGGTGTCGTGTGAACATACCCTTAGGGTATGTGCACACGTAGTGACCAAAAACAGCCCCTGATTTTCAGACGTTTTTTGAACAACTCGCGTTTTTCACCGCGTTTTTCGCCGCGTTTTCGCAGCGTTTTTTACGTCCGTTTTTGGAGCTGTTTTCATTGGAGTCTATGAGAAAACGGCTCCAAAAAGTCCAAAGAAGTGTCCTGCACTTCTTTGACGAGGCAGTCATTCAGTACTTGAAAGCTATTGGTTCGGTTTAGCATCATTGTTCTTAACTAATAATAATATGTATCTACGGCTTTGAATGGCGCAGATGAGTCTCAGTTTATTCCACAGAGATATTCCTTTAAGTTAGATATTGATCCCCTTTCAACAAATTTAAGTTTTTTTTTAACCATTTGTCTATCACACTAAGTGCATTTGCTCACGATTGAGTTCCACTCAGGCCGTTCTTCACAGCATCCGAGTGGCACCCGTTCGTTTTCACGACCCACGGTCTGCGTTTCGGCCAGATTTCCCGGCTTGACCACAGTACAGGTGAACGGGACTCCTGGCACCATAGACATTTCTAATGCTAGGAGTCTCTGCCTCCCCAAGGAACTTCTGTTCTGTACTGTATCATTTTGTTCAGTATAGAACAGAAGTTCCGTGGGGAGGCAGAGACTCCTAGCATCATAAATGTCTATGACGCCAGGAGTCCCGTTCACCTGGGCCGTGATCGGGCCGGGAAATCCGGCCGACACACGGACCGTTTTTCACGGCCCGACCTCGGTCGTATGCGAGAGCTGTCAGCGGGTGAATCGGGTCTGTGAAAACGGACCCAATTCTCTGATCCGTGAAAAGATAGGACATGTCCTATCTCTCCACAGATCACTGATGGGACCCGGCCGGCCCAAACTGTCATGTGCATGAGGCATTAGGGATGTCACAATACCAGAATTTGGACTTCGATACCAATACTTAGAGTAGTATTGTGATACTCGATACCAAAACGATACTTTGCCAACAATAAAAAAATTCACAAAAATGTCCTTTTGTTGTCTGATGTGAGCCACATGGTGAAGAAGTATCCGGCACACAAACAAATGTGGTTTAATTTTTCGGTTTTATTAATTTTGATGCCATGGGCAATGTGCATGCAACGTTTCGGTTCAAAGACCTTCGTCAGGCACTACAGGTGTACAAAATATTACACATGAATATACTGGCATCATATTTGAACAATAAGTATAACATACTGCATAATATCAGTGGTAAAGAACAGAAATTAAAGAGAAAATAAAATAAAAATAGAATCCAATAAAAAGATCTAAAATAAGAACAGAGTCTTTTGGCAAGACACATACAGAGTTCATATCTAGTCAATATATGCGGTATTTCATTCGGAAAATGCCTCAAAATATAGACATAAACATTTATTTAAATATGACCGAATGTATGCTGATGGGTGACTTCCCTTCCAGTGCACAATACTAAAGTCTTATACTAATACGTAATGCAATCTGCCTACTCCATGACTGACAGGGTTTGGGGGTTTTGGTTGATCCTGTATGTGCTGGCAACACATTGACAGCACCCCAGATAGGGATACATATGATGCTACAGAGATGCAGGTTTCCCAGGTGGATTCCCTCTACTACCTCTATATCAATGCCATACATTTATGCTCTGTGGTCAATGTTATCTATGTTGCAATGCTCTTTTCCTCAAAGATTGGGTAACAGATATAGAGAATATCTACAGGAACGCGGACTATCATCACATACACTTCGCTTTGTTGTCCACAGCTGCATTATTCACTATTGTGTCCATTACACTTGACAGCCTTTTTATATAATTTCTAGATAATTTTTATGTGATACTCTGGATTGTACCG
Source organism: Rhinoderma darwinii (assembly GCF_050947455.1). Classification (NCBI taxonomy): domain Eukaryota; kingdom Metazoa; phylum Chordata; class Amphibia; order Anura; family Rhinodermatidae; genus Rhinoderma; species Rhinoderma darwinii. Next base: position 316,967,782 of record NC_134691.1, read on the forward strand.
CTATCCTTTGAATTTAGTATTGTGCACTGGAAGGGAAGTCACCCGTCAGCATACATTTGGTCATATTTAAATAAATGTTTGTCTATATTTTGAGGCATTTTCCGAATGAAATACCGCATATATTGACTAGACATGAAGTCTGTATGTGTCTTGCCAAAATACTCTGTTCTTATTTTAGATCTTTTTATTGAATTCTATTTTTATTTAATTTTCTCTTTAATTTCTGTTCTTTACCACTGATATTATGCACCATGTTATACTTATTGTTCAAATATGATGCCAGTATATTCCTGTGTAATATTTTGTACACCTGTAGTGCCTGACGAAGGTCTTTGAACCGAAACGTTGCACGCACATTGCCCATGGCATCAAAATTAATAAAACCGAAAAATTAAACCACATTTGTTTGTGTGCCGGATACTTCTTCACATGCGATTGGGTTGGGACCCTATTCGTGCACCTCCTTTGGTCTTGTGCACTCTGAACCAATACAGACTAGTGAGCCACATGGTGTTATCACATGCAGGACACTTCTTGGGACGTTTTTGGAGCCGTTTTTCATTGACTCCAATGAAGAACAGCTCCAATTACGTCCGCAATGGACGCCGTGAAAAATGCGAATACATGCAAAAACGTCTGAAATTCAGGAGCTGTTTTCGCCTGAAAACAGCTCCGTAATTTCAGACGTATTTTGCGTTGTCGTGTGAACATACCCTTAGAGACAATGAAAAACAGCTCCAAAAACGTCTCAAGAAGTGACATGCACTTCTTTTTTACGGGGAGTTTTTTTACATGGCGTTTTTACAAACGATCGTGTAAAAAAAAATACCCTGTGAGAACGAAACGCCGTTTTCCCCATTGAAATCAATGGGCGGATGTTTGGAGGCGTTCAGTTTACGGATGAAAAAAATAAAAATAAAAAAATAAAATTTAACATTTTTTTTAAAAATAAAAAAAAAAAATATATATATATATATATATATATATATATATATAGATACATTCATATAAGCTGCAGGAGTATTAAGGAGATTATACAGCAGTACTGAGTGTAGCTGAAAATCCAGCACTGGGGTGAGATAGAAATGTTACCAGCAGCCTGTGTCTCCTCTTTGCTCCCCGTCTCCTCTCTCTAGACTACTAGGGGCAGCGTGTCTGTGTCATTCTTTTTCTGCTCCCCCCTTTCTATAAACTTATAAGGGCATTGGGTTTGTGTCTTTCTTTCCCGGCTCCATCTTCCTGCTCCCTTTACCCACTTTATACACTTCTTTAGGCAGCATGTCTGTATCTTTCTCTATCAGCTCCCTCGTCCTGCTCCCCCTCCCCACAGACTTCTATGGGCAGCAGCCTCTGTCTTTTCTCTCTGTTCCTGCTCCCCCTCTACAAAAATTTATATTGGCAGGCTGTGAAGAGACCCCCCCCCCCCCACTTTCTGAAGTCTGTCTTCTTTGCTCTGTAACTAAATATAAACAGGGGGTCGATAGCAAAATACAGTAAGGGAGACACCTAGTGGCAGTAATTCACACAGAATTTGCATGGCTAAAACAACTAAGTTTTAACAATAGGTAAATTACAGAGTTGATATGTAGTAGGTATACATTAGCATGAGATATTTGAAGAGTTTGTGTCCATTCAACCATGAGAAACCTCTACAGCAAGGTGCAGAGGAGAAATAGAGCCAGGAAATGATACGCTGATTGAGCAGTCAGAGAGGTACGAAGAAAACCAAGATAGAGCAGTATTCTGAAGGCCAGTAGAGTCAAGCATAACCTTTTTAGGAGCATGCATATTATTGTTTTTTGGTTTTCTTTCTTTCATCCCTGCCTTCAAAGTAGGCATGTCACGATACCAGAACTTAGAGTTCGATACCGATACTTCGTTTAGTATTGTGATTTCGATACCAATTAGATACTTTGCCAAGAGTAATAAAAAAATAAAAGTTCTTCTATTTTCTGATGTGAGGCGCGTGGTGTGATGTTGAATTTAACCTCCACGTGCCTCACATTAATAGTAATTAACCCCATATTTCTCAGTCATAATGGGTTAATATGTAAGGTACATGATGGGGTTAATTACTATTAATGTGAGGCACATGGAGGTTAAATTCATCGCACCTCGTGCCTTACAATAAGTGATAGAAAGCAGTTTTTATTTTATTTTTTTACAGCGCACACATAAATGATACAAAAAAAATTGTTGTGCAGGTGATTACAGCCGCGCCAATACCGAATATGTGTATGTTTTATGTATTGAGACTTATTTAAATATTTATTGTAAAAAAAGGTGTAGGTGTATTTTTTTTAAATGTAACATTACTTTATGTTTTTACTTTATTTTTTAAACTTTAATGTACTAGCATATATCTATATTACAGTACATTAGTCTGTGTAGGATAGTACACAGGCAGTTGTTAGGACATACCTAAGTATGCCCTAACAACAGGAAATATGGTAGGACAGCCCTGGGGTCCTTCAATGGATACTGGGCTGTCTGCCCATATATGGTATGTCCCTCAATCGCGTCACAGGAATTCCCTGTGACGCGATCCAAGGGGCATCCCCCCTTCTCATTTTCTCCTGAATGATGTGGTCAGCTTTGATCGCAGTTTTCACGGGAATTACGGCGGAGATGAGAGGTTTCCCTGATCTCCGCCATTATAGAGCGGGGCTGCGGCTGTGTAATACAGTCATTGCCCCGCTCCTGACAGCAAGTGCATGCGCGGTCAGCATGAGGAGATGCGGCCGGCGCTGCACTAATGAGCAGCGGTTCAGGCACTGAGGACAGAACATGGGGGTGTTTTGTAGTGCGCCCGCCATGTTCTGTCTTCAGTGCTACCGCTCATTAGTGCAGCGCCGGCTGCATCTCATCATGCTGATCGCCCGCGCACTTGTCAGGACTCAGGAGCGGGGCAGTGGCTGTATCACACAGCCGCAGCCCCGCTCTCATACATTCATGTGTTACTATACTGAGCTGTGCGGACGCACAGCTAAGTATCGAAATACATGAAATAACGGTATCGAACCGTTTGGGGATGCACAGTATCGAAACAGTATTGAAGTTTCGATGCATCGTTTATCCCTACTTTAAAGAGCCATAACTTTTTTATTTTTCCCCTGACATATCCACACGAGGGCTTGTTTTTTGTGGAACTTGTTGTATTTTTTTTTTATTGCACTAGTTAATGTAATATATAATGTACTGAGAAACTTAAAAAAGTTATTTTGTAGGGTGGAATAGAAAAAATACAGCAATTCCTTTTTTTTTTTTTGTTTTGTTGACATTTTACTACTTTTTGTGTCACCATAATCTTTGATTTTTTTTTTTTTTGTCGATAGAACTGTCTGATGGCTTGTTTTTTGTGAGGCAGCTTGTAGGTTTTCATTGGCACCATTTTATGGATGCGGCGATACCAATTATCAAATTGCAAATTCTCCTGTAGCCAGCAGGATGTTGGGACAGGATACCAACGCAGGCCGACCCGATAGTGACTTCAATGCGCCTGCATGTGCCAAACCCTCAACTGCATGTACGGGGTGAAGCCCCGTAGACTACTATGTTCCATTAGTGATTGGAATAGGGCTAGTAGTATATTAATTTTATTATTTTAAGGGGCACTAAGGGGGCACCAAAACTATTAGCTGCACTTTTGGGACATCAATACTGTGAGGGGGCACAATACGGTGGGGCGGGAACTAAGGTGACATCATTACTGTGTCGGGGGCACCAATACTGTGTGGGGCAGTAAGGGGAAACCATTTTTCTGTGGGGTACACTAAGGTGGCACTAATACTGTGAGGGGGAACCAATACTGTGAGGGGGCACTAAGTGGGGACCAAGGCGCTAAGAGGACACCAATACTGTAAGGGGGACACTAAGGGGGCACCAATCCTGTGGGAGGGACAAAAAGGTGGACATCATTACTGTGTGTGGGGCACTATTACTGTTTTAAGTGCAAAAACGGTTGCACTATTACTCTGTAAGGCTAAAGTGGGATGCTCTTACAGTGTATTGCAGTGTGAGGGGCAATAATACAGTATGGGGCGTTGTTACTGTTTAAAACACATAAGGAAGCACTTTTAATGAAGGGGAACTAAGGAAACACTGTGTAGGGCACTAAGTGGGGGCACTATTACCATCTGGGGTACTATCTGATAGTTAAGGCTGGGCGGCAGTTAGGCAGTTAGACAGGCAGTCTTAGAGAGATAAAAGAGAAAGTTACGACTAGAAGCTAGTAGGTATCTGATCCCAAAAACATGACAGCTTAGGAGACTGTGCAGTGGGTCAAGAGCAAGGAAGGTCCTGAAGAGCTCTCATTGGGGTGCAGTATCCTTTTCCACTATAGTCAGGAGATATTACTAAGGGGTCGCCAACTAGAATCAATAGATACCCTACTTCTCTCATGGTACTGTACAATTGCAGAGCATTATGTTTAAAATAATAGGGTATAACCGAATAAATCCCTATTGCACCGCTTACTTAGAGACTTTTGACTTTTAGTATGCTATCTAGTGTTCAGCTGTTCCATTATCTACTTGGAAATCCATATTATTACTGTAATCACGTACCCTATCTAACCCCGTGGATTACAATTTTACCAAACCCCGTAGATTACAATTCTACTTAACACTATGCATTACAACTCTTATTTCTTATCATTATTGGATTACAAGTGTTCTTGAATAAGTTTTTAGGATTATAATGTCTCTTTATTACAGTACTGGGTGTATTCTAAGCCTATACCTACCCACCACTCCTTGACAATTAATAGGAATTTCCTTAGTGTCAGATGTTTATTAGAAATCTTCTTCCTGCTCCTTGTTATGGAACAGTTTAATAAATTTTTTTAAAGACAACGCATACCATCTTACAACTAATGTAGATCGATTTGAATTGATTACTTTTCATGTTGACAAAGGCTTTTTCTATTCATATGGTTTTTTTTTTTAAAAACAAACAAACAATAAAATTGGAAAAAGCATATGGGGATGGGTGAATACTTTAATAGACAGTACTTTAATATACAGTAATATTACATCATCGTACAAGAAAAGTGTAAAAATATTTGAACATTAATGAATACTATTACAGAGAGTGCAAAAGGAAGAAAACCTTTCTGCACATTGCTTTCCTATATCCAGACTCATCTTGTAGGGAATTTCATTTGAAAGAGAGTCCTAGGAAAAAAATGTGTCCATGAGGGAAAATTAGTATATCATATATATCATGCTTGAGAAAGATCCCAATGTGGGAATGAAACGTTGCACCTTTTTGATGTTGTCTGAATAAACCACGGTTTTATACTTTGAACTTGGATTGCTGCAAGATCTTCTTCATGTGTATGTATATATGTGTGTGCATATATATATATATATATATATATATATATACTGAAAAATAATAATCTGTGCAATATGCCACCGGTCCTGTGCGTGCCCCACCACTACTGTTACTACTCTGTGTCAGCTGATGCGACAGCCATAGTGATAACAACTAAAGTGACAGCAGCAGCAGCAAAGGTAACATTACTATGGACAGAACGTCGCCAATGCAGACAGTGATTGGCCTCAGCCATCACCTGATGGGCCGTAACTATAGATCATTAAGGGGCTGGACCGGAATAAGGAAAGTAAGTGTATTTCACAATTTATGTGCACAGATTTTAAACTTCTTTAACAGAATTAAATGCCTTTGTAGTCCTATACATTCTACACTAAGTTGATAGAATGCCATAATAATTAAATTTACTCTAAAATCACCAATTATTGCCATTTATCTATAAAGTTCACTAAATGCTGTAATGCAAAAGCACTACAATTAGTTTAGTTCAGTTCTTGCCGTATAATTTCCATATCACAGAATAGTTTCCTCTATTATTTCTCTACCAAGCTCTTTTTCATCGCTAGTGGTTTCTTTAACCAGTGACACCAACATTGAGATGGTTGTGTTGGGATCTAAAAGTTTGACCAGAGGTATGTTCACATTCTTCTCTTTAAAGATACGACTTTGTAATGTCATGGCCAACATTGAGTCAATCGCCAGAGAACCGAGAAGAGATCCCATAGTGAATTCATTTGAGCCGACTCCTGTGAGCTCAGTAACTACTAACAAAATGTAATCTTCACTTGTTTCCTTATTACTATTGGAAGATTGATTTTCTTTTGATGTATTCTCCCAACTGTTCTTCTCTTCCACTATCACATTATAGAAGCGTTTCCTCAGTGATGGGATATATGAGATCAGGCTTTTATACATGGTATAAAAATTAAATTTGACTATTGCTTGATTTGAATTATTTATTTGAAGACATTTTTTCAGATGCTCATGAATTTCCTCAGTATTCAAGAGAAGCATTCCTTTTGCTTCTAAGAGTTTATGAATTTGGTGCTGGTTGAGTAACACGCCAAGATTGAGACCACCCCAACTGATCGATTGTCCACAAAGACCCTTATTTCTTCTGTATTGACAGAACACGTCTAGAAAGGAGTTGGCAGCAGCATAATTTGCTTGTCCGGCATTTCCAACAAATGATGCAACAGATGAATAGCAAACAAAATAGTCAAGTTTAATGTTTGATGTGGCACGGTGAAGATTCACAGCTCCATCTACTTTTGGGCTAAGAACTTTTTCAAACAGGGACAAGTTTAGGTTCTGCAGAATCCCATCATGAAAAACAACAGCACTGTGAAAGACACCCCTCACTGGGATATTTGAAAATATTCTTTTTATTAAATCAAAGGCTGTTTTTACTTCATTGTAAAAGGAAATGTTACATTTTAGAGCAACTATCTTGGTAGTTTCTTTTGCATTTTGAACCTCAGCTAACAGTTGTTCCATTTCAGGGGTTGGCTTTCTTCTGGATAGAATCACTATGTTGCCACCACCATTGTTCACAATAAATTTCACTGTTTCAAATCCCAGACCAGTGAGACCGCCTGTGACTATGTAAACCGCATTATCTTTAAAAAGCATTGGATCGGGTGCTGACAATGGTATCTTTGAAATAGTACTGTTGTCTAGCTCAATTACAGGTAAGGACTGGGTTGTAAAGTAGCTGGTTTCTCTACTATCAAAGCCAGATTCACTCTGTGATGGTTGAACCAACTCTTTTAAAATGACAAAGGTGTTTTCTGAAGATATGGAATAAAGCCACTTGTGCAATTCTTTTGCATGCTGTTGTAAATATGCCTTCTGGAAAACTTCAGAAATATCAAGCAAGTGGATATGAAAGTCTTTGTTGCTACTAAGAGCAAATAGATTGTGCCCGATTTTACCATTTTTATGATCAGATACAAAAACCACATCTTTGAGAAGAGGTAACGCATCAAGAACTTCTTTAGTGACAGCCCCAAATGTAGGAAGAATTACCATGGAAGTGCACTGCTTATCAACCACACCACTTCCAACAGATATTACAGTTTCCCATCCACTCTGCTTTGCTGTCTTGGATAAAACTGTGCATAAGACCGACTTTGCATCAGGTGTTAGAATTGCAAGTTTAGGCTTATTCTTTGCATGCGGTAGTTGATTGTGCAGAATTTCCCAGGCTAAAACAAAAAATGAGACACAAGGAGCATTTTTTATCACCGGAGCTTTTTTTACTAAGTAGCAAACATTTTCTGGAAGACTAACATTAGAGGTTGCAGTCATTGGATAGCAAGCCACAACTCGATCACCAACTTGGATCTTCTTAACACATTTGCCAACTGCAGTCACAATACCGGAAAAGTCCAGAGCGACGAGCTCATGCTTATCACTAGACAAAGAGTTCCAGTACAAAGTATTCCCATATTTCCAGCTTGAAAGGCTAACAGGAAAATAATCGTCGGTGTGGGTGCCAATTTGATCAACACAAATCTTTAAGTCTTTGCTTTTAAGCTCAGTTACTTTGTAATTAGTTAGTTCAGCAGAAATCTTCGTTACTTTATAAGGTTCTGAAGTAAAAAGGGTAAAGTTATCAGATTTCTGTACCGATTCCATTTGCCATGTTCTCCTTTTAGTGTCAGTGAGTGTTATTTCATTGGTATAAATACAACCCTCTTTAATCCAGATCTCTGGATGGTCCTCTAGATTATAATTAAGAAGAACTTGAGCTAGTGCCGCAAGATCTTGGGGACTTGAGGAGCTGACGTCAATCAGCTGAAATGTAATGTCGGGTAGTTCAAAGATACAAGCTCTTGTCATTCCGACAAAAGCAAATCCAGGGTTAATGTGATCCACTGTACTTTCAACTGTTCTGAACGTCACTGTTCGTATAGAAGGCTTGGGGTTCTTTTGCCTCACTGCTAAAATCAGCTGTCGATAGACTTCACAACATTTCGCTAGATATTGTGTCAAATTGTTTGTAATATCTTCAGTTACTGTTTGGATTCCCCACATAAACACAACATCTTTACATTCACTATTAAGAAGCTTTTGTATTTGAATGTCTGAATTCCAACTGTTGAAGGTAATGTAGCTCAGTTCATTATGTATGTAATTTGATAATTTTTCACCTATTCCAACATTGTCAGAATAAATCAATATTTTTGGCTCATTTTCTTGTCTATGACTGGATTGTGTACAAGATGTCCATTTAAGTTGGAAAAAAGTTTTCTCTTGTTTGTTGGTGGTTGTTTTTACAAATGCCATTTTAGCACTTTTTATTTCTACTAAAATTGAACCATTGTTATCTGCAAAACACCCGCACAATTCAATGTACTTCTCGGTTGTTTTTATTGTTTTCATGTAGATGATCATTTCTTCTTGAAGTGGCTGTAGAATTGTTAAACTTCCTATGGATGATGGAAAGATCACTGTGTCTTTTGAATCCGATCCCACACAAACCGCCATTTGGAGAAAACAATCTAAGATGACTGGATGTATGTGATACTCATACATTGTTTCCCTGACTTCTTCACTCACTTTTACTCTTGCAATTCCTTCCTTAAGATCTTTTCCATAATGAACATCGCCCAGCTGTTTGTATGACTTTCCATATTCAAATCCAAATGTAGAGAGCTGCTCATAAACATTTTCTGTCTTGAATATAGAAGTACATCTTTTGAATAGATGTTCAGCTGAGATTATATTGTCTTTGTTTACTACACAGTTATGTTTTTGTATTTGCCCAATTGCAAAAACATGCGATGTTAGAACTTCAAATTCTGTTACATTGCCTTCTTGGTGTAGCTTGATTTTTAGGTCCACAGAGTCTTGGTGGAGAACACATGGGTTGGAAAATGTTACGCTGATTTCCAAAGAATTTAAAGGCAATTTAGGTCTGAAGCTGTTAGCTGCAGCTGCCAATCCAAGTTCTACATAGAATGCACCTGGAATAAGGGCCGATCCCCAGTTTTTATGTTCATAGACATATGGTGTAATAGTTTTAGAAACCTTACATTGGAAGTCAGTGAAATCCTCACTCATGTTATGGATTAATGGATGGTTGGGACTTGCTACTGTCTGGTTTGCCTGTCTGATTTTTTCATATTTAATATCTTGCTTGACGTGATCAAATTGGTATCTTGGAATAGTTGCTGGAGAAGATTTGTAAGCTTCAAATACATTACACCAGTCAAGATTGTATCCTTGTGTGAAAAGTGATACCAGCATAGAAAAGATGGTCTCATACTCTTTTTGGGGCTGTATAGCAGGTAATACGGTTGTTTTGGGTCCTAAAGTTTCAGTTATGTTCCTTTGTAATGCTCTCCGCGGACCTATTTCAATAAACAGAGTGTTTTCTTTATCTCTTGCTGAAGCTTCTACAGCTTGTTCAAAGGCGACTGGTTCACGAATATTTTTAGCCCAGTAATCACCAGTGGTGAAATCTCCTTTGGATGCTGGCTTACCCGTCACTGTTGAAATAATGTCAATTTCCATATTTTGTTTATGTAAATCCCTCAGTGTCTCTTTTACCTCATTCAATATAGGATCCATCATGGGGCTGTGGTATGCAGCAGGAACATCGAGTACATGGAGAAATATATTTTTTTCACTGTATTTTTTGGTCAATTCCCCATGGACTTGTTCTATTGAATGGCTATCTCCTGACACGGTGCATGAAATAGGACTGTTATAAGCAGCGATGCATACTTTTCCTTTGTATGACTGAATTATTTTTGATATTTTAGTCACTGGCAGATTTCCAGTTACCAGCATATTCCCCCCAGTAACTTTGCATTGCAGTTTGCTCCTGTAATAAATTACTTTTACAGCATTTTCAAGTGAAAGAATTCCAGAAATATGAGCGGCAGCAACTTCTCCAACTGAATGTCCCACTATGCAATCTGGCTTCACCCCCCAATGTGTCAGAAGAGCCACTAACGACACCTGAATTGTAAAAAGCACCAATTGTGCCACATCCGGCTTTGAGAAATCATCAAACTCTTTCTCTAACAATTGTACCACAGAAATGGAAGTGTAAGCCTGAATCAACGTATCAATCTCTACACATTTCTTTCTGAACACTGGCTCATGTTCTAGTAACATCTTACACATCCCTTTATAAAGGACTCCATTCCCACAGAATACAAATACAATATGGAGACTGGATTTCGCTGGAGCAGTGTCTTTTTTCACAACTTGTAGCTGTTGATATAAATTAGTTAAAGAAGAGGCAAGAAATCCTGTTCTGTATTTGTAATTTAGATGACTTCTTCTGCAGGCTGCTGTGTAGAGTAGGTTCTCCAGGGATAAGGATGTTGCATTGCTTAACGCTGTTTTTGTGTCTTCAATACAGAGTTCAAGGGATTTACTTGAGGCTGCCGATAATATAAATATTTCAACAGATCTTTTTGAACAATAGTTAGGGTATTTTTGATTATTTTGTTTGACAACAAGATGAACATTAGTTCCTCCAAACCCAAAACAATTTATTCCTGCCATTCTTCCAAATTTGACGTCCTCTTGCCATTTTTCGGGACTAGTTGGAATTTGTAGATTGGATTCCTCAATTATTTTGATGCCATTTTCTTTAGAATAATGTAGAGATGGAGGAATAATTTCATGATGCATCATAAGAAGAACTTTTATCAACCCAGCAACCCCAGCAGCAGATTCCGTGTGACCAATATTTCCCTTAACAGATCCAATCTTTAGGGGCTTCATTCTATTACGTTTCCTCCCAATGATGTTTCCTAAGCTGGCAGCTTCTGTTGGGTCACCGGTTGGTGTTCCAGTCCCATGAGCCTCAACGTATTGCAAAGAACATGGATCTGTCTTACTATAGATGTGCTGTAATAAATGTTCCTGCTGATGTTGAGATGGTCGTGTAATTGGTGATACTGAGCGTCCATCTTGGTTTAATGCACTTTCAGTTATTAGTCCCCAGACTTTGCAGAATTCTTTTTTAGCCTGTGTAATGGGAAAATTAAAAAAATTAATTGTAAAAATTTTTAAACAGAGTTTTGATAGCCAAATAAACATGGATGTGGGGTGAAGCATAATAGCCTTTACACTAAAACCTTACTGAACATAAGGAAAACAAATGTCACACCAAAGGGGTGTTAACTTTGGGGAAAATAATTGGAGTCGTACTAAAACATTGTTTAATGTGGACAATCGATGGAACAGGAAAGGCATGATTAGAAGAATGCAATTAAAGTGAGAAGTAAAAAGCAATAAGTGAGTCAAGACAATGAGATCTTGCTGCGGGCAAGTAGAAGATATTGAGACAGTAAACATTTCATACCTTTTTTAAAGGTTTTAGTAGAAGAATACCACATCCTTCTCCTCTTCCATATCCATCAGCTCTATTGGAGAAAGGCTTGCTGGTACCATCAGCAGAAAGCATTTTTGCTTTACAAAGGGCAACAAAGATGCGAGGTTCAATGATACAGCTGACACCACCACATATCGCCATCTCACAATCACCTATTAGATGTACAGATATAAATAAATATATACATTTAAACCTGTTGAAACAGAAATGTATATATGTACAATACTTTTACATATTTGTCACAGGGGTTTCTGACGTTTTACATATTTGAGGGATTTCTGACATTTAGAGAAAATTAACACTGACTTTAGCTGAGGCTAGAGAGGACATTTATGATATCCTGGATGAGTTTTTAAGTTGTTTTGGAAGGCCTGATAGTCCTGGCATGATTCACCACTGTTCCAAGTGTTCTCCATTTTGAGATAATGACTTTGGTTCAGTGAAGATCCAGATTTTTAGGCCACATTCATAATAATGCTTAATGATCAGGAAAATCGTTCCCGAATAAAACATTTCCTCTAGAACATCGTGCATTGACCCATTTCATCCAGTACTCGTTTTTTTTTTTGTTTTTTTTTAAATTATTATTTTTATTTATATATTTTTTTCATTTTCTTTTTTCTTCTTTCTTCTTTTTTATAGACACTGCTGATCACTAATGGGTTTGTTAGGGATAAATGAATTTTTCTTATTTAAAAAAAATAGGAATTTATATGTAATGTACTGTGTGTATATATCTTAGTACTTTATATATATATATATATATATATGATAAAGAAGAAATGGAGACAGCACTACCAAATTTTCAAAGTGAAGATCCTTTTATTCCACGGTGCAACGTTTCAGCTCAATACGAGCCTTTCTCAAGCATAATAATGTGACATACAAAACGCATATATATGCAATACAGGGTCATCAAACCAATTACATACATATAATAAACTTGTGCAAGAATGCTACAACAGGTATACAAAATTTTCATATCAATAGGATCCCCTGTGAATGTGCTAGTACATAAATAGAAAAATAAATAAAAACATTACATATACATAGTATAAATCGTGCATTCACTATAATAAGGCCAATCAATCAGATGGGCTACATGTGTATAATGACATGTGATAGTGTAAGAAAACAGGTGTATAAAATAAAGTTAAAAACATCTTACCCTCATTGGATCGGCTGATAGCGTTGTACACTTCCTTACTACATGGAAACTAAGCATTGCGTAATCCTAGCACCTGTGTGTATGAGTCATCGCATGATACGTCATTATACGCATGCGCATTGTCTACCAGAGGCGCTAGTCGCCATATTGAAAAAGGGCTATACACCCATAGATGTTTCTCATGAATGACGTCGGATCCTGTCTATCTCAACTATGAGTCATTAGACATATCGTAGATTCACATCTGCGCAAATGCCCATAAAGGATCGTCGGACCCATTTTGAAAAAGGGCAACATCACTCCATATGTTGCCCATATATCCCATCCACTATAAAGTCTAATTGATCAAATATAAAACGATGTGAACTATGTATACTATCTCTGTGGACTGAGATTAAATGTCTCAGACCAATAATCCCTATACTTCATCTATTTAGAAGCGCATATGCGTATATATAGAGCACATAATATACAGAGATTTACACATCGTCTTAGAGATACTGTGGACGGAAGACATGACTAATGTATATGAGAAAACTTTTCAAAAAATAAGATGCATATATTCAAGTATAAGGGTAGTGCAGATACACAGCCTCAACCGATCCTTGAGGAAAATCTTGAGAATAATATTTAAGATAAAAAGACAAAGGAGAAAAATATATAAAGTAGTTTATAGGACATTGATAATATATATCAAACCTAAATATTGTAAATAGCATACAGAATATAATTATAATATAAATGTAGTCAAATTACTTCCTATTCTCCTAATGCACAGAGGAGGGGGAGGAACAAGGGGAAGATGATAAATGCACGGGCAGATGTTCAGATCAGAATGTACCACTGGATTATCTAGAGAAACTCGGAAAGATTTTGAAGTCTATATTAAGACCTCTAGGGGATAAGGTGTCTAATTTAAAAATCCATTCCAACTCCAATCTTTTCAGTTTGGAGATCCTATCTCCACCTCGTCTATGGCGCGGTACATGATCGACAATATATAACTTAAAGTCATTCTCACCATGGTTATTTTCCACAAAATGTTTGGGTAATGGTAGGTCAATTTTCTTGGTACGAATGGTGGACTTATGATTGTTTATACGCTTCCTACAATCAAGAGAGGTTTCACCTACATACAATAATTTGCAAGGACATTGAATAATATATATTACATGGTCCGATTTACATGTGAGGTGATATTTAATTTTGTAGGTAGAGCCTTTAATAGGATGGGTGAACACCTCGCTCCTAACCATATTCCTAGAATTATTACAACCCAAACACGGGAAACAACCAAATTTTTGGGGGGCTAATAAAGACTGATGATTCTTAGTCAAAGAGCCCACATCAGCATGTACTAAACGATCTCTCAAATTTTTGGTCCTGCGATAAGCTATGCGTGGTGGGACCTCAAATTCTGGAATTTTATCAAAAGAACTCCTAAGTATCCCCCATTCTTTTTTAATAATGTTGGCAATATCATTGCTCTTATGAGAGTATGTAGACACCAATGTTAGTCTATTGGAGGGCGATTGTTTGCGATTTTGCAGAAGATCACATCTCGAAATCCCCTCCACTTTAGATTTTTTATTGTCCAATAGTTTTTTAGGATACCCCCGATTCCTGAATTTCTGAGACATATCGCTCAACCTGACGTCGAGAGTTGAAGGATCCTGCACAATCCTTTTCACCCTCAACATCTGGCTGTAGGGAAGAGATGCGATCATAGGATGGGGGTGGCAGCTTTCAAACCTCAATAAATTGTTACGATCTGTAGGTTTACTATACAAATCTGTGGTAAGTTTATGTTCCTGAATATACACTCTAGTATCAAGAAAATTTAGAGATGTTGTTGAAGAATCCATAGTGAATTTAATATCATCATCTATATTATTCAAAAAACTAAAAAAACATTCCAACTCCACTTGGGTGCCTGTCCAGATGACGAAGACGTCGTCTATATATCTCCACCACCTCAAAACCTTGGTGAAGTGGGGAGAGACATAGACGGCGCCTTCCTCTAAAGCTGTCATAAACATATTTGCGTATGTGGGAGCCACGTTAGATCCCATGGCCGTACCCCTCCTCTGTGCATAGAAGGAGTCACCCATGAATGTATTAATCTTCTTATGTGTCTTTTGGAAATTGTCCTCACAGAAAATTATTTCTTATTTGGTG
Organism: Rhinoderma darwinii; assembly: GCF_050947455.1. NCBI lineage: Eukaryota > Metazoa > Chordata > Amphibia > Anura > Rhinodermatidae > Rhinoderma > Rhinoderma darwinii. The sequence continues at coordinate 316,982,826 of NC_134691.1, forward strand.
ACTCCTTCTATGCACAGAGGAGGGGTACGGCCATGGGATCTAACGTGGCTCCCACATACGCAAATATGTTTATGACAGCTTTAGAGGAAGGCGCCGTCTATGTCTCTCCCCACTTCACCAAGGTTTTGAGGTGGTGGAGATATATAGACGACGTCTTCGTCATCTGGACAGGCACCCAAGTGGAGTTGGAATGTTTTTTTAGTTTTTTGAATAATATAGATGATGATATTAAATTCACTATGGATTCTTCAACAACATCTCTAAATTTTCTTGATACTAGAGTGTATATTCAGGAACATAAACTTACCACAGATTTGTATAGTAAACCTACAGATCGTAACAATTTATTGAGGTTTGAAAGCTGCCACCCCCATCCTATGATCGCATCTCTTCCCTACAGCCAGATGTTGAGGGTGAAAAGGATTGTGCAGGATCCTTCAACTCTCGACGTCAGGTTGAGCGATATGTCTCAGAAATTCAGGAATCGGGGGTATCCTAAAAAACTATTGGACAATAAAAAATCTAAAGTGGAGGGGATTTCGAGATGTGATCTTCTGCAAAATCGCAAACAATCGCCCTCCAATAGACTAACATTGGTGTCTACATACTCTCATAAGAGCAATGATATTGCCAACATTATTAAAAAAGAATGGGGGATACTTAGGAGTTCTTTTGATAAAATTCCAGAATTTGAGGTCCCACCACGCATAGCTTATCGCAGGACCAAAAATTTGAGAGATCGTTTAGTACATGCTGATGTGGGCTCTTTGACTAAGAATCATCAGTCTTTATTAGCCCCCCAAAAATTTGGTTGTTTCCCGTGTTTGGGTTGTAATAATTCTAGGAATATGGTTAGGAGCGAGGTGTTCACCCATCCTATTAAAGGCTCTACCTACAAAATTAAATATCACCTCACATGTAAATCGGACCATGTAATATATATTATTCAATGTCCTTGCAAATTATTGTATGTAGGTGAAACCTCTCTTGATTGTAGGAAGCGTATAAACAATCATAAGTCCACCATTCGTACCAAGAAAATTGACCTACCATTACCCAAACATTTTGTGGAAAATAACCATGGTGAGAATGACTTTAAGTTATATATTGTCGATCATGTACCGCGCCATAGACGAGGTGGAGATAGGATCTCCAAACTGAAAAGATTGGAGTTGGAATGGATTTTTAAATTAGACACCTTATCCCCTAGAGGTCTTAATATAGACTTCAAAATCTTTCCGAGTTTCTCTAGATAATCCAGTGGTACATTCTGATCTGAACATCTGCCCGTGCATTTATCATCTTCCCCTTGTTCCTCCCCCTCCTCTGTGCATTAGGAGAATAGGAAGTAATTTGACTACATTTATATTATAATTATATTCGGTATGCTATTTACAATATTTAGGTTTGATATATATTATCAATGTCCTATAAACTACTTTATATATTTTTCTCCTTTGTCTTTTTATCTTAAATATTATTCTCAAGATTTTCCTCAAGGATCGGTTGAGGCTGTGTATCTGCACTACCCTTATACTTGAATATATGCATCTTATTTTTTGAAAAGTTTTCTCATATACATTAGTCATGTCTTCCGTCCACAGTATCTCTAAGACGATGTGTAAATCTCTGTATATTATGTGCTCTATATATACGCATATGCGCTTCTAAATAGATGAAGTATAGGGATTATTGGTCTGAGACATTTAATCTCAGTCTACAGAGATAGTATACATAGTTCACATCGTTTTATATTTGATCAATTAGACTTTATAGTGGATGGGATGTATGGGCAACATATGGAGTGATGTTGCCCTTTTTCAAAATGGGTCCGACGATCCTTTATGGGCATTTGCGCAGATGTGAATCTACGATATGTCTAATGACTCATAGTTGAGATAGACAGGATCCGACGTCATTCATGAGAAACATCTATGGGTGTATAGCCCTTTTTCAATATGGCGACTAGCGCCTCTGGTAGACAATGCGCATGCGTATAATGACGTATCATGCGATGACTCATACACACAGGTGCTAGGATTACGCAATGCTTAGTTTCCATGTAGTAAGGAAGTGTACAACGCTATCAGCCGATCCAATGAGGGTAAGATGTTTTTAACTTTATTTTATACACCTGTTTTCTTACACTATCACATGTCATTATACACATGTAGCCCATCTGATTGATTGGCCTTATTATAGTGAATGCACGATTTATACTATGTATATGTAATGTTTTTATTTATTTTTCTATTTATGTACTAGCACATTCACAGGGGATCCTATTGATATGAAAATTTTGTATACCTGTTGTAGCATTCTTGCACAAGTTTATTATATGTATGTAATTGGTTTGATGACCCTGTATTGCATATATATGCGTTTTGTATGTCACATTATTATGCTTGAGAAAGGCTCGTATTGAGCTGAAACGTTGCACCATGGAATAAAAGGATCTTCACTTTGAAAATTTGGTAGTGCTGTCTCCATTTCTTCTTTATCTTGACTGAGGGGTCACTCGGACTGTGACCCAGGAGACGTGCACCCTCTTGAAATATTTATCCTGTGCTGCTGATCTATATATATATATATATATATATGCATATCTCCCGATAGAAATGTCTGATGAAATACTGAGGGGAATCTATAAATATAGAAAAAATATGTGTATAACTGGATGTTTTGGATTTGAATCATTGGATTAGAATGAGTACTTAATGAGATATCCTTACATATGGGTCCAGTTCCCTTTAAATTCGGCACTATAAAGGTGCCAGACTTTACTGAACTCACGAAATAGCTCTGAGGAAATCCCGGTCCGGGATGAAACGCGTCAGCTGATCAATTAGTCTACACCTGGCAGGTAGTGACGTCAACCTTGCCTCGTCTTGCAGTCTCCAGCGTTGCCAGAAAAAAATCAACGTGGATACCAGCATAGCACGATACCGACTCTTCAATGTAGGAGTGTGCTCCATCGCTAAAATTTGTTCACCTTTGTGTGAAATCTCGGCTGCCCCCGAGTATAGGAAGATCTAAGCTACTCAACATAAGCATTGACCGTGGATGGAGTGGATATAAGGAGAATCTCCCGTGTGGGAACTGTGACCTGCCATTGATGAGATCGAAGGGGTGAAAAACCCGATTGGTATATTTCTAAAATCTGCCTTAACCCTACAATTGTTCCAGGAGGAGGAACACAGTGGAAAGGAGGGAATTTCCAGTCCATCCTGAGTTGCGAGATCAACATGAAGATGAGTATTCAACTCTTTACCTATATTTGCATTGCTATCATATAAGAGGAACTGTTCTTGTTAGTTTCAGATCAAATTTCTAAAAGAAGAAAAAAACGCAAGTGTGAACTGAGACCAACGGTGTCTGAACAAAAAATCTTAAGAACCGTTTCTTATAGCTAACGACCTATATGGGTCAGATGAAAGGCTCGTGTATAGAATTTATATTACTAAGATACTTCATCATGACATGTCATTATGTTTAGAGGGGGATAAATTAATGGAAGTAAGGTTATAAAAGTCTGTGTTGGAATCCTGGCCAGGAGACATTTTTAAATTACGTACATCTAGTTTGAAACAAATGTGTTTGCTCAAACCCTTTCCTTTTCCTAAAAAAAATGTTTGTATTATGGAAAAAAGAGGAAAGATATATATATATATATATATATATATATATATATATATATGAAAAACCTTTAAAATATATTTTTATATGGAATTTAATAAAAATGTATACAAAATTATTCTTATCCCAAAGAGTGCCTGGTATGTTTTGGAAAATATTTATTTATTTTTTTCTTTCTGAATTGTTGCTCTCCGAAACGGCACCGTGCTATATATTGATTGCATATTTTGGGATCTCTATTAGGTATGGTTTATAACCATTTTTTGTGTTTAGCTCATATATGTACAATACTTTTACATATTTGTCACAGGGGTTTCTGACGTTTTACATATTTGAGGGATTTCTGACATTTAGAGAAAATTAACATTGACTTTAGCTGAGGCTAGAGAGGACATTTATGATATCCTGGATGAGTTTTTAAGTTGTTTTGGAAGGCCTGATAGTCCTGGCATGATTCACCACTGTTCCAAGTGTTCTCCATTTTGAGATAATGACTTTGGTTCAGTGAAGATCCAGATTTTTAGGCCATATTCATAATAAGGCTTAATGATCAGGAAAATCGTTCCCAAATAAAACATTTCCTCTAGAACACCGTGCATTGACCCATTTCATACAGTACTCGTAGCAAGACCCACTATTCTCACAGTAGTCACAATAGATAACCCCTTAACCCAGTAATCACAGGAGGCCCCTTTTCCCACAGTATTTACAGCAAGGCCTCTCTCCATTGCCTCTGTGTTCATGATTCCCTCCCCTTCTGCTAAGGCCTCATGCACACTTCCATCACCGTTTTCACAGGCTGCAGCGGTCACATGGACTGCCGCGTCATCCAGGGAGGTCGGACTGGATGTCAAAAGAGGGACGCGTCACCAAGACAACGGCCAAGGTACATATGAACTTCTTTTTCTTTCTATCGCTATCGCTCTCTATCCAGCACTGATCAGCAGCCTCTTCCCTCGATCAGTGCTGGATAGAGAGAAGGGGCTGCCGATTAGTGCAGTGCACTTCTACGTGTACTTCTGCCCGCCCGGCCGTTGCTAGGCTCCGTGTGCCTTCAGTTTTTTTGACGGACCCAAGTAGGACATGCTCTACTTTTGACAGAACGGAACAATGGGACCGTCAAAAAAACTGAACTGTGCATGGCCCCATTGAAATTAATGGGTCAGGGTGCTAGCCGTCAAAAAAACGGCTAGCACCCTGAAGGAAAAAACTCAAGTGGGCAATGGGGCCTAAGGGTAAGTTTACACTGTGTTTTTTGTCAGGCAGAAAAAATCTTCCTCAAAATTCGTTCAGGAATTTTGAGGCAGATTTTGAATTGCCAGCGTTTTCCCATGTTTTTTTACCGGCTTTTTTGAGGCGTTTTTTTGGCCCGCATCTTTTTCTAGGCGTGGAATCTAATGCAAAAACCGCCACAAAAAAATGTCCAATACAAGCGCCGCAGGTTTTCATTAATTTCAATGGGAGGTCAAAGACGGAAACTGCTCTAAAAGCATTCCACTTTTTTTTTTTACGAGCGGCCAAAAGACACCGGGAAAAAAACGCCTCTGCTACCCATTGAAATCAATGTGGGGTGATTTGGGGCATTTTTTTCCTGCTGATTCTGATGCAGTTTCCGTGTCAAAATCAGTGCTAAAAAATGCATTGTGAACTACCCCTAATACTTACAGCAGTGTACTCTGCCATCAGTACCTTCCCGCAGTAATCACAACAGTGCCCCCTTGTACCAGTACACATTTTTAAGTGGCTCACTTTCTTCCAGTACTAACACCAGTGCCATCCATGTTCAGAATAAACAAATGATTAACACAAATTAACAGTGTATTTTATATAAATGATTGTTTTGGGTTGAGAAACCAATAAATTATAGTTTTTATGAGAGTTTTATTAGTATAGTATTAGTATGAAGAAAATCAACATGTCAGCCGGACTTCTTCCATTGGCCGCTCAGCAGACCAAGAGCATCTTTGTAAGTATCAGGTTTGCGCGGTGTGCAAGACTATTATTGGCAGCATCTGGAGGTATGGACAGTATTGTTGCAACATAATACAATATATATTTCAGTGTATGTCATAGTGGAAGAGATGGGAAAGACTGCAAGTCTTAGGGTGTTTGTACTATAGTCCAAGCCAACAGCATATACACCGACCAGCCATAACACTAAAACCACCTGCCTAATATTGTTTGGATCCCCCTTGTGCCGCCAAAACAGCTCTGAACCGTAGAGGCATGAACTCCACAAGACCTCTGAAGGTGTCCTGTGATATCTGTCACCAAGATGGTAGCAGTAAATCCTTTAAGTCCTTTAGGTTGGGAGGTGGGGCCTTCATGGATCAGACTGGCTTTTCCAGCACTTCCCACAGATGTTCGATCAAATTAAGAGCTGGGACTATTTATCATGTTCTTAAAAACTCGTCCTGAACAATTTTTGCAGTGTGGCAGGGTGCATTATCATGCTGAAAGAGGCTACTGCCATTAGGGAATACCATTGCTATGAAGGGTTGTACTTGGTCTGCAACAATGTTTAGGTAGGTGGAAAGTGTCAAAGTAACATCCACATGAATGCCAGTACCCAAGGTTTCCCAGCAGAACATTGCCCAAAGCATAACACTGTTGTTGTGCCTGTGGTCGCTGACCGATGCCATGTCCGACTTATGACACTTCATGCCGGTGTCTCCCTCCCCAGAGACGCCGGCACACGTGGCTGCAGCTCCCCACTGTCTCCAGTAGGGTGCGTGCGCGCTCACTCCCGGCCAGCGTGCGCACCTGTGCAAGGTTCCCCAGCCAATCCCTTTACACCCTGGACTTTTAAAAGGGCTCTAGCCTTCCTCTCCTTGCCTGAGCATTGTTGTTGTCTTCCCATGTTATTTAAGCAAATGGTCCCTTAGTTGTTTCCTGTTCCCAGTGTTCCCATATCCCGCTTCCTGTATCCAGTAACTGTGCTTGTTCCTGAGCTGAAGTCTAGTGTTGGAGTCATGTAGTGTCATCTGCCACGTCCAGTGTCACCTGCCACGCTAAGTGTCCTCTGCCATGCCCAGTGTCATCTGCCACGCCAAGTGTCATCTGTGCCACGAATCATCTGTGTCTGTCTGGACTCTCATACAGGTACTCATGTGCTAGACTTTCATTGACTGCTGTTTGGTCAGCTGCCACTCCGCTGCGGTGGAGCGGCTTAGTGGGTCCACATACCCCAGAACCGTGAGAACTGTGTCTGCCGGGTTGTCTTCTTCCCATAGTGTATCCTGGTGCCATCTCTTCTCCAGGTAAGCGACACACACGTGGCCATCCACGTGATGTAAAAGAAAACGTGATTCATCAGACCAAACACCTTCTTGAAAAATTCCATGGTCCGCTTTTGATGCTCACGTGCTCATTGTAGATGCTTTTGGCGGTAGACATGTGTCAGCATGGGCACTCTGAGCAGTCTGTGGCTATGCAGCCCCATACGCAACAAGCTGTGAAGCACTGTCTGTCTATTGTAGCCAGCATTACTTTTTTCAGCAATTTGTGCTACAGTAGCTCCTTTGTGGGATCGGATTAGACAGGCTGGCCGTCGCTCCCTACAAACATTAATGACGATTGGACGCCCATGACGATGTTGCCAGTTGACCGGTTGTCCTTATTTGGAAGACTTTTGGTAAGTACTAACCACTGCATACCAGGAACACCCCACAAAATGTGACGTTTGAAAGATTCTCAGACCCAGTGGTCTAGTCATTACATTTTGGTTCTTGTGAAAGTCACTCAGATCCTTAAACTTGCCAATTTTTCTTGCGTCCAACACATTGAAGGCAGTTTATATAGGTTGTTTTTTATACGCCAGTCCCAATCTAAAGAAAGTTGGAAAAACATGCGCCTAATTTATTAAGAGGTGCACATAAATTTGGCGCATTTCTAGCCGCACTTGCGCCAGAATATCAAATCTACTCCAGTTTTCAGCTGGAGTAGATTTGTGCTATAATTCACGGCATTATAGTAAATTTATTGGGCTTAGGTGACCATGCTCCCTCCTATTAAGCACCGCCCACTTTTTGGGGAAATGAAAAAATGCGTTGTGTTAAAAAAATAGAAAAGTTGCAATATTTTTCTACGCCATTATTCCCAAAAGTAACTTTAAGAACTGACTGTTTACTTGCTGCCTATTATATCCCACCCCTTGACAGGCACAATCCGAATGAGTTAATCAATGTTATTCACTTCACCTGACAGTAGTTTTAATGTTACTGCTGATCAGTGTATACCTCGACAACAATTATATATTTAATAGTAGCAGCTATTACAAATGCACATTTGTGTCAAAGGCCCTCTGCTACATAAGAAGAATATATAAAAGACCAGTCATATAAATTGCACATGTTAGGTGGGGAATCCTCTAATAGATTTTGCATTGGGGCCCAGGAGTTTCAAGCTTATATGCACAAATAAATATGCCAGCCAGTGTGACCACACCATGTCAGTCTTAATGCTCTCATTAACATACTCATCATAGTGCCAATTCAAGGATCAGCCATATTACCCACATATGCCATCCATATCGCCCTCATGTGCCTGCCAGCCGTGTTAGGGACAAAAAAAACATCAGCTCCGTGCCCCAGCGCTGCACACTATTACTCCACAGCATTACTCCACGGCTGCTCATGTTTCAGAGCTTTTACTGAGCTCTGTCGTCAAAACTACTCCCAAAAAAAAAGAGAAGCTGTAAGGCTGGAGTAGTCTTTACTGGTCCACAGTTGGCCATAGTGTAAATATGACCCTGAGATATACATGTATTTATTTATATGAAATACATATCACGTAAAAGGTAAAGAAAAAGACATATCTATCTATTCTCATTTTATTTCACTGTTTTTACCTTGTCTGATGGCTTGGCAGGCATAATGTAAAGCAACTAAAGATGAAGAACAGGCAGTGTCAATTGATAGGGATGGTCCAGTCAGATTGAAGCAGTATGATATCCTATTAGCAGCTATGCTTGTGGCTATCCCAGTGCCACTAAAATGATTGATATTATCTGGAGAATTATTATAAACATTGTCGGCATCTCTGTTCATGAGACCTGGAAATATAGAAAATAGAGCATTTTTCTTAGGTAGCAATTCTTACTTATTATTTTTCATATAATGATATAATAATGTAGAAAAGGGAATTATTATAACATATATTAAGACTATAGCAAATAAAATAAGAAATACAGAATATTTTAATAATGGAATAAGTGCAATGTAGTTAGTGGAGGGCACAGCAAACAGTACTAATAGTGATGATGATATGTGAAATAGGTGGGGTGACGTAAAAGTGTGCAGACCATTTGGTTACCATTTTCACCGGGGCCATTTGATAAGAGTATTCACCCTGGGCGGGAAGATCCCTTATACCCCCAGAATAAATAGATTAAGCCTGTAGATATGGTAAAAAAAATATAGTGTAGCATATAAATATGGTAAAAGAACCAAGTGTAATACATAGATACAGTTACAGATCCAAGTTTAGTGAATGGCGGAGTGAGGACAAGTGTGGCGGATAACCACAGTATTAAAGAGTTTTTTCCGGGATACAACATTTTTGTACTAATACTCTATGTCAAAATTAGATAAACTTCCTAATATGCATTCTACTAAAAAAAAAAGAAAAGCATTTCTTCCTATTCACCCTACCTCTGGCCGGCCGGAAGTTCTGCTTTTCATCCTAGTGTGTTTTTGCTTCGACACACGCTCATGCACGAGCGTTATTATGCAGACAGACCTGTGTCGATACCTCACTGAGCATTGAAGCATAAGCAAAAGACTGAACGGGTATTGAGGAGGGTGTGGACCAATAGGATGCCTCAAACCTGGGTATACGTCAGAAGTTCCGGGTTTGAGGCATCCGTTTGTCCACAGCCTCCTCAATGCCAGCCTGTTCAATTCTTTGCTTACGCCTCAATGCCCGCCCCATTTTCTTAATGCCCGCCCCTGTGCTCATGAAATTCCTCAGTACTCGTGCACTGGCCACCCCGAAAATTTAGTGTCTCTGGAAAACCCTTTTAACCTGAATTTTGATAAGGATGTGGGGTGGAAAGGAAGAGGTACTCAACGTCAGCACAGCAAGGAGAAAATCTGGCTCTGCATGCCCAATGGTACACCCCCAGCACCAGCCAAAACAGAGTGCTCAATATGTTGCTGACGCTGTAGCGCGAATATGGTTGGAAAGTCCACAGGATTCCAACTGTGTTCCAGTCCTGGAATGGTCAGCTGCTGATACCTAGTCAGAACCCCAAAGGGGCTCATGCAGAGACTTTGAGTCGATACCACATACTTCAAGATGTTAAGGGAGTTGGTACTAAATTTCCCTACCAAAAATTACCTGGATGGTTTAGTTAACAGATTTTAAACTTCACATCTACAAGATATTTCCTTGGTATATGAAGATATTAATCAGATAGATGCTTGCACTTTGGAAGTGAAATCTGCATCCACAGCCTTAAGTGTACGGGTCACAAGGCTTGAGAACATGGTGGGCAGTTCTCAAATTCACCTAAAATCCTTCGCGTTACTCTTGGATGACCAAGAAAATAGTAGTTGTCACAATAACATAAGGCTGAGGAGCTTGCCGAAATTTTTCTCCAAGAAGATCTTAAATTGACGATAACACAGAACTTAAATATTGTCCTGGGATGTCCTGCAGATTCTTCTTTTAAAATAGATCGGGTACATGACATAAATAGACTCTGATACCCCGGGACATTTTTGTGTCGTTTACATTACTATACGAAAAAGGAAGCCATATTGTGCAAAACCTGGGAACAGGGAATGGTTCTCTTTGAACAAGCTTTTGCAATGCATTTACCAGATGTATCCAGCAGGACTCTAATAATGAGTAGACCACTCCAGCCACTTCTTACAAATAGAAGTTGGAGTTTCTTACTGCTGGGGATATCCATTTCATCGTATTGCCAAAAAGAAGGAAGACACTTTATTTTTTAAGGATTCCAGTGAAATCCCTAACCTTGCTGAATTTCTTGGGCTGCACATTCCATTGATACTGGACTGGCTAGACTACTCTGTTACGGATTGAATATCTCAGAACCGGAGACGAAGAGAACTCTAGCTGTATAGTACATCCGGGCTTGCTAATCCTTTGGTTCAGACTCCAGATCTCAAGCACATTAACGTTGGAGACGGAGGTTGTCTGTGTGACATATTGTGAAAAATGATTTGACCCATCTTGGTGAAAAAAACCTTTACTGCAACAGCTAGAAATGGTGATAACTTCAATCCTGGCCATTTAACCGCTTAGTTAGGTCAATAGTGAGCGATTTCTATGTAATTAGAAAGAGGGGGCCCCCTATGTCACCTCATCGGCCCCCAACAATGTGATTCCAGTGTTCTGATGGTTGTTATGGCAGCCTGGGTTGCTAATGAAAGCCTCCAGAAGCAAGGCTTTATAGGAGCCGAAAATAATTACCATGCACTGCAGTACATAGGTATTGCAGTGTATTGTACCAGCAATCAAACAATCACTTGTTCAAATCCCCTAGCAGGACTAAAAAAAATGTAAAAAAAAGTCACATTTTTTTTCTAATATTCCCAAAAATCTTAAAAGTTAAAAAATTGTTTTTGACATTTTTCCCTAAACATAATTCGTTTTTACGAATCCGTAAATATCTAATCTATTATCAAATAACATTATTTAATCCACACATGAACTCCGTAAAAGAGAACTAACGATTGGTCTCCTTACGTTCCAAATAAAATGTAATAAAAAGTGATCGCATGTATACAAAAATAATACCAATAAACAAAACAAGTCCTCTAACCGCTCCCTGAACCGGAAAATAAAAAAGGTATGGGTCTCAGAATATGGTGGCGCAAAACAATTTTTTTTTAACAAGTAGTTAACAACTTCAATAAAGCAATAAAAAAAAAAAAACAACATTTAGTATCGACGTAATTGTATTGGCCCCATAAATTTAACATGGCATTTTTACTGCACAGTGAATGCCGTAATAATGAAACCTATAGAACTATGGAGGATTTACAGGGTTTTTTTCTATTCTACCCCACAAATATTTTTTTTTGCATTTTCCCAGTACATTATATGGTACATTTAATAGTGTCATTAAAAAGTACAGTTCAGCCTTCAAAAAACTAGCCCTCATATGTCTATGTCCAGAGAAAAATCCAAAAGCTATAAAGATTTAGCTTTTGTATGGCAGAGTGGAAAAATCGTAAATGAAAAAACTAAAAATGGTTAGGGTGCCAAGGGAATAGGATAACACATTTAATGTGAATGTACATGATTATTCATGGTATTGATTTGCGAAAAAAGGGTAGATGGGCATAGATGTTGAGCTAGAGCCATGTTTTTGGACTACAGGGAACGTACTCTGATTTGTTAATATTTGCAAGAAGGGTCTAAAATAGTGAACCTTGTGGAACTATGGTGTCATATGCTTCCCTCTGGCATATCCGAAATGAACTATTAAAATACATTTTAATTGATAATCATTAAAATGGGCCCTTAAAGCCAAAAATACCAGGCTCAATCATAGGGTCAGCAGCAGGGACACGGCCTAAAAGGCAATAGGTAGTATTAACCCCCAGACCAGTCTCTCCTATTATATTATAATTGCTGAACCACAATAATTGAAAGGTAGTTGCGCTGTACCACGCTATACCATGCGCTACACCGCGCTAGTCCGGCTCTTTAAGCCAAGTACAGTGATATGGTCAGCAATCGAGCCCAACAACTTCCGGTGATAAGTAGCATACACCTTGTTCTACAATTGCTGCCCCACATTCACTCAATGTTTATTGTGATATACCGCGCTAATCCTACGCGTTTCTGCACCACCAGTGTTTATGGTGCATCATCAGGGATTGTTGGTATTTTAAATTGTTATTTCACAATGTTGCCGGATCGCACATTTGTGTGCTTTACATAACCTCCCGGCCCGTGCACGACTGAGGTATAATAGTCGCACACGAGCCGGCCTTTTAAACGGCTCAAGCCCTCCTCCTACACTGACATGCCCACGACCGCCGCCAATCCAGATACAACACGTCACTAGTGACCTGTCAGGACTGCGGCGCGCCTCCCTATCTCGGCAACCAATGTAGTGTAGTCCAGACGCTCAGCGTCCCTAGTAACATCAGAGATCCGAAAAGCGGATATATTATTTACATGGGGATCTACTATGGTATGTAGTTCAATTAGATATACACCCCTACCCTAATAAATCTATAGTGATGACCTCCTTGTAATCAGGTTGTTATAAATGTGTTAAACATACCCATGTATACCTAGTTCGTTAATGGAGGTCAGTATAGACTGAACATAAGCAGGGTTTATACTTAATTGAGCCCACCCACCATAGTGATTCTATGTTGTCTGGAGTCATAAACCCCACGGTCAATAGGCATGTATAGTGCAGTCTGTTTGCCATGACAACCAGACGCCAACACTATGGTAACACCGTAAATGGTGTGTACATGGTATTCTGTTTGATTAGATAATAGGACTTTATGGATTGGTAGGCCTTTAATACAGCTACATTCTATTGATGTGTTGCACCTAATGAAAATTTGTATAGGCCGCTTTAGATTCCAGCGAACATACCCATGTTCGTTTTACTCTTTAACGGAGGTCATCACTATAGATTTATTAGGGTAGGGGTGTATATCTAATTGAACTACATACCATAGTAACCTAATGCTTTTTGAGTCTTCAAGTCCCGGGTCAATAGGCAAATGTAATGCAGTATGTCCTTATGGCTGTGCTGGTTGCTATGACAACCAGACGCTAACACTCTGCTAACAGCGTAAGTGTTGTGTACATAGAACTTTGTTGAAGAACAGAACAACATCTTATAGAGTCAAGTCTTGAGCACAGTGATGGATTGCTTCTGGGAATTCAGTGCTAGATCCCCATGTAAATAATATATCCGCTTTTCGGATCTCTGATGTTACTAGGGACGCTGAGCGTCTGGACTACACTAGATTGGTTGCCGAGATAGGGAGGCGCGCCGCAGTCCTGACAGGTCACTAGTGACGTGTCGTATCTGGATTGGCGGCAGTCGTGGGCATGTCAGTGTAGGAGGAGGGCTTGAGACCGGCACCTCACCGGCTCGTGTGCGACTATTATACCTCAGTCGTGCACGGGCCGGGAGGTTATGTAAAGCACACAAATGTGCGATGCGGCAACATTGTGAAATAACAATTTAAAATACCAACAATCCCTGATGATGCACCATAAACACTGGTGGTGCAGAAACGCGTAGGATTAGCGCGGTATATCACAATAAACATTGAGTGAATGTGGGGCAGCAATTGTAGAAGAAGGTGTATGCTACTTATCACCGGAAGTTGTTGGGTTCGATTGCTGACCATATCACTGTACTTGGCTTAAAGAGCCGGACTAGCGCGGTGTAGCGCATGGTATAGCGTGGTACTGCGCAACTACCTTTCAATTATTGTGGTACAGCAATTATAATATAATAGGAGAGACTGGTCTGGGGGTTAATACTACCTATTGCCTTTTAGGCCGTGTCTCTGCTGCTGACCCTATGATTGAGCCTGGTATTTTTGGCTTTAAGGGCCCATTTTAATGATTATCAATTAAAATTTATTTTAATCTTTCATTTCAGGCAGTAAATTTAGAATTTAACAGAACGAAAACAGGTTTATTAGATTGGCACTAATTCCTCTGGCATATCCCTAGGCCCTTTTTGTTCATTTAGGTATTTTCTTAAGTACCAATCTTTTCTTCTTCCATAAGACTAGGGGTGAAGAGGAGGTGATGGGTTTGAGAAAAAGGGTGGAGGGGGGCTGGGCTCTCCATAGTTGTGACATGGCATAAAAATGTTCAATACATCTGGGTACGAAACATGCAATTTAGGCAAGTTTGGGGAATTACTCACTTTCTTTATATAAACTGTAATATAAACAGTTGGGAATTTCTTTATAATTTATTTTGGTTTGTGGTTGTAATCAGAAAAAAATATTGATATATGGGGTCCTAGTAATAGGAGCCCCACTACCATATGTTTTCTGCATCCCCCCTTTCCCCTTTTTTCTTTTGTTTACAGGGTTTATTTTTTTTCCCCCTACTTTCTCGGATAGGTTGGAGTAATGTAGGAGGATATATCAGGTCTTTTGGATCTGGATTAGGTACATTTCTTCTACATTGGTTTACGCCGGTCTGTCTCTTGGGAGATGGCTTCTGCCCCCAGTTCAGTTATCACAGTTGGTTCACTTAAAGGGAACCTGTCACCAGCATTTTAGCTATAAAGCCAGCAATACCTGGTGAAAGTGGGTGAAAAATCATTGTCATCTAAGCTATAAATATGTTCTAAGTAAGCTCTGTAGCTTTAGTATTCCGTTTTTCAGTGGTCCCAAGCCATATGCAAATGAGCAGAAAAGAGTCAAATCTTCATCTGAAAAGAGTCAGGTTTTCATTCCTCCAGCATCTCAGAGTGGACTCCACCTCCTTCTTTTTGATTGACAGCTCCTTAGCCAGTCAGGGCCGGACAGGTGGTGGCAGTGGGCGTGGTTAAGAAGCTGCATCCCAGACGGAAAAATAATTACCATAAAAGGCGGGAAAAGTTTAAACGACGATATTTACTGACAGAAGAGGACTTCAGGAAAGAAGAGAACAGGAACGAACTCTGGACAGCTGCGGCCATTGAGGAGTCAGGCGAGTTTAACAGGTAAGATGTTGATGACAGGATCCCTTTAATGTCAACTGCCTACATAGAGCATAGAAGAGGTCAATAATTCAATAATTTTGAATATGTTATGGAAGAAAAATCTACAAGTCGCTTTTTTTTAATTTTTACAAGTCTATTTTTGTTTATCTAAACCATATGCACTGGTCTAGACAATTAAAAAAACAGTGGAACCCTATAGTATTGTCTCTCCTGCTTACCTCTCTTTGCAGCCCTGCCAACATACATTATAAGAAAGTTTCTTATATTAATTGTCTTACCTATAAACACTCCAGTTTTAGTTCCGCTTATACTTTCGGAGGCATAGCCTGCATCTTCCATAGCTCTATATGTGCATTCAAGCAGTAATCTGTGTTGCGGATCCATATTGTCAGTCTCTGAATTATTCATTCCAAATATTTTGTTGTCAAATTCATTAATCCTTAATTAATAAAGAAAAAACTTTGTAAGTTGAGACTTATGAATGTCTTTTTGTATAATTTAGAGATATGAAGGCATTGTTATGAAGTGCATAAACCCAAAACATATTAGTTCTGAGCAAATAAAATATAATCCTATCTACCCTATTCTATTGATTAGACAGGATGTCTCACAGGACAAATGCATATAAAGGTGGGAGAGGCACTCAACCACCCATATGGAAAATTAGAGATAAAGACTCCAACAATATATGACAAACCGGAGAAACAGAGTCCATATATATCAATGTATGAAACTAACTATCTTTATTGAAGAACAAGAATAAAATACATAAAATGACATAGACAGAGAATCCAAAAATAGTCCTAAAACGGATCACAGAAGTGTATATTGAGTCTATATATACATATATATTAGAAAACCCTGATGGTATGCATAGTTACTATGACTCAATATGACTCCAACCTGGGGTGCATAAACATGAAAATGGTATCAAAGTATGAATTTGTGTAAAAAAAGGCAATATGCCTAACTCTGAAAAAAGTCTATAGTGACTAGAAAGTAAGTAGTTATTGCCTAAAGACAGATGGCACAGAGAGCCAAAATGTACTTCCAGAGTATGCACTTACCCATGTATGGGAGGTGAGATGTGACCCAGCAGTGTAGGATAGCGCCCCGACGCGCGTTTCGCCCGTAGCTTTCTCAAGGGGTGCAGATGTTATTTTGGTGCCCTGTTTATATGTGAATCGATAGAGACATCTGATCTCCCCTCTGCCAATCAGGAGCCGATCTAAGCGGCGCCTGACTGTGACGGAACTTAGGTATCGCCGCCGGACATCAGTGACCCACTGCGCATGCGCGAGTCCCGGGACGCGTCACCAGGGAAACAGCGCAGGCGCAGAGAGCCATATTGAAAGACCGGCAGACGAACATCAAGCCCTACCTATTTCTTATAGGTCCCATCTAAAGGGCCAAGAGGTATGAGTATATATTACCAGGATTATTGGTTCTGTGGGATGCTCGAACTACGCTCGCTGAGCATAGTTATTTAGTATCTAGAAAGAATGTAAAATTTAATAACAGGTTGAATACCTGCATTATAGCACCATCTAGTGGTTATGTTTAAAAGTGGAAGTTTATATTCAAAAAAAGAGAATATTAAAGATGAGATGTAAGTGTGTGATGAAGTGTAGACAAAGTGTCAGTGTGAAAAGAAAAATTATGTGCAACCATGGATAGTTGTAAGTCATTACGAAATACAAATATATTACATATATATGTAACAGTGAGTATAGAAAATTATAATCCTCGGATAAATTAATACATATATAAAACACTGTAATCAGAGGAATACACGTGACATAATTAAAGTGATTAAAACAGATCGTGAAAACAAATACACAAATGTTAAGGTGTATATTAAATCACTAAAAAATATATATATGATAAATGCTAAGAAGACAAATAATCCAGTATATAAAAAATACAAATATCATGTATTCACAAAAGGACATAATCCCATATAATTATAAAGACAGTGATAAAGAATAAAGAGGAGGATAAAATATAAAAAATATAAAAAATAAAAAAGAGAGAAATTTAAATCGAGCATTCTTCTTTCTTTTCCGCGGCAAATCCTGGAATCCGTATTGGTCGCAGAGATGAAAATATCAGATTTAAATAGAAGTACGAATCTGAGCACTATCGAAAAAACAAACAAAAAAGCACTTTAATATCACTTTAAAACATCAAAAAATTAAAAACCTAGGTAGAGATATCACAGAAAGGCTGCAAAACTCAAACTTTCATTTAAACCCAGAGGGGTCATGGTGTCAAGGACTGCAATCCATCTGCATTCTTTTTGGGCCAACATGGTCTTCGCATCTCCACCTCTGACACCACAGTGTACCCGGTCGATCCCCCTAACCTTAAAACTTTTGGGGTCTCCTCCATGACAAAGTTTAAAATGTTTAGGGATGGTTTTAAGTATAGTAAGATCCTCAATTTCTTTTGCCGCCACTATGTCCCTAACATGCTCTCTAACTCGGATTTTAAGTTGTCTAGTGGTGAGGCCCACATAGATTTTGGGACAGCCACACGTGGCATAATAAACCACATAATTAGTGTTGCAGGATATGTACTCAAGAATTTTGAAGGTACGTTCACCACTTGTGGATGCAAATGTGGTTGATCGGACCACATTCGCACAGGCCACACAATCACCACATGGGTAGCACCCCTGAATAGGGCCTCTGGTCGAAAAGGGCTGTGATTGTTTGGGCACATAGTGGCTTTTAATGAGGATATCTTTGAGGTTCTTAGACCTCCTTGCCGTCATCTGAGGATTTTTTGGTAAAGAAGACACAAAGGCCTGTTCAGTCTGCAGTACAGGCCAATGTTTCTTTAGAATTGACCGCATCAGTTCCCATTGATTGTTAAAGGTTGAGATAAACCTGACCACATAGTTGTCCTTCATCCCTGCCTTAGCAGGATGTAATAACGTCCGCCTATCAGTATTTTTTGCCCGTCTATAGCCATTTTTGATACATCTGTTACTGTATCCTCTTTCCTGGAATCGTGATTTTAAGTCTCTGGCCTGATTCTCAAAACTGACCTCTGATGAGCAGATCCGCCTCATCCTGAGAAACTGACCAACCGGGACAGCCCTGACAGTGGAATGTATGTGTGCCGATGTAGCGTGTAATAATGAGTTGGTAGACGTCTCTTTTCTGAACACATCCGTCCGCAGCACCCCCTGGGTATCCGCCTCGATGGATATGTCCAGAAAATTGACTATTTAAGTCAATTTTCTGGACATATCCATCGAGGCGGATACCCAGGGGGTGCTGCGGACGGATGTGTTCAGAAAAGAGACGTCTACCAACTCATTATTACACGCTACATCGGCACACATACATTCCACTGTCAGGGCTGTCCCGGTTGGTCAGTTTCTCAGGATGAGGCGGATCTGCTCATCAGAGGTCAGTTTTGAGAATCAGGCCAGAGACTTAAAATCACGATTCCAGGAAAGAGGATACAGTAACAGATGTATCAAAAATGGCTATAGACGGGCAAAAAATACTGATAGGCGGACGTTATTACATCCTGCTAAGGCAGGGATGAAGGACAACTATGTGGTCAGGTTTATCTCAACCTTTAACAATCAATGGGAACTGATGCGGTCAATTCTAAAGAAACATTGGCCTGTACTGCAGACTGAACAGGCCTTTGTGTCTTCTTTACCAAAAAATCCTCAGATGACGGCAAGGAGGTCTAAGAACCTCAAAGATATCCTCATTAAAAGCCACTATGTGCCCAAACAATCACAGCCCTTTTCGACCAGAGGCCCTATTCAGGGGTGCTACCCATGTGGTGATTGTGTGGCCTGTGCGAATGTGGTCCGATCAACCACATTTGCATCCACAAGTGGTGAACGTACCTTCAAAATTCTTGAGTACATATCCTGCAACACTAATTATGTGGTTTATTATGCCACGTGTGGCTGTCCCAAAATCTATGTGGGCCTCACCACTAGACAACTTAAAATCCGAGTTAGAGAGCATGTTAGGGACATAGTGGCGGCAAAAGAAATTGAGGATCTTACTATACTTAAAACCATCCCTAAACATTTTAAACTTTGTCATGGAGGAGACCCCAAAAGTTTTAAGGTTAGGGGGATCGACCGGGTACACTGTGGTGTCAGAGGTGGAGATGCGAAGACCATGTTGGCCCAAAAAGAATGCAGATGGATTGCAGTCCTTGACACCATGACCCCTCTGGGTTTAAATGAAAGTTTGAGTTTTGCAGCCTTTCTGTGATATCTCTACCTAGGTTTTTAATTTTTTGATGTTTTAAAGTGATATTAAAGTGCTTTTTTGTTTGTTTTTTCGATAGTGCTCAGATTCGTACTTCTATTTAAATCTGATATTTTCATCTCTGCGACCAATACGGATTCCAGGATTTGCCGCGGAAAAGAAAGAAGAATGCTCGATTTAAATTTCTCTCTTTTTTATTTTTTATATTTTTTATATTTTATCCTCCTCTTTATTCTTTATCACTGTCTTTATAATTATATGGGATTATGTCCTTTTGTGAATACATGATATTTGTATTTTTTATATACTGGATTATTTGTCTTCTTAGCATTTATCATATATATATTTTTTAGTGATTTAATATACACCTTAACATTTGTGTATTTGTTTTCACGATCTGTTTTAATCACTTTAATTATGTCACGTGTATTCCTCTGATTACAGTGTTTTATATATGTATTAATTTATCCGAGGATTATAATTTTCTATACTCACTGTTACATATATATGTAATATATTTGTATTTCGTAATGACTTACAACTATCCATGGTTGCACATAATTTTTCTTTTCACACTGACACTTTGTCTACACTTCATCACACACTTACATCTCATCTTTAATATTCTCTTTTTTTGAATATAAACTTCCACTTTTAAACATAACCACTAGATGGTGCTATAATGCAGGTATTCAACCTGTTATTAAATTTTACATTCTTTCTAGATACTAAATAACTATGCTCAGCGAGCGTAGTTCGAGCATCCCACAGAACCAATAATCCTGGTAATATATACTCATACCTCTTGGCCCTTTAGATGGGACCTATAAGAAATAGGTAGGGCTTGATGTTCGTCTGCCGGTCTTTCAATATGGCTCTCTGCGCCTGCGCTGTTTCCCTGGTGACGCGTCCCGGGACTCGCGCATGCGCAGTGGGTCACTGATGTCCGGCGGCGATACCTAAGTTCCGTCACAGTCAGGCGCCGCTTAGATCGGCTCCTGATTGGCAGAGGGGAGATCAGATGTCTCTATCGATTC
The DNA here is from genome assembly GCF_050947455.1 of Rhinoderma darwinii. Taxonomy (NCBI): domain Eukaryota; kingdom Metazoa; phylum Chordata; class Amphibia; order Anura; family Rhinodermatidae; genus Rhinoderma; species Rhinoderma darwinii. The sequence continues at coordinate 317,003,435 of NC_134691.1, forward strand.
ACATATAAACAGGGCACCAAAATAACATCTGCACCCCTTGAGAAAGCTACGGGCGAAACGCGCGTCGGGGCGCTATCCTACACTGCTGGGTCACATCTCACCTCCCATACATGGGTAAGTGCATACTCTGGAAGTACATTTTGGCTCTCTGTGCCATCTGTCTTTAGGCAATAACTACTTACTTTCTAGTCACTATAGACTTTTTTCAGAGTTAGGCATATTGCCTTTTTTTACACAAATTCATACTTTGATACCATTTTCATGTTTATGCACCCCAGGTTGGAGTCATATTGAGTCATAGTAACTATGCATACCATCAGGGTTTTCTAATATATATGTATATATAGACTCAATATACACTTCTGTGATCCGTTTTAGGACTATTTTTGGATTCTCTGTCTATGTCATTTTATGTATTTTATTCTTGTTCTTCAATAAAGATAGTTAGTTTCATACATTGATATATATGGACTCTGTTTCTCCGGTTTGTCCTATTCTATTGATGTTGCTAACTGTTTGAGTATGAGAGCCTCTCTCCTTAGGAATGGGTTCTTACGTTTTATGCTAGAATGCTACCAGTGTGACACAAGCCCACCTTAAAGGACATGTACGCTTGGGACAATCCTATTTGATTAAAATGGTTTTCTGACAATAAATTAAATACAGGGCGTCCCTCTGCTAGAAACCCAGAGACCAACTGTAATCTTTGGGGGAATCCAGTAGAAAGTGTTACATTTCCCTGCAGCACCACCACAGGGGAATTTAAACATTACATAGTTCTTATTGAAATCAATGTACTGTTCATATAACGAACTAATGTGCCGGGTCCTCCAGAATGAGAGGGGCTCTTTGTAGCCGCTCTCCACTTTGGTTAATAGATGAGGGTTTTAAATGGGGAAACTCCTTCTCTTAACTCAGAATTTCTTAATAGGGTATTTCAAACTTGTTTTTAAGAAGGTGGTACATTTTTTGCTCAGGCAGTCAGGGACATTGGAGGACCTTCAAAAGTGTTAAGATAGAACAGGCATTAAATATTTTTATATTTTACTTAGTTTTACCTAAATCTTTTTAAGATTAAGATTTTTAAGATTAAGATTATTTCTTAAAATTTAGAGTTATTTTGAAAAATTATTGGAATGGCTCTAAAGGCAAATTTATCAACCCCCCCCGCCCCAAAGTGGCCTTTTTGCCCGTAGGGACTAATCACAAGGTACCTTTCAATTTTCTAGAAAATGAAAGGTGAGCTCTGATTAGTTGCTCTGGGCAACAAAGACCAGCTTTTGTGTTAGACAGTTCTAATAAATGAAGGGTATTATCAAAATAATAATTCAAGTTTCTTCAGAAGTAATACTAAAATGTGAAAATATAATGGTTTTATAGTAATTTTTTTAAAATCCTATTTTCATATAAAAATCTATTCTGTTTTTAGTTCTTCAGCTTATTTATATTTAGCTAGTTGAAACAAAATAAATGATTTCACCTGATAAATAATAACAATGCTAATAAACATAGTGTACTTACCCATCTACAAAAGCCGCTCGACTGGTGTATATTTTGCCTGGTTTGGTAGGATCAGAATCATACCATTTTTTTAGGTCAAATCTTTCTTCTGGTATCTCTGTTGTACAATTTTTCCCATCAAAAATAACTTTCCAGAAATTTTCAATCCCTTCACCTGTTAAATGAGCATTTTGTATATATATTACATAAAAATAAAATGGAAAACAAACCACTCCCACTTTTTTGTTGTATTTCTGCAACGATTACTCTTTCAGTAGGAAAGATATATATATTTTCTTTTCTTATTCCAATGTTACCAAAATTATTTTCTTCCACAATAAATTAATAACCCTAGCAACCCCTCCAACACAAGCGAGAGGGAAAAAAATGTTTTAAAAATTAATATGGATGTCTCCTTTTTTATTTTATCTTCTTTTGAATATATTCTATTGAATGCTGTAGTGATTTAATTAAGTATAAAAATAAATGGGTATTCCCATCTTAAATATATATGGCATATCCACAGTATGTACCAGAAATGCCTGATAGGTTTGGGTCCTAACTCTGGGACCCTCACTTAGGTTGTTCTGCTCCATCAGAGGATCAGAACAAGGATAAAACTGAAGCGACGTTTCCATTTCACTACGGACACCACCTGCGGCCGACAGAACCCATTGACTTTAATGGGTTCCGTTGGCTTTCCGTCCAGGTGTCTGTGACTTTACCGGAAACAATAGCGCAGCAAGCAGAGCTATTGTTTCCGGTAATCTCGGCTGGATCTGCGATGTAGGCCCCTGACAGATCCTCCAATGCATATGTGAACGAGGCCTTATCTGGAGAATAGTGGTCACTGTCCCCATAGAATTTAATAAAGAGAATGTCAGCTACTTGCTCAGCTCTTTGCTCATGAATGATTGGTGATTGGACCCCCATTTTCTTGATAGATGAGCATCTCAGAGGTCGGAAACATCATGCATTAAAGGATTTTTCTGCTCTTTAAAATGTTTGTGCAGATGGTTTAACTGCAGTAAGATATATCACTTACTAATGTACTGTAGCAGAAATGTCTCTTTAGGTGTGTTTATATCCTATTTGCATGATGCTCTGTTAACTGAAAATGTGGTTATCGCCCCCTCGTCACACATCACATGCCTCTTATCTCCAATGCGCCTTTCTCTCTCCCCCCACCCTGCCTGTCTCTGGTGGAATCATGTTTCACATGCTAGACAGCAGATGGTGTAGCAAGCAGCAGAATAGCACAGCTGTGTCTTAGTAGCAGACAGTGAGTAATTACAGCACTACCTTAAACCTTGCAATAGAGGGGCATGCAGGCAGCTGTAAAGATAGGAAATGTCTGTAAGAGGAAAGAGGAATCATGGGAACTGTATTTCTTTACATGGTTATCCCGTCCTTAGCAAGCTCTACCAGCATTAAAACAAAGGCACTGTACAGAGCTGGGCAATATATTAAAAAATGAAAAATAATTGCTACTGAGCTATGGTGGCATCATCTGGTTAGCTTTCAGAAATATACAGGTACTTTTCCCTGTTTTTTTATAAGCTCTAAATACCCCTTTAATGTCATATCCTATGGAAAGGCCTTAAATGTAAGCTGATAATACCCCTTTAAATTGGCAATAACTTTTCAAACAACTTATGCTAACCTAATACTATTACTGATATCTATCAACTTTGTAAGTTACTAACTGTTAAAATGTAGTCGTTTTATCCTTGCAAATTCTGTGTGACATTACTGCCGCTAGGTGTCTGCTGTCCATTCCCTGTTGTTAAGCATAATCCATCCCTCGTAACACAGCAGAGAAGTCGGACTTCAGGAAGTGGGGGTGTGTCTTTTCACAGCCTGCCCAAAGAAGTCTATGGAAAGGGGAGAGGAAGCAGGAGTAGCAAGCAGGAGAAAAAAAACACAGACATACTGCTGCCTATGGAAGTCTATTGAGAGGGTACAGGGAGCAGGAGAAGGGAGCAGAGAGAGATACACACTGCCCTTACAAGTCTATGGAGAGGGGAGTAGGAGCAGACTGATAACGACAGAGACGCTGCTGCCCTTAGAAGTCTATGGAGAGGGAAGCAAAGGCAGGAAAAGGGAACAGAAGAAGAGACAAAGACACAGACACTGATACCCATAGAAGTCTAGAGAGAGGGATGGGAAGCAGGAGAAGAGAAAGAGACAGTTATGCTGCTCATAGAAGTCTATGGAGAGGGCAGTGGAGAGCAGGAGTTTTTTTTTCATTTATTGATATGTTCCCCATGATTTATAAGACTCACCTCCAGGGAAATTGCATCCTATGCCAACTATTGCTATGTGATCCTCTGCATCCTCCATCCTGATGATCCGCTAGGTCTGAAAGATAAATAAGCAGTTAACTGACCTAATGGCATTATGACAGAAAACAATTAAACCTTATATACCATTTTGCTGAATCATTCATTTAGGTTTTATTTTAGTCTAGATTTTTACTAGTTTAGAAAACCCGTTACACGGGTTTGCTAGCAAAAGGAATGACGATAAGTTTTGGTTTTGCCTTCTTAATGCCTTGTTTTGGGAATTGGTTTCTCGTTGTTCCTGGCGTTCCTCTGAACTTATAGTTGCTCTTCTTATTCTCTGAGCTTCTGTATTCCTTTGTCTTTTAGTGATTATGTCGTCTTCAGACAAATTTGTTCTTTTTGGCGGCATTTTCTTAGTGCAATTACACCCTTTAAAGCAATTATACTCTTTAAAACAATTACGCTTTTTAAGGTTGTTTCGCTCCTTAGAAGAGTTACACCACTTAAGATGGTTACACCTCTTTGGGCGTTTATTAGCCACTTGGGCGTTTATTAGCCTATTCGGGCTTTTCCCCTCTTCAGCTACCTCTGGCTTTCCCCCCTCCCGCTCTTATCTACCACTCGACCACTACCACCACTCCTACTCGAATATCCACCACTCGACTACTCCTACTCGAATATCCACCACTCGACCACTCCCACTCGAAAATCCTACGCTTCATCTCGAATATCCACCACTCGACTACTCCTCGAATATCCACCACTCGACCACTCCCTCTCGAAAATCCTACGCTTCAACTCGAATATCCACCACTCGACCACTCCCACCAAAAAATCCTATGCTCCAACTCGATTGTCCACCACTCCCACTCGAAAATCCTACACTTCAACTCGATTGTCCACCACTTCCACTCGAAAATCCTACGCTTCAACGCAATTGCCCACCACATCCAGTAACACAGACCTGTTGTTGTTGCTTCTATCGCCGAAATGAAATAATAATAAGTAATTGGAAAGGAGGAGAGAAATTAGGTTTGGCGCATATCATAGAGTTTGGTTGTATTTGGTAAGAGAGAGAAAAGCAGCGGAGTAAAAAAAACAACAACTGTGGCTCGGACACCACGCGCCCAATATATATATGATGTCATTACCAGTTTTATACCCACACTGCTGCAGATACATAGAAACTAAAGTTGTTAATGCAACTGAAAGGCAATTTGCGCAGTGTTTCACTATCTACCATGAGAATTATTTTGAAAAATAAAGCTCAGCTGCTACAATAACATTGTTCAGTTTTATAGTTACAAGTGTTGGCGACTATGTTCCAATATAAAAAATATCTCTTAGGGTATGTTCACACGGCCAAATTTCAGACGTATACGAGGCGTATTATGCCTCGTTTTACGTCTGAAAATAGGGCTGCAATACGTCGGCAAACATCTGCCCATTCATTTGAATGGGTTTGCCGACGTACTGTGCAGACGACCTGTTATTTACGAGTCGTCGTTTGACAGCTGTCAAACGACGACCCGTAAATTTACTGCCTCGGCAAAGAAGTGCAGGGCACTTCTTTGCCACGTAATTTGAGCCGTTCTTCATTGAAATCAATGAAGCACGGCTCAAGGTTTACGAGCGTCTCAGACGCCTCGTAAATTACGAGGAGGAGCTTTTACGTGTGAAACGAGGCAGCTGTTAACAGTCTGTCTTTTCACACGTAACTGCCTCTCAGCGTGTGAACATACCCTTAAGGCCTTCTTTACACACACTTTTTGTGTGGTGTTTTCTTGGCCAAAAAATGCAATGTTTATTTAGTAAAATGATACATGCGTTTCTCATGGCCTTTTTGGTGGCGTTTCTTGCTAGTAGTGGGTTTTACTAACTGCGCTATTTAAAGGTGTGGGTTTTAACATAGCAAATTATGTGATTCAGAGATCAAATATTGCTCTTTGCCAACACATGCTTTTTTTTCTGCAAAAACACCACTGAAAATGACATAACAAAACAACACACACTGATATTTAAAGAGGATCTGTCACTAGTTTGGTAATGCCATATCGCCTAGCTAATCTAATAGACGCTGATGATGATAGTGAAAATTGTGTCCCAAAACGTTTATTATTTTAAAAGTTAAGAGCTTTTTTCTAAATATGCAAACGAGGCTATACTAGACAAGTGGGCATCAACACCAGCGATTCTCCTGAGGTGGAGCTTCCTCACAGCCTCTGACGCTGTCCTATCAGCATGAAGCTGCTTCACAGTGTGAGAGACTAAAGCTGGAGGGAAGGGGATCACTTAGAACAGCTATATCTCGGGCTGTGGACCACCTACAACAGTGGGTCTCGTGGCATATGAAAGATGAGATTCTAATCTTACATATGACACCAGGTTCGCAGTTCTAGATGTGAAACAACCGGAGGTATCGCCAGTTTAAAACACAGTTGAGAATAGAAGCTGTATACTAAATGATCGGTCTGTGTTGCTGGGCACGGTAGGGAGAGAAGCTGTATGTTGATTGCACAGCGTCATACAGAAAACATTACACCGCCCAGAGTGAAAAGAAAGAGTCACCTCCCATTTGGCTATTATAGCCAAATTAGCATATTTAGAAAAATGCTCATAACTTTGCAAATAATAAACGTTTAAAAAAAAAATAAAAATCACACTGTAGTTATCAGCATCACAGCGTCTATTAGATTAGTTAGGAGATAGGGAATTAATAAACTAGTGACAGATCCTCTTTAAGTATTTTTAAAGAGGAAAAAAAATACCTATGATTGTATATGGGACAAAAGTGTGACTAAATGACTTGCTGGAATTTTGTAAAAATGCAAGTTTAAAAAAAAGAAAAGGCTATCTGAAAAAACTCCATGTTTCTAGGGCATTTTATATTTCCCCATTAAGTTAAAACTAACATCTGGCTGTGTATAAATCTACCCTAAAGGTCAGAGTTAAAGAGTCTCTGTCACCAGATTTTGCAACCCCTATCTGCTATTGCAGCAGATAGGCGCTGCAATGTAGATTACAGTAACGTTTTTATTTTTAAAAAACGAGCATTTTTGGCCAAGTTATGACCATTTTTGTATTTATGCAAATGAGGTTTGCAAAAGTACAACTGGGCGCGTTTAAAAGTAAAAGTACAACTGGGCGTGTATTATGTGCGTACATCGGGGCGTTTTTACTACTTTTACTAGCTGGGCGTTCTGACGAGAAGTATCATCCACTTCTCTTCAGAACGCCCAGCTTCTGGCAGTGCAGACACAGCCGTGTTCTCGGAAGATCACGCTGTGTCGTCACTCACAGGTCCTGCATCGTGTCAGACGAGCGAGGACACATCGGCACCAGAGGCTACAGATGATTCTGCAGCAGCATCGGCGTTTGCAGGTAAGTAGCTACATCGACTTACATGCAAATGCCGATGCTGCTGCAGAATCAAATGTGGCCTCTGGTGCTGATGTGTCCTCGCTCGTCTGACACGATGCAGGACCTGTGAGTGACGTCACAGCGTGATCTCTCGAGAACACGGCTGTGTCTGCACTGCCAGAAGCTGGGCGTTCTGAAGAGAAGTGGATGATACTTCTCGTCAGAACGCCCAGCTAGTAAAAGTAGTAAAAACGCCCCGATGTACACACATAATACACGCCCAGTTGTACTTTTACTTTTAAACACGCCCAGTTGTACTTTTGCAAGCCTCATTTGCATAAATACAAAAATGGTTATAACTTGGCCAAAAATGCTCGTTTTTTAAAAATAAAAACGTTACTGTAATCTACATTGCAGCGCCTATCTGCTGCAATAGCATATAGGGGTTGCAAAATCTGGTGACAGAGCCTCTTTAAGTTTTTTTTTCTGATACAGGGCTCCAAATTCCCTTTTTATAGCATACAGTTACATTTTAGCTTCTTTCAGCCACCACTAGGAGGAGCTTAGGAGCCTAAAAGAGTATTCCCACCTTCATCATACATGGCATATATACAGGATATGCCATAAATGTCTGATAGCTGCGGGCCCCAGTCCTGCTATCTCATTAACTGGGGTCACTGGAACCTCGTCCCACCTGGTGAAGCGGCCTGTGGCTGCCACATCTAGGCAAATAATGAATGGCGAGGTGGCCACGTATTTGCATGACTCGCTCTTTTCTGGTCTATGGGAATTATGAAAACAGCAGAGCAAGCGTGTTCGAATGTTTTCAGAACTCCCATAAAGGTGAACTGAGAAGGCGGTGCACATTTGCAGCCACCTCTCCATTCACTCTCCGCATGAATGTGCCGACCAGAGGCCGCTACACCCGATAGGACGCGGGTCAGGTGACCCTCCATTCTTGAGATGGATGCATCTATCGAGCATTTATGGCATTCCACGTGGATATGCCATAAATGTCTAGGCTGGAAACACACATTTAATGTATACTATTGTCGACATGACTGCCATCAAAATAGAGATCACACAAAATAAGGGATGCCAGGGCTGAATATAGCTATTCAGCCCTGAAATCATTTACAAAGCGACTGTCTGATTGGATATTTACTTTAATTGCTAAAAGAAAATGACTCCACAAACAAATGTAAAAGACGTGATACCTTTTAATTAATACTTTTTCATTACAGGGCTTTTCCTGCTAAAAGGAAACGGAAAGCTTAAACACAATATAATGAAAAGTTATAAAACTTTCTAATTTATATTGTGTTTCAATTCCTCCCTATTCTCAGGTTCTCTGCTTGCTGTCAGTGACTCATAACTTTCTTGTTTACATTTGAAGGCTATTGAACATGACAAGCCCACACAGGAGCAAGACTCCTTTAAGGCTATGTAGCTCTATGAACAATTTTTTTCTCTTAAATAAATCAACATATTAAGAGATTTCAAATAACTTTAAAATTGACTTTAATTTAAAAATGTTTTTTTGCTTTTTAACCCCTTAAAGGAACAGTGTCATCACAAATTATTTTTTTATATGTTAAAGATGTTAGTGCTTTATTAAAAACGTTTATATTCATTTGTGTGTTTGTGTTTTACTTTTTCTTATTTTTACACTTTTTCTTCCCTATGGGGGCTGCCATTTTTTGTTCCATTTCTGTGTGTGTCGATTAACGACACATACAGACATGGAATACGGCAGCCACAGTCCCATAGGGACTGCGAACGGCTCCCGTCCCATTGACTGCAGTGTACGGCGTCTGTGTGGGAACTGCGCATGCGCCGCTCCCACACAGTCCTATTCGAAATTGGCGCCGTCCGGCGCCATTTTCCTGTGGACCGGAAGTCGCGGCCGGACAGTAATATTACTACTTCCGGTCGCGGCTTCCGGATTTGTGCACTTGCACCAGCGGCAGCAAACGGAGCGGACGGGCCGGAGGGAGCCGCGGCGGCAGGAGCAGGTAAGAGATTTCAATGTATGTTCGTGTTTGTGTGTGTTTACTACTGTATGTAAACCTACTACACTGTGGGTTAGCACAAAAAATGGCGACACACAGTGTAGGAGGTTACACCGTTCAAACCCCTCGTTTATCCCGGCACTAGCCAGGATAAAGGAGGGGGGGATGCTGAGAGCTCACTAGAGCGAGGGCTTTTAACCCAATGTTGCAATGCTGCAACATTGGGAACAGCTCCATCTAGTGACCAAAAATGGGTAGTATTATAAATTAGAAATAATTTATAATATTTCCTGGACTCGTGCAAAAAAAAATAAAAAATTTGAACAATGTTTAATCACCCACACACTAAATGTTTAATTTTTTAAAAAAAAACATGTTTTTCTGGCAACACATTCCCTTTAATACCGAAGGTATTTTAAACCTTAATAACCGAGCAATTTTTTAAGTTTTTCCATCGTCGCATTCAAAGATCTATAACTTTTTTATTTTTGCATCGACATAGCTGTACAAGGTCTTGTTTTTTGCGGGACAAGTTGTATTTTTTAATAGCACCATTTTGAGGTACATAGAATTTATTGATTAACTTTTATTAACTTTTTTTTGGGGTGAATAGAAAAAAACCTGCAATTTCACCACACTTTTTTGCGTCCTAAATTTACGCCGTTTACCGTGTGCTATAAATAACACAAAAACTTTATTCAGCAGGTTGTTGCGATTGCAACGATACCAAATTTATATAGATTTTGTATGTTTTACTACTTTTACACAGTGAAAACACTTTTTTTCAAAATTATTAGTTTTTGTGTTTTTATATTTCAAGAGCTATAACTTTTTTATTTTTTTGCCGATGCAGTTGTATGTGAGCTTTTATTTTGCGGGACGACTTGTAGTTTTTATCGATACCATTTTGGAGTTGATGCGACTTTTCGATCTCTTTTTAGCACATTTTTTATAAGGCTGGATTCAAAGAAAACAGCAATTTTTGCATGGTTTTTATTTTATTTTTTACGACGTTCACCGTGCGGGTTAAATTATGTAATAACTTTATAGTCCGGGTTTTTTTAAAAAACGCGGCTATACCAAATATATGTAACTTTTTAACTTTATTTTGTTTTTTAATAATAAAGCAGTTTGTAAGGGGAAAAAGTGTGTTTTTCATTTTTTTTTTCACTTTTTATTTCTTTCACTTTTTATTAAACTTTTTTTTAACTTTTTTACTAGTCCCACTAGGGGACTTCAATACGACTTCATACGATCGCATTTACAATACACTGCAATACTTCTGTATTGCAATGTATTATGCCAGAGGCATGACCTAGCAGGCACACACTACAGGCAGTAGTATCGATCTCACACATTCGAGCAGGGATGCCCCCAGCTCTTAGCTACCTCTGGTAGCTGAGAGCGGGGAGATTTGACAGCTCCTTGCTCTGTTTATTTATTCCGATGCAGTAACGTAGAAAGGCAATTGCATCAGAATAAAGCCCGTTTGTGACAGACGTAAAAACACTATGGGGCGGTCACTAACGGGTTAAGATACAGCTTCTATGTGACCTGTATACATAGAAGATTTATCCTGCTGTCAAAGTCGATTCCGTCAGGTCACATAATACATTTTTTATATGTTTTTAATTATTTTTTAAGGTGTACATAGCCTTTAAATGTATTTGAGCTCTGTTGTAATGAGCCCTGATCCTGTTTAATTTGCCTTTAGGAAAGCTTTTAATCCTCTGGATGTAAACACGGCAAGCAAAGATATTGAAAATTGCAAAGAATTGATACACAAAGTACATTAGAATGCTACCTAATTTTTGTTACACACTGTCCAAGATTAAATTACATAAAACCAAATTACATCTTAATTTTTGTAGATAAAAACAGTTATCAGATTGAAAATTATTTGATTTTAGTAAAATTCTCAATTAAAATAATATATAGATTAAATTCATTTTAAGTTAATTATCACAAAGATGGTATGGTCTCTGTTAGAACTAGAAGAGGGGTCAAGCTTAACGGAAGTTCACTTTTATTAAAATGCACACAAAAACTTACAAATTAAAATATCTATTCACAATCAAAAATAAAATAGACCTATGACCTATGCCATGTCACAGGCTATACTGAATTTAACTTATACAAAGAGACTTTAACAGCAAAACAGGTACCCTCTGTACTTACATGTGATGGAATGATGGCATGAGAGGTAAGAACCCAGTATGATTGCCTCATTTTGTACTCGTTCTGGTCCAGCAGCCCATCCTTATTTTTTTTAAACGGCAAAGGATCGACCTCAGTAAACATTCCAAAGTGCTGAGCTGTAGTTCTATGTGACTGAATACAATAAGACTACAGTAGGTATTACTCCATATTTGGCATGTCCAAGGGGAATATAAAGGTGGTTTCAGTCAATGGTTCTGACTTCCTTGTTGGAATGAAAATGGCTTCTTCCACTTTAATTTCGTTTCTACTCCCAAGTTTTTTTTAACACTTGAACTTTTAACATGCTCCTGGAAATATTAAAATACATTGTCATTTACACTAATTCTCTTTCTTCTTTTTCAACGACTACACCTCATTTTTACATTAATAACCAAGCATCACATATAGTTGCTTCACCTTTTCAAAATCATTTTGACATGCTCAGGTGAGCACCTATATTTGCATCAGTTGTGTCCTGAAATGACATATGGTACAAAGTTCTACAGGGTAAAATGTACTGCTTAAATGATTGCAGATTGGACTCTGATTAGGGAATAGTTACATGTTCAGTGACCTGTTACCAAAAGAGAGAAAACATTCTAACAGAAGCCACAGCAAAGTGACAAATCTATCGTACCACGAATACCAATATCATGCGATGGTCCCCAATTACTTAAAATTAAGTTCTTTGAGGCCCTGTCATGATTTCCATAATTTTGACAGGAAGAATAGCGTTGCATGCAGCACTATTCCTCCTGTTAAATCTGAATAGGTCACAGAGGCTCAAATGCAAGTTTGAAAATACCCTAATACATGCTAATCAATAATGGTCACCAACATAAAACTTTTGCTAAAAATCCTATCCCAGCATAGGTCAGACACTACAGACTCACCAAACGCTTTCATTACCTATTGATCTGGGACTATGGATATGGGAAAATGTATAACTGGCAGATGGAGGACCGTCTAAATCGGAGATTCCACAATGTGAATATGAAAAAGTAAAAAAAGAGGAACCACCACATAAGGTGACTACAGCATATTCAACATCATCTACTGATTTTTTAGAAACTATCATAACAGATTGAACAACATGGGCAACAGACAAGGAGTAGTGGTCAGAGACGCAACCGACATTACATGAAAAAGAAATACAAAGGACTTGGGACCGCAGTCAAACCAGAGGAAGAGAGAACAGACCATTGAGACCTAGTGGTAAATATTTCCTATTATTCCCTTACTCTCCAGCCCAACATAAGTTTCATAATAAGGGACTCTAGTGGGTCAAATAGACTGGTTCCAGTTAAATGTGGAACATAATGCTTTCTTTAGACAATTATGTTTGAAAAACTGGTTCTCCCAAAGGGAGTAAAATAAGAAATCTACTGTTCATGTGACTGTTTTTCTGTCCCCATGAATTGAAGCTATCTACATATAGTCTCTTCAACAAGAGCAACGTCCATCCCCCTACAAATGCATAAGTGGTTGAAGCCTTTTAATTGGTGGATTGGAAGGGGTTTGGTCCAGAAGAGAGGTCCTGGGAGCCAGAGGAGTACGTCAAGGCTCTTTCCCTCATTAAGAAGTTCCTCTCTCGTTCTGGCCCCAAGAAGAGGGGGCGTAAGAGGGGGGATACTGTAACGTCCGCGGTCACAGACCACAGACTCCTATCAACCTGCAGACGTCTTCCTCCCCAGAGATGCCAGCACATGTGGCCGTCCTGTTCTGCAGTGACCACTAGGGTGCGCGCTTGAGCTCATTCCCGGCCTTAATGAGCCAGAGCACACACATGTTTTAGATTGACTGATTGCTCCCATGATCACCCTGGACTATAAGAGGGCCCTGCCCTTTCCTTTATTGCCTGAGCTTTGTTGTGTTACCCATGGTAGTCTTTGCAAATGGTCCCTTAGAGTTTTCCAGTTCCCAGTGTTCCCGTTCCTGCTACCTGTATCCTGTATCCCGTGTTACCTTGTTCCTGTGCCGTAGGGAGTTGGAGTCATGTTGTGTCGTATACTACGCCTGCTGTATTTCACCACGCCTGGTGTCTGCCTGCTGCCAAGGTTCCATCCGAGCCTGCCATCGCTACTGTCTGTATTGCCACAGGTACCCTTATTATAACTATTGACTTTGCCTTGGTATCCTGTTTGTCCAGCTGCTATCCCACTACAGTGGTACAGCCCAGTGGGTCCACACACCCATCGTGACACTGAAATTTTCAGTTCAAAAAGAAGATTGCCCTGCTTTGATCAAGGGTGATTTTAATTGTGGTTGGATAGGGTGGGAGAGGAAGGAAAGATGGGGGCTCTTTCGCTCTGGCTAAATTTTGAAGTGAAACTTTTTGGATGCCTGGAGAGTGAAGTATTGGGACAAACAAATTTTTTCCTGTTTTAGCCGCGCATATGTCGAAAATTGATATGGCTCTTCTTAATAAGGGCTTTGCTGATTGCATTCAAAAAAATGAAATATGAACCAAACATTATTTCAGATCACTCTATTGTCATGGTGGTCTTGACAACGTAGGAGAAGGGAGGTATAAAACCTCTGCTTAGATTGAACCCATACTGGCTTGCTCTATTGGATATAGACATGCTTGAAAACGTTCATAGGGAAATTGCACTTTTTTGGAAGGTTAATCTGAACTCCATCCATAGTTTGGGAGAGCAGTTTGTCTGGTTTATCTGCCTCACTGAAATAAAATTTGCATTCAAAGCTTATATGAGGGGCTTCTTGATTATAAATATCATCTATCTCAGAAAGTAATTTCAAGAGCGGGAAAACAACTTGCTGAAGCAGGTCTTGGATGTGGAGAAGGCCTTCCTAGTAGATCAATCTTGGGGGATTTTGAATGAGAAACGGAGCAGGAGGCCTTTTTATTCAAAAAATACCAACATAAAATATTTTTAGCTGGGCAAAACTTTTTCAGTGAGGCAGGTAAACCAGACAAACTGCTCTCCCAAACTATTAATAATCAAAGATTTTCAACTAGTGTTGTGTGTATTAGACGTCAGATGGGAGCATTGGTTTATGATAGGGAGGATGTCAAGGGGAAGTTTCAGGAATATTTCTCAAGTTTGTATGGATCCTCCACCAGGATAGACCTCACTGCCCTGGATTGTTATCCTGCCCGGATTCCATTCCTCGCCCTCAGTCAGGAGGGAAGGGAGATGCTTGATGCCCCTATATCGATTGAGGAGCTGAAAGAAGTGTTGCTTTCCTTCTCTGGAAATTCTTGCACTGGAGCTGTTGAATTGTATTTCGAAATCTACAGAAAGTTTGGGGATGTCATTTTACCCCTCTTATAGGAAGTATTAAAATCTGCAAAACATGAGGGGAACCTCTCAAAATTAATGTCGTATGCCATTATAATGTTGTAAGCCATTATAGCGCTTATCCCCAAAAAAATGGAAACTCCTTGTGACAGGGGGTTGCTTACAGACCTATATCCCTCCTCAAAGATAGCCTTTCACCTGCCCATACATGTGCAGCTGACTGCAGCATGTGATAGGCAGGGCTTCATAAACACTTTCTCACTTGAAATTATTTTTCTAACTTCCCCCCTTTATTGACATATCGGTGCCGTTATTTTTGGCACCCGATATGTAAATAAGCCCCTGAACTGTCAATGGGGTGTTTCTATCTAACTAAATGACAAGGCAGCGTGATCTTTTCGCTCTGACACTGTCCAATCAGCTACGGACAGTGTCAGGGCAGCTTGCACTGTGTTCCCTCCCGCGAGAACACACACAGACTGAGAGAGCGCTCTCTGCAGAACCACCAGTCTGCGTGTGTTCCCGCGGGAGGGAGCACAGCGCTAGCTGCCCTGACACTGTCCATAGCTGATTGGACAGTGTCAGAGCGAAGAGATCACACCCCCTTGCCATTTAGTTAGATAGAAACGCCCCTTTGGCAGTTCAGGGGCTTATTTACATATCGGGCACCAAATATAACGGCACCGATATGTAAATAACGGAGAAAGATAGGATATTTTTTTTTACGTGAGACAGGGTTTGTGAAGCCCTGCCTATTACATGCTGCTCTCAGCTGCACATGTATGGGCAGGTGAAAGGTTCTCTTTAACACAGAGGGTAAATATGCAAAAAAATACTGGCAAACAGGCTTAAAAAGGTCATAAATACTCAAATCCATGAGGAACAAAATGGCTTCATCCCTGGTAGGAATGGGGGTAATAATAGTCGTAGATTGTTTGCTAATATACAGTCGGACCAGGGTGGAACCCGCTCGATCCTGTCTTTAGACGCTACTGAGGCATTTGGAGTGGGTTTTTCTCAAGAGGGTTATGGCAAAATTTGGGATTGGAAGTCATTTCAAAGACATGGTGAAGGTTATGTATAGATCTCCCACTTCTAGAGTCAGTGTAGGTGGGGATTCATCCCATTATTTTGAACTCTTTAGAGGAACTTGGCAGGGGTGTCCCCTCTCTCCGCTCTTGTTCAACATTTTCATTGAACCATTGGCGATTCTAATATCGGAGAATGAGTCTATTTTTGGATTCGGTTGTGGAGGGGTGAGGGACAAAATCCTTTTATATGCAGATGATGTTTTATTATGTCTGAACGACACAGTGAGGTCTGTCCCGAGAGCCATTCAGGTAATAGAAGAATTTGGTTTGTTATCTGGATTAGCGATTAATTGGGAAAAATCATCTCTGCTACCATTGGATGCAATAGATTTTGAGTTATCTGGAAAATTATCTGTCTTGAGTCCCTCACAACACTTTGAATATCTCGGCATTAAGATAGATGGTAATCTGGAAAATCGTATCTCTTTGAATATTATGCCACTCATTTAGAAAACTATATAATGTATATGGATCAATAGCTGGGTCTTTAAGCTGATAGAAGTAATTTTCAATGATATTATTTGAGGCAGAAAAAGGGTCAGGATTAAACAGAAGTACTTATGGATAAAGGTAAGAGAGGGAGGCTTAGCCCCTCCCATGGAGGCAGGGTTACTTTGTGGCCTCGTACTCCAATTTGTGGTGGGCTGGCAGAATTCTGCCGTCTTTAAGTTTTTACTTGATAACGCAGTTGGAAACGTGTAATATTTTTGAACTTTTGGAATCTGGGCAAATGAACCATGGGTGGTTTAAGTCCCTCTATATTAGTAGCTTACTCTCTAAAAGTTTGGAAGATTTTAAGAGGTTCTGTGGGATTAGGAGTGCAGTTTATTTCACCCCAATTTGGAATAACTATAATTATAAACAATTTATTATAATTCCCAAGTATAGTTTTTGGGAAAGAATTGGTATTACACGGGTAGGTCACATTTTTAAAGAGGGACAATTAATTGCTTTTGATGATTTACAATCCACTTATTAAATAAAAAATTTGAATATAGATATTATCAAGTATGGCATGCTAGCACTAAAAAATTTGTTCAGGGTTCAAAAGCACTTTGCTTTGGAATGTATTTTTGAGATGACTGCAGCTAGGGCTTCTCTCTCAAGTATTTATAAAATAGTTAGAATTTTACACTCATGAAACACTGTTTTCACAAGTCAAATTGGTTGGAATAAGGATTTAGGCCCAATAAGTCTGGAGAAATGGGTGATTATGTATAAGAATGGAAAGGAAAATTCCGTACAAATCATCTTATGGCTCAGTTCAATATTACGCATCGTTTATATTATACTCCTGCATCACTTTATAAAATGGGTTTAATTAAGGAGGCAAAAGGCCATAGATGCCAATATCCAGTGGCAGAGTTTTTGCATATGGTATGGGAGTGCCCTTCTATTGATTCATATTGGTCTTTGATATTTAAAGAAGTGGCATCCAAGTTAGATCGGGAGATCTTGAAATCTGCTCAGTTGGCACTTTTGAATTGTACTGAAGTCTGGCAATGGCTACGTTTTCGCAAATGCAAATACATCTCATTTTGAGAGTTTTACTGCTCGTTAAACTTGTTATTGCAAGGAAATGGATGGCAGAGTCTCCCCCATCTTTTCAGGAGTGGAGAAACCTTTTTCTTAAAATCAAAATGTATGAGAAGATAATATCTAAAAAGCAGAACCAACTATGTAAATAGGAGATGCTTTGGGGTGTCTGAAGTTGATGTGAACCGTGAATCTGTAGGGTATTGTGTGGAGCATTATTTTGTATTACTCTCAGTTGCGGTTGTAACACAATAATTTACTGAATAAAAATAAAATATTTAATTATTATAACGCAACTCGATTGGCACAATTTAATGATGATTTTATAAGGCCCTACTACCCACAATGGGTGCAGTTAGAGTTGGCGGCATGCCCTCAGGTCCCGTTGGAAACACTATTGTGGTTAGCTTCTTCAGACTGACATTCGATCCTCTCCCCTGTGATTTTTCAGATGCTACAGTTATGGAATTCTCCTGTACGAAAGTTTAGTGTTAAATATCCTCACAATCCACTTATGACTATTACTTGTAACCCTGCCTTTCCCCCAGGTATACACAGATCTGATTTCCGATGGTGGACTAACAAGGGGTTTTACACAATTTTTTATAGGAAGTGACCTTCGGACCCTAGATTACTTTAAAGACTCACATGCTTTACCACCATCTGAACATATAAGATTCCTCCAGATACGCCATTTCTTGAATGCTTGGAAGACTAATTCAGGAGTTATCAACACCATAATTATATACAGAGATGTGAACTCTGATGTATAATTACAATACTGTGAACGTGCACTGAGCTATACACAGCACAACACATTATATACAGAGATGGAAATATCTCTGCACACTCCAGAAGAAAGCAATCAGAGTTTTTCTTTTCACTTTCCCTGGCAAGTGCAGGGAAGATAAGACAGGACGGTAGAGTGCTTGCAGGGGGAGGGAGGGGACGGACGGAGCAGTCCTAGTCTTATCTGATGCTAATTAGCAGCTCAGATTACAGTGTCCTGAGACCCTTTGCCGGAGGGAAGGGGTCGAATCATCCAGGCACAGAGACCAGTGCACACAGTCTCTTCCATGCGCTCTGCTGCTAGAGAACTGTGTAGTGTATAGAGGCAGAGAGACCTTCTTGGCGTCACAATGGGGGGTGTACATCGCGGTTTCCGCGTCAAAAAACTTGTCAAAAAACTCTGTGTGAACTTAGCCTAAGGCTGAGTTCACACAGAGTTTTTTTGCAGGAAGAAAATCTGCCTCAAAATTCAGTTTGGAATTTTGAGGCAGATTTTCCTCTGCCTGCACGCCAATTTTTGTGGCGTTTCTTGCGTAATTTTTCGCCCGCGGCCATTGTGCGCCACGGGCATAAAGCGCCGCAAAATACGCTTTCACTGCCTCCCATTGATGTCAATGGGAGGTCAGAGGCGTAAATGCCCAAAGATAGGGCATGTCGCTTCTTTCTCCCGCGAGGCGATTTTACCGCTCGCGGGAGAAAACCGCCCCCGCCTCCCATTGAAATCAACGGGAGGCATTTTCGGGCCGTTTTTGCCGAGTTTTTTGGCGCGGTTTCCGCGTCAAAAAACTCGGCAAAAAAATCTGTGTGAACTTAGCCTAAGGCTGAGTTCACACAGAGTTTTTTTGCAGGAAGAAAATCTGGCTCTAAATTCAGTTTAGAATTTTGAGGCAGATTTTCCTCTGCCTGCACGCCAATTTTTGTGGCGTTTCTTGCGTAATTTTTCGCCCGCGGCCATTGAGCGCCGCGGGCATAAAGCGCTGCAGAATACGCTTTCACTGCCTCCCATTGATATCAATGGGAGGTCAGAGGCGTAAACGCCCGAAGATAGGGCATGTCCCTTATGTCGTTATCCTGCGAGTCGGTTTTACCGCTCGCGGGAAAAAAATGCCTCCCGTTGAAAACAATGGGAGGCATTTTTGGACGTTTTTCTGCGTCTTTTGCGGCGCAGTTTCCGCGCCAAAAAACTCATATAAAAACTCAGTGTGAACTCCCCCTTAGGATGCAGCGAGATTTGGACATCAAGACAAGGTCCCATTTTTCAAAACTAACATAAAACGTTATGTTCAAATAACTATTTAATGCTTTTACTTATCCAAATGATTCTGAGATTGTTTTTTAGTGACACATTGTACTTTATGTTAGTGGTATACTTTGGTGGATAGATTCTGTGTTTATTTGTGCAAAACACCAAACTTTATCGAAAAATCTATCTGCTCCAAACATATTTTTCTAGGAACCGATTCAGTTCTGGAGGGGCTTTGAGGAGCCTATATATTAAAAACTCCCCATAAATTACCCTATTGTAAAAACGACACCACTTAAAGTATTAAAAACAGAATTACAAAGTTTGTTAACCCTTTAGGTGTTTCATAGAAATGAAACAAAAATTTGAAAATGTATTCTTTTTGCGGAAATTCAATATTAATACATTTATTTCTGTAACACAGCAGGTGTTAAAAGAGAAACGCAACTTAATATTTATTATCCTGATTCAGAAGTTTTTCCAAATATCCCATTTCGGGTCCTTGTGTGCTACTTGGATCAAACATAGGACTCAGAAATGAAGGAGCACCTTTTTGGATTCAGGGGCCTTCTTTTTATTAGAATGTTTTCCAGGCAACATTTCAGGTTTTCAGAGACCTTGAGGTACCAAAACTTAAGAAACACCCAGAAAAAAGGAACCATTTTAGAAACGACACCCCTCAAGAAATTCATAGGTGGGTGTAGTGAGCATTTTGACCCCAGAGGTGTTTAATAATGTATTATAATTGGGCCGTGAAAATATATATTTTTTTTTTTAAAGAATATGTAGTTTTAACTTAACATTTTTAATTTCCAAGGAGTGTAGACGAAAAAGCACCACCAAAAATTGTTACACAATTTCTCCCAAGTATGGCAATACCCCATAAACATTGCTGTATTCGGTTTTTGATGTCACACATTGACAGTTTGTGCTCTATAAACAGGACCTACCTGCTTACATTGTCCTCATCAATTCATCTGTGTAATTTGGCAGGTGGCCTAAACTATTTTCTCAATATTAACTCACTATGGTTTATCTGAACTTGCAGTAACTGGAATTCTTCTTTAGAAACCAGATAACTGTGCGAAGGTCAGTTGTTTATTAGTTACCATTTCACCTAGATATGGAAAACTTCCTTCTTACTTTACAATTATTTTTAGAAAATGCAAATCAAAGAGGTAATGGGTAAATTATAAGTAATAGTTTAAGACACTCCTTTGGGACCACTACTAGCCAGCCTTCTTTTGACAGTGCTGATTGGAGTCTCTATTTTGTTTTTTGTTTTTTATCCAGTATATCGTGTATGACCAAAATGTGATGCCTTTACTTAAAGTGGTATTCCAGATTCAGAAAATAAAGTTGGATCATTATATAATGCGGACTGATGAAAGTTGCAAATTTATACAGTTTCTAAGATCTCTGCTTTCTGTAACTTCATTGTTTACTCAAAAACCCCTTAAGGACGTGTCACTTTATGTCCAAATAACATTTTAATGCTTTTACTCATCCAAATTAGATTGTATTTTTGTGACACATTATACTTTATGTCAGTGGTAAACTTTCGTTGATACATTCTGTGTTTATTTGCGAAAAACACCAAAAATTAATTAAAAAAGTTTTCTGTTTCAAAATTGTAATTTCTTTCCTTGTAAGACAGATAAATAATACCACTCAAAATAGTTAATAAGTAGCATTTCTTATATGTCTACTTTATGTTGGCATCATTTTTTACTGCAACCAAAAAAATGCAGTATGCCTCCAGTATAATGTTGATTTGTGGGAATAAACCACTCCATCTGTCAGGAAATCTTTCACCTAAAACAGATGATCATATGCAGAGGGCCTGCAGCCAATTATTAAAATATTTAGGCAAGCTATGCTTCCTGTCTTCCTCATTTTCCACATCCAGACTTTGCATTACCTTTAACAATATGCATGTTTGCTAAAGGTAATAAAGACAAAAGTTCCACAAATTCATTACACCAGATTTAAATTTGCCTGCAAACGGTATCCCAGAGGCGATAATTCACAAGACATAGTCTCTCTTACACATGTTTCTACTACCCCTGCTACTTTATCTAATACTGGGACGACACTAGGTGCTTGCACTCTTATAGGTGTGCTGACAGATGATATACTAAAATTCAGCACGCTGGCAGAAGGCAGGCTAGCTGGTCTGGACCAAACATCACTTGCAGCGTAAAATGTAACCGCAGCTTTACTAACAAAATCATGAAGTCTAACATGAAGGACATACTACTGGGCACACGAACTGGGGCCATAGCTCTGGGTAGAATTGAGTTCTCAGCCTCCATGGATTCTTCAGTGCTCCCTCTAGATGCCAACTGCTGCTTAGTCTACCGCTCCTGTGTCACGTTTAGAACCACCTGCTGTCTAGAAGCCAGTTCTCTCCTTGGCGATCCTCTTCTTCAGCTGCTGTGTGGAGGCGACGTGTAAACACTTCGGCTCCTTCTGCTTCTCTTGACTGGCGTCCTTTCACTCTCCTCCTCTGCAGTATCTTCTTTCGCTGCCAGAGCCGCTCCTATCAGCACGGTCACATCCTGTAACACGCTTCCTGCTTTCCCCGCTGGTCTCTGCAGTTCACCCAGGCATCTTCTCAGCCAGTCCTCCATTATGTGCTGTTTACCAGCTTGAATCCAGCTGGTCTGAGCTAGTCACTACCACACTTTTAAACACAGAATCTTCCCGCCATTGGCGGCAATGACCAATCAGGATAATACAATTTTCCAGCTCTCAGCAGAGAAGAAGCTTCTAGAACCTTCCGTGATTACACAGCTGATCTCCAGGTCAACAAACTCAAGTAAGTACCACTGCACACACAAAAAAGGGGGAGGATGAAGAGCCATAAGCAAAAGCCTGATACATAATATAGGACTTCATAACCATGTGTCTCCCAAGCTAATTGCTATAGGGGGCTTTGGCAGGAGTGAAAGAGCACCATGAGCATCAGAGGCATAATTTGCCATTGGCTGACAATCGCAGAGGCCCTGAGGTGAAATGATAAAAGAAACCTCCAAGTAGTCACCCCATTTTGGAAACAGTAGTGCTTAAAGCATTTATCAATGGGTGTAGTGAGCATTTTAACCCCACAGGCAAGGGCGGATTGGCAATGTAACCTACTGGAAAGATTCCCGGTAGGCCGTCAGTCAGTGGGCCGCCCCCATATCTCCAGCTGCCGGCTCACCTGTATGCAACACACTCGGTGCCACTTGGAATTTCTGATTGGATGAAAGCCTGTCAGTCTCCCTAGCTGACAGGCATTCATCCATTCAGCAGGTCCTCTTGCAGATATATGACAGAAGCAATGGAGTGACAGTGGGCGGCGCCATGACGAGAGGGCGGCCCTGCAAGTTAATGCAGGCAAATTACAGGAGATAGTAAAAGAGCCTAGGCTGCAACGTACTACTCAAGTAAGAGTAATGTTGGGGGGGGCAATGTCTGATTATATTTAATGTGCTCGGGCAGGTGAGAAATTTTTTTTGTTTTTAAATCGCGGCATTCAGAAGGGTGGTTTCAAATGCGACAGGCAAAAAATTTGTTTTTTTACTGTACCATTTTCCAGAGATTTTCCCAAAAACGTAGCAAAACCACGCCGTTTTCCTATGATTCTTCCGAAAATAACGTCAAAAGTGTGCGCTTTTGCCACGATTTTCTGAAAATCGCAGGACTAAAAGAATTTTACTGCGATCAGTTCCAACCTGCTATTTTTTTCTTTCAGCAGATACACTTAACTAAAGAATCTGAAGCATATGTTGCTACGGGGTGGATCACTTATGGCTATAAATATTTTTTTTCAAGGGGAGTTTGTATACTGATTCATAGAGCGATCCAGTTCAAAGAGGTGAATTGTGCGAGTGATCTGGAGGGGAGATACATTCTTTTACATTGTATGATAGAGGGAATTAGATGTATCCTGCTCTCGGTTTATCTCCCCCCCCCCCCCCCCCGTATCATTGTGTGACCCTCTCTCTCTGAGGAAAGGCCTAGATGCCCTTTGTTTATCCTTGGGGATTTTAATAAAATCTTAGACCCAAAGTTAGATAGGGTACAGGCGAATGGGCAATATAAAGGGCCTACTGAATTCACAGGGCTACTAAATGAATTAGGGTGGGTAGAGATTTGGAGATATTTTAATCCAGATATGAAAGCTTATACATGTATTTCAAGAGCTGGGGCAAGTATGTCTAGGATTGACTTTTGTATCTTGAAATAGGAGACTTTTGACTCTGTATTATCTCCCTTTGCTCTGTTCCTAGTTTGTTACCTCTGTTTCCTATATGGCCTACTTACTTTGTATTGTTACTATGTATACACACTCCAGTCCTTCACACATCACAGGAGTAACATATAACCCTCGCAGATACTTAAATATATAAAAATACTTTACTCATGACATAGAAGTGAGAAGCAATATACATTACATCAAGATACAATACATTACATAGAGAACAAAACCACTCACAGCTGCCTCCTTTTCCTACCTTCCCTGGGCACTTTGCACATCTGACTAGTTATGTGTATATATAGCATAAATCCAGGTCCCAACCCTATAACCTATAGGTCTCCTGATACTACACCTATAACCAAAGCCACATACAGCGCCTGACCCTTAGCACATGTACATATAGAGACTCATGCATAAATAGCATATATATAATCTACTCATCTATAAACCACACAGGATTCCTAGAATATCTCTATGTACACATATAAAGTCTGCTGTAATGGTATTATACTTATATTTATATACATACACAGAAAGCACACATATGATATAACTTAGCTTGTTCCTGATGTTAAGTGCTATTCGTCCAGGGCTGGCAGGAAAAGAGCGAGAGAGACCCAGAACTTCATATGGCCTATATGTTCCTATCCCTGAGTTGAACTCCACCTTAAGACCACCCATATACCTTCCAACGTGCATCTGTACAGTATAAGTAAATCTTTGATCTTTGTTTAGAATTTTTTTTATTCAGTTACAGTAGTGTTATTCAGTCACTATGTTCAGTGGCGGATTAAGTAGACCATGGGCCCTGGGCTGTTACCCAAACTTGGGACCCCCTTCCGCACCGCTGCCGTGCCGTGCCGTAACTATTTTTAAAGGAACAGTGTCATCACAAATTATTTTTTTATATGTTAAAGATGTTAGTGCTTTATTAAAAACGTTTATATTCATTTGTGTGTTTGTGTTTTACTTTTTCTTATTTTTACACTTTTTCTTCCCTATGGGGGCTGCCATTTTTTGTTCCATTTCTGTCTGTGTCGATTAACGACACATACAGACATGGAATACGGCAGCCACAGTCCCATAGGGACTGCGAACGGCTCCCGTCCCATTGACTTCCGTGTACGGCGTCTGTGTGGGAACTGCGCATGCGCCGCTCCCACACAGTCCAATTCGAAATTGGCGCCGTCCGGCGCCATTTTCCTGTGGACCGGAAGTCGCGGCCGGACAGTAATATTACTACTTCCGGTCGCGGCTTCCGGATTTGTGCACTTGGACCAGCGGCAGCAAACGGAGCGGACGGGCCGGAGGGAGCCGCGGCGGCAGGAGCAGGTAAGGGATTTCAATGTATGTTCGTGTTTGTGTGTGTTTACTACTGTATGTAAACCTACTACACTGTGTGTTAGCTCAAAAAATGGCGACACACAGTGTAGGAGGTTACACCGTTCAAACCCCTCGTTTATCCCGGCACTAGCCAGGATAAAGGAGGGGGGATGCTGAGAGCTCACTAGAGCGAGGGCTTTTAACCCAATGTTGCAATGCTGCAATTTTGGGAATAGCTCCATCTAGTGACCAAAAATGGGTAGTATTATAAATTAGAATTAATTTATAATATTTCCTGACTCGTGAAAAAAATAAAAAAAATTTGAACAATGTTTAATCACCCACACACTAAATGTTTAATTTTTTAAAAAAAAACATGTTTTTCTGGCAACACAATGCCTTTAAGACTACCTTTTTGGGCAAGCATTAACAAATGAGTTTTACGATTCCCCTTGTCACAGGGCTGTGTCCCTACATACTGACAGTATCACACTGTGCAGGGACACGTCCTCCTGACAAGGGGAATTGTATATCAGTCCTGGACTTCAGAAAGACTTTGTGAAATACAAGGATTTCCTATAATAAACATGTCAGGAGAGGTGACAGATTCTCTATATATCTAGTGACTCACAGGTGACGACGTCTCAGATTCTAGTAGTTTTTTTCCTCTTTTCTTCTCCATCCGATCCAGCACTCATGACGACTTCACCCGGCCATGACTTATTTCTGCAGCCTCTAAATATAATATCACCAATCACTGTGCCCCTGACTATAATTGTGTCATGACAAAAGAAAAGACAGATGCCTCCAGCTCACCTTGTTGTGTGGACTTTTGTAGTTAGTCCCTGCGCACGGGTCTTCGTGACGGCACACGATCGGTGTATAGGGGAAGAGGTAGATCCAGCGCTAATGATATTTAAAAAGTAACTTTTTCCAAGTATTATTTCTGTTTGTTTAAAAATTGGGATCAATGAAAAAATATGTGATCATATCCTGTGTTGCCAAGATGATTAGTTGTAGAATAGATGGCCTACGCGTTTCGAACGCCGCCTGCGTTCTTAATCATGGCTTGTCAAGCCATGATTAAGAACGCAGGCAGCGTTCGAAACGCGTAGGCCATCTATTCACACACACAAATATCATTAGCGCTGGATCTACCTCTTCCCCTATAATTGTGTCACACACTGTAAAGTAAAGCACCACAGACACAGTGCCCCCTGTAGAAAGCGCCAACCCCCCATGTAGATAGTGCCACACACACCCCCCTGTGCATAGCGCCACAGACACACACAAAACACACATGTAGATAGCGCCACACACACACATCCCCCTGTAGATAGTGCCACACACACATCCCCCTGTAGATAGCGCCACACACACACATCCCCCTGTAGATAGCGCCACACACACACATCCCCCCTGTAGATAGCGCCACACACATCCCCCTGTAGATAGTGCCACACACACACACCTCCCCCTGTAGATAGCGCCACACACACACACACACACACACACACACACATCCCCCTGTAGATAGCGGCACACACACACACATCCCCCTGTAGATAGCGCCACACACACATCCCCCTGTACATAGCGCCACACACACACACACACACCTGAAGATAGCGCCGAAACACACACACACACACACACCTGTAGATAGCACCACACACCCCCCTGTAGATAGTGCCACACACACACAACCCCCTATAGATAGCACCACACAGCACCCTATAGATAGAGCCCCACAGCGCTCCCTTCCTTATATATAGTGCCACACAGCGCTGCCTTCCTTATATATAGTGCCACACAGCGCTCCCCCCCTTGTATATAGTGCTACACAGCGTCGCTACACTGCAGCGCTGGGATGACATTTTATCCCATATGACTGCTGCAGCCTGTGATTGGCCTGTTATTGGCTGCAGCGGTCACATGGGGTGAAACATCATCCCAGGAGGCTGGCCTGGACGAAAAAACAGAATTCTGGGCAAGTATAAGATTTTTATTTTTTCTAAATTGCGTTTTTACATAACATCTGCTATCTGTTGCGGGTTTTACCTCCCCATTGAATTAAATGGGGAAAACCCGAAACAAATAAGCAGTATTTACGCAAATACAATTGACATGCTGCGGAATTAAAAAAACGCACTGCAGGTCAATTTCTGAGCTTTTTTTTTCCGCTTATCATTTACGCAGCGTGTGATGAGAATTGTTCACATCTAATCTACTCTGCTGCTACTGTATTAGGGCTTGTCCACACTTAACGGAATTGCTGGGAATTTTCTGCCCGGAAAATACGCAGAATAAAGTAGCAGCAAAGTGAGTGAGATTTAACAAATCTAATCCAGACACTGCGTAAAATTTCCGACCAGAAATTTTGTCCCGCGGTGCGTATTTTTCGTGCCGCATCATGTAAATTCCTGCTGCAGATAGTGGACTGAATTGCTGCGTTTTTCAGAGGAGACGTCACCATCTCCCAACATTGTGAAAAACGCAGCAAAATACGCACCACTTTCTCCAGTAAAAACCGCAGGAAATAGTGCTTTTTTTCTGCAGCGGAATTTCTGCTAGTTTCTGCGGAATTGCTGCAGAAATATGTATATTATATATATATATACACACACACACACACACACACACACACACACACACACACACACACACACACACACACACACACACACATACATACACTATATATATATATATATATATATATATATATATATATATATATACAAATAAATACATACATACATACACATATTATATATACATACACACATACACTATATATACATACACACACACACTATATATACATACACTATATATACATACACACACTATATATACATACACTATATATATATATATATATATACATACACACACTATATATACATGCACTATATATACATACACACACTATATATACATACACTATATATACATACATACATACATACATACATACATACACACACACTATATATATATACATACACTATATATACATACACACACACACTATATATATATATATATATATATATATATATATATATATATATATATATATATATATATACATACAGTGAAGGAAATAAGTATTTGATCCCTTGCTGATTTTGTAAGTTTGCCCACTGTCAAAGACATGAACAGTCTAGAATTTTTAGGCTAGGTTAATTTTACCAGTCAGAGATAGATTATATAAAAAAAAAAAACAGAAAATCACATTATTATATATTTATTTGCATTTTGCACAGAGAAATAAGTATTTGATCCCTTTGGCAAACAAGACTTAATACTTGGTGGCAAAACTCTTGTTGGCAAGCACAGCAGTCAGACGTTTTTTGTAGTTGATGATGAGTTTTGCACACATGTTAGATGGAATTTTGGCCCACTCCTCTTTGCAGATCATCTGTAAATCATTAAGATTTCGAGGCTGTCGCTTGGCAACTCGGATCTTCAGCTCCCTCCATAAGTTTTCGATGGGATTAAGGTCTGGAGACTGGCTAGGCCACTCCATGACCTTAATGTGCTTCTTTTTGAGCCACTCCTTTGTTGCCTTAGCTGTATGTTTCGGGTCATTGTCGTGCTGGAAGACCCAGCCACGAGCCATTTTTAATGTCCTGGTGGAGGGAATGAGGTTGTCACTCAGGATTTGACGGTACATGGCTCCATCCATTCTCCCATTGATGCGGTGAAGTAGTCCTGTGCCCTTAGCAGAGAAACACCCCCAAAACATAATATTTCCACCTCCATGCTTGACAGTGGGGACGGTGTTCTTTGGGTCATAGGCAGCATTTCTCTTCCTCCAAACACGGCGAGTTGAGTTAATGCCAAAGAGCTAAATTTTAGTCTCATCTGACCACAGCACCTTCTCCCAATCACTCTTAGAATCATCCAGATGTTCATTTGCAAACTTCAGACGGGCCTGTACATGTGCCTTCTTGAGCAGGGGGACCTTGCGGGCACTGCAGGATTTTAATCCATTACGGCGTAATGTATTACCAATGGTTTTCTTGGTGACTGTGGTCCCAGCTGCCTTGAGATCATTAACAAGTTCCCCCCGTGTAGTTTTCGGCTGAGCTCTCTCCTTCCTCAGGATCAAGGATACCCCACGAGGTGAGATTTTGCATGGAGCCCCAGATCGATGTCGATTGACAGTCATTTTGTATGTCTTCCATTTTCTTACTATTGCACCAACAGTTGTCTCCTTCTCACCCAGCGTCTTACTTATGGTTTTGTAGCCCATTCCAGCCTTGTGCAGGTCTATGATCTTGTCCCTGACATCCTTAGAAAGCTCTTTGGTCTTGCCCATGTTGTAGAGGTTAGAGTCAGACTGATTAGTTGAGTCTGTGGACAGGAGTCTTTTATACAGGTGACCATTTAAGACAGCTGTCTTTAATGCAGGCACCAAGTTGATTTGGAGCATGTAACTGGTCTGGAGGAGGCTGAACTCTTAATGGTTGGTATGGGATCAAATTCTTATTTTTCTGCGCAAAATGCAAATAAATATATATAATTTTGACAATGTGATTTTCTGTTGTTTTTTTTAATATAATCTATTTCTCACTGGTAAAATTAAGCTAGCCTAAAAATTCTAGACTGTTCATGTCTTTGACAGTGGGCAAACTTACAAAATCAGCAAGGGATCAAATACTTATTTCCTTCACTTTACATACATACACACACTATACATAAATACATTCATACACTATATATACATACACACACACACACACACACACACACACACACATACACACACACACACACACACACACAAACACACACACACAAACACACACACTCACTATATATACATACACTATATATACATACATACACACACTATATATACATACACACACACTATATATACATACACTATATATACATACACACTATATATACTGTGAGACAGTGACAGGTAAAGTCATTGAGGAAAGGTACATTTCCCCTAGAATCCTGTCATATGTATCCTAGGCTCCAAGCGGAAAATCGTTGCTAGGGGCAACAACACAATTTTTTTTCTCCCCGAGAGTGCTTGGAAGTGTATGTCCTGGGTGAAGGCGGCAACAGGGCTAAAAAAAGAGACTGTTAAAATGGATGAAATACTTAAACAGCTGATTCAGGCTAATATCAACCAGGGGAAGATAAGCACAGCTCTACAAGAAGCCAGCGCGACTCAGCGAATGGTGCATGAGGAAGCCATGCGTGCACAGGCTGAAACCAATATTCTGCTGGGTGAAGCCCACAGACTGGCCTAAAAAGAACAGCAGCAAATTAATCGCTATTTGCAAGACCAAATTCAGGCCTCAGTGGAGAGGTCAGCGGGGCCTCATGGTTTGCGCCAAACCACTCGTGCAGCGGTACAGACATCTCTGCAGAAGATGACATCCACCGACGACGTTGAGGCCTATCTCATGGTGTTTGAGTGAGTGGCAGAACGAGAGAAGTTACCTTCAGATCAGTGGGCAGCAGTGGTGGCACCTTTCCTAACCGGAGAGCCGCAAAAGGCGTACTTTGATCTCAATGAGCAGGATGCCAAGGATTACTCTGGGTGTTAATATGAATGTGCGTGCTCGACGGGTGCACAACTGGCCTTTTGTGGAACACCTACCTGCCCGATCACAAATGTATGATCTTGTCCATCTTGCAAGGAAATGGCTACAGCCAGAGGAATCAACCCCTGCGCAGATCGTGGAGAGAGTGGTGCTTGACAAATACATCCGCTCCTTACCACCGAAGGTTCAGCGTTGGGTCGGTCAAGGAGATCCTACAGATGCGGAACAGCTGGTGAACCTGATTGAAAGGTACAGAGCTACTCAGGATCTACTCCAAGAAGTACCGCCTGGATGTTCTAACCCCAGGAACAGCAAATCGTGCGGAGCACCCGGTAAGACTGTTCCATTTACTAGAGGGGTGAGAAATGTCTTTAAGGGAGGTGGCTCAGAAGGGGAGCAGACGGAGGGAAGAAATCCCAGAGAGACACTGAAGGCCAGACCAGGGTCTCAAGTTGGGGACCGGGGCCGCATACAGTGCTGGCGGTGTTATGGACCTGGGCATATTGCTGCCAATTGTCCCCTGACTACTGAGCCAATGGAGTGTGATGCAGCAAGGCGAATATCCTTGTTTGCACGTCCTGTTTGTTCTGCTGAGACGGTTTACGAGACTGAGCAACAAATGTGTGTCGTAAAAGTGGAAGGGTGTACTGTGAGTGCCTTGCTGGATTCTGGGAGTCTGGTTACACTCGTGCATGCCAGCCTGATAGACCCTGGAACATTCAGAGGACATAGTATAGGGGTCCTGTGCATTCATGGGGACACTAAAGAATACCCCACCGCTTTGGTCACTCTAGAGACTTCCTGTGGAACCGCTTGCCATGAAGTGGGTGTGGTCAAGTCCCTGATGCACAGTGTGATCCTGGGGAAAGACTTCCCAGTGTTCTGGGACTTGTGGAGGAAGAAAGATGTAACCTCCACTGTAAATGTTAATGATGGTATTAATGTGTGCACTGTGATTAGCCCAGAACCCTTTAACGAGGATGCTGAGGTGCCAGCAGTAGGGGTGACCACTGAGCCTGATAAATTTCCTCTGGCTGTTTTTGCTGGTGAAACAGATGAGCAGGAGGAAATTTCTGAGATACCTGAGTTAAATGTATCACGTAACAATTTTGGGACTGCTCAACTTAGCGATCCCACATTGGTAAAACCCAGGGAAAATACTAAGGTATTAAATGGAGTGCCTCAACATCCAGGGGCTGATAAGGTGTTTCCACACATGGCGGTTAACCAGGATTTGCTGTATCGGATAGATAACGTACGTGGGGAGGTGGTTGAATAGCTGGTGATACCCCAACCGTATCGTAGAACGGTGTTGGACCTGGCTCATAAACACGTGCTGGGTGGACATCTAGGTTGCGAAAAGACCAGAGAGCGTATCTTACAACGATTCTTCTGGCCGGGGGTATATACGGAAGTTCAGAGGTATTGCGAGTCCTGCCCGGAGTGTCAGATAACGGCTCCTGTGCCACATTTTAGGAGTCCGCTGGTGCCTTTGCCTATCATTGGGATCCCTTTTGAAAGAATTGCCATGGATCTGGTCGGCCCTTTAGTCAAATCCTCTAGAGGACATCAATATATCCTAGTGGTGTTGGACTATGCCACACGCTACCCTGAGGCAGTCCCTTTGCGAAATTCCTCTTCAAAAGCCATTGCAAGAGAGTTGTTTTACATGTTTTCCCGTACTGGTTTACCTAAGTACCTAAGGAAATCCTTACCGATTAGGGAACTCCCTTTATGTCCAAAATCTCCAAGGAATTATGTAAACTGCTGAAAATTAAACACCTGCGTACCTCTATATATCACCCTCAAACTGATGGTCTTGTCGAAAGATTCAATAAGACATTAAAAGGCATGTTGAGGAAGGTGGTTAGTAAGGATGGGAAGGATTGGGACTGTCTTCTGCCCTATTTGATGTTCGCTGTACGTGAAGTTCCTCAATCATCCACAGGGTTTTCTCCTTTTGAACTTGTATACGGCAGACAACCACGTGGTCTCCTGGACATAGCCAAGGAAACCTGGGAGCAAGAGTCCACACCTTATAGGAGTGTAATTGAGCATGTCACGTTGATGCAAGACCTAATTGCTGCGGTCATGCCGATAGTTAAGGAACACTTGGAGCAAGCTCAGGATGCTCAAAGCAGGGTGTATAAGCGAACTGCTAAAGTTAGAAATTTTAATTCTGGTGATCGAGTGTTGGTCTTAGTGCCATCCATAGAAAGCAAATTTCTTGCTAGATGGCAAGGGCCGTATGAGATAATTGCAAAGGTGGGGGATGTAAATTATAAAGTTTACCAACCAGGTAAAAGGAAGACAGTGCAGTTATACCATGTAAACTTAATTAAGCCATGGAAAGAAAGAGAGAACCTCGTGGCAGTAAGTACCCCCTATAGTGTTAACCCAGATGTGTATGTGTCAGAATCCCTCGCAAAGCCACAGAAACAGGAGACAAAAGAATTTGTGCAGAGAAACACAGACGTGTTTTCAGAACTGCCAGGACAGACTAGTATAATAAAACATGACATTGTGACCGAGCCTCAGGTTCGGGTCCACTTGAAACCCTACAGAGTCCCTGAAGCTCGTAGACAAGCCATATCTGAGGAGGTCAAGAAAATGCTAGACCTTGGGATTATTGAAGAGTCAAAAAGTGAATGGTCAAGTCCCATTGTATTGATTCCGAAACCAGATGGGTCATTACGTTTCTGTAACGACTTCCGCAAGTTAAATGAGATGTCAAAGTTTGACGCATACCCAATGCCAAGAGTTGACGAGTTAATAGAGAGACTGGGCCATTCAAGGTATTTTTCAATACTTGATTTAACCAAAGGCTATTGGCAAGTACCCCTCACGGAGGGCGCCAATGAGAAAACTGCGTTCATCACCCCGGATGGTCTGTTTCAATATATTTGTTTACCATTTGGGCTACATGGGGCTCCAGCGACCTTTCAAAGGTTAATGGACATAGTCCTCAAACCCCATCGTCGGTATGCTTCGGCATATCTGGACGACATTATAATCTTTAGTGATGACTGGGAAAGCCACTTACCAAAAGTACAAGCAGTACTAAACTCCCTCAGAGCCGCGGGGTTAACAGCAAACCCAAAGAAATGTTCCTTAGGCTTGGAGGAAGCACGGTATCTGGGGTACATAATTGGGAGAGGGGTGATAAAGCCACAGGTCAACAAAGTTGAGGCTATCCAAAACTGGCCCCAGCCCTCAACCAAAAAGCAGGTCAGAGCTTTTCTTGGAATTGTAGGTTATTACCGCAGGTTCATTCCAAACTTTGCCAGCACAGCAGCGCCCCTGACAGATCTTACCAAGGGAAGTAAGTCTGTCATGGTCAAGTGGGACACGAAGGCTGAAAGCGCCTTTCAAGAGTTGAAACTGGCACTGTGTAACCAACCAGTCTTAGTCACTCCTGACTTCAAAAAGGAGTTTGTTGTCTAAACTGATGCTTCTGATGTGGGGCTCGGAGCAGTTCTGTCACAAGAGGTTGGTGGTGAGGAACATTCTGTGACCTATTTGAGCAGAAAGCTTACCCCGGCTGAGAAAAACTATAGCATAGTTGAACGGGAGTGCTTGGCAATTAAGTGGGCACTTGAGTCCCTGAGATATTATTTATTGGGTCGTCGGTTTAGGTTGGTTACAGACCACTCTCCTCTTACGTGGATGTGTCAAGCTAAAGAGAGAAATTCAAGAGTTACACGGTGGTTTCTTACTTTGCAGAACTTCAAATATACTGTGGAACACAGAGCAGGAAAACTGCAGGGCAATGCTGACGCTTTGTCTAGGACACACTGCCTTGTAGCTAAATGTGTCCGATCCCACGGGCTCGAACAGAGGAAGAGGGTATGTGAGACAGTGACAGGTAAAGTCATTGAGGGAAGGTACATTTCCCCTAGAATCCTGTCATATGTATCCTAGGCTCCAGGGAATGAGTATTTTTTGCAATAGAAAGCTCTAGCTTTCCAATCTCGGCTTAAGGAAAAGCCGGAAAAAGGGCCTGGAGTTGGATTGGGGAAGAGCAGGGCGGGTTCCCCAATCCCTAGTCCATCTCTGTTTGTAGGACAAGGCTGCTGCTCAATTAGCTGCACCTGCAGCCTGTGTATAAAAAAGTGCAGACACAGTGTGTGTGAGTCTCACCCCTGACTCAGACTGGAGACTACTAAGTCTGGAGTAGCCTGTATTCTATGTGAGTAAAGACCTGTGTTACTTTGTGTCCAGTGCCTGGTAGGAAGGCACTTGGTATAGTTAGATAATATCTTGTTTAGTTAGTGCTCAGACGAGCAGGATTTATTTTGTATTTTGCCTTGTTGTACAAGAGGCTGTTTCTTTGACAAGAATAAAACACAGGCAAAGCCCTGTTATGAACTTTAATGCACGGTGTCCCTGCCTCTGGCTACTAAGAAACCGCTGTACCAACCTCTCCTGATGCTAAACCCTCACAATACATACACTATATATACATACACACGCTATATACATACACTATATATTCATACACACACACACACACACACGCACATACACACTATATATACATACACTATATATACATACACACACACACACACACACACACTATATATACATACACACACTATATATGTACTGGGCGTTTTTAACTTTTGACCAACTGGGCGTTGTTCAGAGAAGTGTATGATGCTGACCAATCAGTGACCAATCAGCATCATACACTTCTATTCATTCATGTCCACTTGTACTCAGCACAGCGTGATCTTGCGAAATCACTCTGTACAGTGTGAGTAAGTCCCACAAACTTTACCGTAGTGTCTGGAATGTGGCTGGAAGTGATGTCTATTCACTCTCAAGACACTTCAGTAAAGTTAATGTGTGAGTAAGTGACAGCACAGCATGATTTCGCGAGATCACGCTATGCTGATTACAAATGGACATGAATGGAGAGAAGTGTATGACGCTGATTGGTCAGCGTCATACACTTCTCTTTACAACGCCTACTTGGTCAAAAGTTAAAAACACCCAGTTGGGCATTAAGAAACGAATTAGCATAAATCTAAAATAAATTAGCATAAATCTGGTGACAGAGCCTCTTTAATAGCACGTCATGGTGCGGTTGTTGATGTATGGAGCTAACTCACGTGCTGAGCCTGCTCCATACGCTGCTGGTGTCAGCTGTATATTACAGCTGACACCCGGGACTAACGGACAGGAACAGCAATCGTGCTGTTACAGAAGCCTGTAAAATTAACAATATACTGCAATACATTAGTATTGCAGTGTATTGTACCAGCGATCCAATGATTGCTGGTTCAAGTCCCCTAAGGAAGTAATAAAATGTGTAAAAGAATTAAAGTTATTAGTAGTGCCCCAAAAATTTTTTATAAGTTAAAAAAAATAAATTTCCCCACTTTCTTCTAAAGTAATGTAAAAAAATTAACAAAATTGATATCGCTACGTTCGTAAAAGTCTGAACTATTACAATATACCATTATTCAACTCGCACGGGGAACATCGTAAAAAATAAAATAAATCATTTAAAACGCCAAAATAGCTGTTTTTTGCACCATAGCTCTAAAAAAAAATGTAATATAACTTTTTTATCACTTTTTATGTACCAAAAAATGGTACCAATAAGAACTACAGCTCACCCCGCAAAAAAATAAGCCCTCACATTGCTCAATCGACCGGAAAAAAAAAAAGGTACGGCTCTCAGAATGTGGTGAAACAAAACAATTTTTTATTTTAACAAAAAGATTTTTCTTTTTAAAAGTAGTAAAATATAAAAAAACTATATAAATTTGGTATCACCGTAATTTTATTGCGACGCATAATGGAGTCAAGTGTTCGTTTTCACTGCATGATGAAAGCCGTAAAAACGAAACCCCAAAAAATGGAGGAATCACAGTTTTTTCCAATTTCAGTCCGCAAATATTTTTTTCCCAGTTTCCCAGTACGTTTTATGGTATTTTAAATGGTGTCAATAGAAACTACAACTCCTCCCGCAAGAAATAAGCCCTCACACTGCTCTATTGATGGAAAAACAAAAAAGTTACGGCTCTTGGAATGCATGGAGTGAAAAACGAAAATAAGAAAGCAAAAAATGTATCAGTCCTGAAAGAGTTAATTCATTTCTAATGAAAAAAAAAATGTATGACCACATGTGGGGTATTTCCGTACTCGGGAGAAATTGCTTTACAAATGTTGGGGTGTTTTTTCTCCTTTATCTCTTGTGAAAATGAGAAAATGCAACATTTTAGTGGAAAAAAATTTGATATTCAATAATTCTAATAAATTCTTCAAAAGACCTGTGGGGTCTAAATGCTCGCTATACCCCTAGAAAAATTCCTTGAGGGGTGTTGTTTCCAAAATGGTGTTACTTTGGGGGGGGGGTCCCTCCAGAGTGTTGCAAACGCGACATGGCACTGAAAAG
This sequence comes from Rhinoderma darwinii, assembly GCF_050947455.1. Classification (NCBI taxonomy): domain Eukaryota; kingdom Metazoa; phylum Chordata; class Amphibia; order Anura; family Rhinodermatidae; genus Rhinoderma; species Rhinoderma darwinii. The sequence continues at coordinate 317,040,273 of NC_134691.1, forward strand.
CATTCCAGCTAAATCTGTGCTCCAAAATCCAAATGGCACTCCTTCCCTTCTGAGCCCTGCTGTGGGTCCAATCAGCAGTTTATTACCATATATGGGGTATTGCCGTAATTGGGAGACATTGCTTTACAAATGTTGGGGTGCATTTTCTTATTTATTCCTTGTAAATATTAAAAATGTCTGATTTTTAGAAAAAAAATTGATTTTAATTTTACAGACTAATTCCAATATATTTAGCGAAAAACCTGTGTGGTCAAAATGCTAACTAAACCCCTAGATAAATTCCTTGAGAGGTGCCGTTTCCAAAATGGGGTAACTTTTGGGGTGTTTCCACTGTTTTGGCACCATAAGACCACTTCAAACCTGATAAGGTGCCTAAAATACATGCTAAAAAAAAGGAGGCCCAAAATCCTCTAGGTGCACCTTTGTTTCTGAGGCCGGTGTTTCAGTCCATTAGCACACTAGAGCCACATGTGGGATATTTTTAAAAACTGCAGATTCTAGGCAATAAAATATTGAGTTTCATTTCTCGGGTAAAACCTTCTGTGGTACAAAAAAAATGTTTTACAAATGAATTTCAGCAAAAACATTTTACAATGCATAGCAAAAAAAATTACATTTGTAAATTTCACCTCTACGTTGCTTTAATTCCTGTGAAACGCCTAAAGGGTTAAAACACTTTATGAATGCTGATTCTAATACTTTGACGGGTGCAGTTTTCAAAATGATGATTTATGGGGACTTTCTAATATATAAGGCCCTCAAAGCCACTTTAGAACTGAACTCGTTGCTGAAAAAATAGCCTTTTCAAATTTTCTTTAAAATATGAGAAATTGCTGCTAAAGTTCTAAGCCTTGTAACGTCCTAGAAAAATAAAAGGACGTTCAAACAATGCAAACATAAAGTAGACATATGGGAATGTTAACTAATAACTATTTTGTGTGGTATTACTATTTGGTTTATAAGCAGATACGTTTAAGTTTAGAAAAATGCAAATTTTTGCACATTTTCGCGAAATTTTGGTGTTTTTCAGAAATAAATTCTGAATTTATCGATAACATTTTTTAACTAGCATAAAGTACAATATGTCACGAGAAAAGAATCTCAGAATCGCTTGGCTAGGTAAAAGCATTCCAAAGTTATTACCACATAAAATAACACGTCAGATTTGAAAAAAATCGGCTGTGTCCTGAAGGCCAAAAGAGGCTAGGTCTTGAAGGGGTTAATATTTTGTTTTGCAGAAATTGATATTTTCCACTAAATTATTTTACGGGTGCATGTTCACCTTCTTCCACTATATGATACAGTCACAGTCATTATGCCAAGTTTATTCTTGACTATGGACTTCCATATAACTCTACTGCGTTATGCATGGGACCATTGTTCCATAAAGCCAACAAGTCATGGCCTTGATATGTTGTTTTTCCACGTTATTGAACTGAACAAACCCAAGCAATAACTCACTGTTATTTTTCATTGTATTATTTTATTAGATGGTTGTATGTTTTCTTAAAAAATGTAATAAACATGGATTATATATAAATTAAGAGTAGTTAATGCACAAAGTATATTAGAAAATTGCATAACTTTTTTATTATAAAATGAACAAACTTTTGATTTGTCAGCTTGGAATTCGTTTATATTCTGCATAACCATTGCTCTAATTGATTTTCGATGTGACACCCTCACACTTCCAAAACTTTAAACAATAACTACCTGCTTACATTGACCTCATCAAGTCATCTATTTAATTTGGCAGGTGTCCTTAACAACTTTCTCCTTATAAACATATTTCTTTTTTATTTGTTTTCGCAGTAACCAGACTTTAAACAATCTTCTTGTGAAGAACGTAGATAACTGTGCTAAGGTCAATTGTTTATTAGTTACCATATAATCCAGATAAGGAAAACTTCCTTCCTACTTGATACTTATCTTTAGAAAATGATAGTATTCGTCATCCATTTATCTGCTGCCACTAACTTATCTAAGGTTTACGTAACTATATATGTGATATTAACAGTACAAACTTTTCAGTTTTTTATTCTTGGTAAATAACAGAGGACTGACAATGGCCAGATGTCACACGGACTGCTTACAGAAACCTCTCTCGATTGCCTTCGGTCGGCTTGGTAAGCTGGTGGGTAGGTACCCCTGGTGGTTCCTACTAATTCCCTTTGTTTTATCTGCTGGGTTGGGTGCTGGCTTTTACTTTTTACCTCAGAGAGAAGCAAATAACATAGAAGATCAATTTACACCAATTGGAGGTCCAGCTAAAACTGAACGAGACTTTGTAAGGACACATTTTCCCACCAATGATTCCGGCCATTTTTCTGCACAGCGCTTGTATACAGAAGGGTCTTTTGTCTCTCTCATAGCTGTAAGCACGACTGATAATGTTATTAATGTTAACACATTCAAAGAGCTCATGAAGCTGGATGAGATGGTGCAGAACTTCACAGTAATGGATGCTGCAACTAACACAACTCTCACATTTCAGAAACTATGTGCAGAAGTCCAGGGACAAAAATGTATTTCAACCAATCCGCTCCTATCTGCAGTACAAAGCAATGTGAGTCTGATAGAGACAATACAAATAGGTTACCCCCTGTTTCAAGGTAGAACTTTCCTGGGAACCTACCTGGGTGGGGTGACACTGAATCCAGGTAATATTGTGCAAAAAGCCAAAGCAATCAAGTTACAATATTACCTCAGAGAAGAAAATGAACAGGACAAAGAAAACAGCCTGCAATGGATCAGTCAGTTTATCAAATTCCTCTCAAAGAATACCAATGAATACCAACTCAATGAAATAAAGGTAAGATTTCTGTAAGACACTGTATTCTCCCCTCGAAGTAAATCTTATAGGGTCAAATACCTCTATAATACAGCATTTGATGGAACATGCAACAATTTCTTAAAATCTTTTGAAATGCTTTTTGTATGAAATAGGGGACAGACAGAGGTACAATATGGCGCCATAGATCTCTATAGGTGCCGTATGACTGATCCATAAAACATGGATCATTAATTCGGCTGTGTGCATGAGTTTGAACATCAGAAACATGACAGAATATGATAACACTATTTATTTATTTATTTATTTATTAACCATTTCATTATATTTGTGCTTCGTTGTGACCATATAGATTTTTTAATGCACTTTAAGGGTATTTCAACTTTGTTTTTTTGTGGTGTTTCATAAAGCCGCACCTCTATTGCTCCCCAAATTTGTAGTAAAAAAAAATCTTCCAAACAGTTTGTTGTATTTTAACCATGATTGCAGGCTGCATTTTTTATTAACCCCTTAGTGACCAGCCTATTTTAGGCCTTCATGACCAAGCAATTTTTTTTTTTCCAGGGTCACATTCAAAAAACTATAACTTTGTTATTTTTCAGTCGACATAGCTGTATAAGGACTTGTTTTTTGTGGGATTAGTTGTATTTTTAATGGTACCAATTTGGGGCACGTATCATTTTTGATTAACTGTTATTAACCTTTTTGTGGGGGGAATAGGAATAAAACAGCAATTCCACCATATTTCTATGCGTTTTAACCCCTTAATGACCAGCCCATTTTAAACCTTAATGAGCAAGCTATTTTTTGCGTTTTTCCATCGTCGCACTCCAAGAGCTATAACTGTTTTATTTTTGCATCGACATAGCTGTATAAGGTCTTATTTTTTGCGGGACAAGTTGTATTTGTTAATATCACCATTTTGGGGTACATATAAATTATTGATTAACTTTTATTAACTTTTTGAGGGGGATAATGGAAAAAAAACCCATACATTTTGACACTCCTTTTTGCATCTTAGATTTACGCCGTTTTCTGTGTGGTATAAATAACATAAAAACTTTATTCAGTGGGTCATTACGATTGTGGTGATACCAAATTTATATAGATTTTGTATGTTTTACTACTTTTACACAGTAAAAACACTTTTTTTTCAAAATTATTTGTTTTTGTGTCGCCATGTTTTAAGAGCCATAAGTGTTTTATTTTTACGCCAATGCAGCTGTATGGGGTCTTGTTTTTTGTGGGACGACTTCTAGATTTTATTGGTACCATTTTGAAGTACATACGACTTATTGATCACTTTTTAGCACAGTTTTTGGAATGCTGGATGAACAAAAAACAGCAATTCTGTCATTGTTTTTTATTTTATTTTTTACGGCGTTGTGCGGGTTAAATAATGTAATGGCTTTAAAGGTGGGGTCGTTACGGACGCGGTGATACCAAATATGTGTAATGTTTTAATTTATTTTCTATTGTTTTTCCATATTAAATTATTTTATAACGGAAAAAGTGGGTTTTTATTTGGGATGTTTATTTATTTGTTATTAACTTTATTAAACTTTTTGATAACTTTATTTTTAGTACCTCTAGGGGACTTCACTATGCGATCTTCTGATCGCTTTTATAGTACACTGCAATACTTCTGTATTGCAGCGTATTATTGCCTGTCATTGTAAAACTGCTTAGCAGGCATCCACTACATTTAGACCTGGGGGCCTTTGTTAGGCCACCAGCTGCCATAGCAGCCATTGGCACCTTGTGATTGCAATTGCAGGGTGCCAATGGGGTGAGAGAGGGAGCACCCTGCCTCCAAAACCACTTGAATGCGGCGCTCGCTATTGAGCGCTGCATCTAAGGGGTTAAACAAGTGAGATTGATGTTGAAATCGATCCCGCCCGTTAGTGCAGGTATCCGACTGTCTTTAGACCGCCCGATACCTGCTTTAGCTGGCACAAGACATAAGGCATAAGTCCCCTTAACCTTTAGCCGCCGTGAAAAGGTGTATTGGCGGTCGTTAATTTACTTTATTCTATGGTCGGTATGATTTTGACGATACCATATATAAAGCATATAGGTTTTTTATGTTTTACTACTTTTGCACAATAAAAACACTTTTGAACTAAAATTATTTGTTTTTGTATCATCTCTTTCCAAGAGCCATAACTTTTCTCCATCAATGTAGTCATATGTGGGCTTGTTTTGTTCAGGATGGAACATACTTTTGATTGGTACATTTTTAGGGTACATGGGACTTATTGATTAACTTTTATTATCACTTTTTTGGGGGGCACTTGAAGAAAATAGCAATTCCGCCATTGTTTTTTGCGTTGTTTTTTTTTTTTACGGCGTTCAACTTGCAGTTTAAATTACATGTTTACTCTATTGTTTGGGTCATTACAATGACAGCGATACCATATGTGTGCGTTGTCCGGCAGCTCCACAGAAATGAATGTAGCGCTTGTGCACATGCATGACCGGCACTCCATTCATTTCTATGGAGCTTCCGTACACACAAGCTGGACACAGACCCTGGAAGTCCCATGCTGCTCATGGAGCACTTCGGGGAACTTTCGTTCCCCCGTTCTCCTTATCGCTGGGGGTCCCAGCGGTTGGGATACATGTCCTGTGGATAAAGGATACATGTGTTTTGTGGGACAACACCTTTAACTAGGCTACAGGACGGGGTTTTTTTTTTGGAGGGGGGGTGTTGGGGCTGTATGATGCTATCTACAGGAGGTGAGCTGTATGGTGCTATCTACAGGAGGGGGGTTGTATGGCACTATCTACAGGAGGGGGGCTGTATGGCGGTATCTACAGGAGGGGGGCTGTATGGCGATATCCACAGGAGGGGGGCTGTATGGCACTATCTACAGGACGAGGGCTGTATGGCACTATCTACAGGCGGGGGGCTGTAAGGCGCTATCTACAGGAGGGGGGCTGTATGGTGCTATCTACAGGAGGGGGGCTGAATGGTGCTATCTACAGGAGGGGTGGTTGTATGGCGCTATCTACAGGGGGGCTGTATGGCGCTATCTACAGGCGGTATGTATAGTGATATCTACAGGGGGGTTGTATGGCACTATCTATAGGGGAGCTATATGGTGAAGGGGAAATGGGGGGCGCTATCTACAAGTGGGTGTGACACTATCTACAGGGAGGTATATAGCACAATCTTCAGGGGGATGTATTGCATTATCTACAAGGGGGCGCTGTGTGGCATAATCTACAGGGGGGCACTATTTATAAGAGGGGCAGTGTGTGGCACCCAGGGGAGGGGGTGGGCCCAGTCAAAAGACATGTTCTATCTTTTGCTTTACAGTTCTACGGCATGGACACCTATACGTAGCGATACGGAAAGGCGCCCGCGGCCAATAGAACTGAATGGGTCCGTAATTGCGGGCCATATTACGGTCTGCAATTACGGAGATTTTTTACGGTCGTTTGCATGGGGCCTAAGTACAGCAAGTGATAGATCAGTAATAGAGAACTTCCTTCCCCTAAGGGTATGTTCACACAGAGCCAAGCAGAAAAAAATCTGTCTCAAAATTCCATCAGGAATCACCCCGCTTCTACCACGTCAGGCTGTACTCTTTTTTGCTAATAAGCTCCCTAAGGTTAAAGGCATCTCTTTATTTTATGGCCTATTTTCTACCTATACCCCTACTGCCAAACTCTCATACATGTCCACATGGGATATGGATTTGGGGCTAGATATCTCGTTCCAAGATTGGTTTAAAGCATTGGCTTGGGTGAGAAAATCTTCTAAAAGTTCGATAAGTTCCCGTAAAAATTGCTTTCCATTGGTACCTTACACCTGTACGTGTCGCTAAAATGTTGAGCTTGGCTTCGGAGTCATGTTGGAGGGGATGTGGAGCAAAGGGTACTTATATGCATATGTGGTGGGAATGTCACTTCCCTATGGTTGATTGCTTTTCAGCTGATCTCAAAAATGTTAAAATCTAAGATAACGGTTTCAGCTGGATTGGCTTTATGCTTTCTAGGTGTGGACCTCCTTCCTCCCTCTGGGCGCATTGTTGCATCACACATTATTATGGTCGCGAGGCTCATGATAGCTCGCCAATGGAAACTGGCTGACCCTTTGACTAAAGCGGAGTTAGTTAACCAAATTCAATTCTCTTATCATATGGAGAAGTCGTGGGCCTTTAAGATTTCAAAAGAATGTGGAAACCTTGGAGCGAATTTTCCCTACCCTCAGACGGAACCTTCCCTCCCTGCAGACAGAATAGGAATCTTGTCGGTTGCCCATATTCCTTATACTGCTCTATCCTTTAGCCCTATAATTGGCTACATGTAAATCTATGCAAATCCTCATGTTGAGAACCCTCCCTGTCCAGTTCTGTCTGTTTTTCTTTAAAAAAAATCCTAAATTCCATCACGATTTTGAGTCAAATTTTGTAATACAAGCCTTTTTTAATGCTTTTTTTGCCACTTTTTTATTTTTACGATTTTTGGTGTAAACATTTTTTTTTTCTGCCTCCTATTGATTTCAATGGAGGTTTAGAGGCAGAAACTGCTCCAAGGTAGCGCATGATTCTTTTTTCATTCTGCAAGCGGTCAAAAAAAGCGCAGAAACAAAACCCCTCTACCTCTTATTGAAATCAATGAGGGGAGATTTGGCCCATTTCTTGGCATGGATTCCGACATGGTTTCCACGTTAAAATCAGTGACAAAATATGTTGCCTAACACAACAAAGTCTCAGTGTCTCCTATGTGATGCTGCTTCAGGCTATCTCCTGCTTGTGACAGATTTTGCTCTGTCAGTTTTTCCACAGAAGGCAGTGATGAGCAGCATCTCATAGAAATACACTTTAGTCTTTCCACGCAGCTCTCACAGATAATATAGACAGTGTGAGTCAGAGTAGTTTTATAACGGTGCAGCTAATCATTGTCTAGAGTCACCAATTATATCACTGCACTCCTGCTTCCTTATATAGGGCAGAATTAATATAGTATCATCAGCAGCACTCTATTCATTGGGGGGACATACAGAGGAACAAGGAGGGTGGAGCTTGGTGGGGAGAGGTGGGTTTCAGAGCTGCTAGGAGGGATTTTATAGATGATCCTGTTATTCACAAGAAGTCAGCCACACAGGAGAGACTGACCTCCTGTCTACACATGAGAGCATGGTCTATTTTGCTGGTCAGACTGAGATCACATGACACAGCTGCCCAAAATTAAAGTGTTCAAAATACATGGATGCAACTGATCTGGAAAGAAAGACATGACACTTCTAAAATATTGCTGGCGAGTTAGCATTATATATGCAAAAAAAAAATGCTTCTGTAAAGCGTACCTCTGGTTATAAATAACTTTGCACAAATCTGTAGTACAAGCAACTGTAAGAAACTCTGAAATATATCTTTTAGAGAAAAATGCCTCTTTCTCCAGTTATCAGACCCCACCACCCCCCCCCCTTTTTCCTAACTGTTTACTTACTGAGAATTTCCTCAAGAATCAGTATTTAGTAAGGCAGAGAGGAGATGGTAGCTAAGCTCCACTGAGAGCAGTTTACAGCTGTCAATACAAGTCTATGAAGAGGGGAGGAGGAGGAGAAAGCAGAAGAAGAGAAAGACACAGACATGCTGCAGCTTCTGGTATGTGTTTTACTGTCTCATCCCAGTGCTGGATTCTTAGCTACATTGTTCCCGACTGCTGTGAACTGCCCTCCATACTGCTTCTAGTAAGTGTTATATCGCACCCCAGTGCTGGATCTCAGCTGCACTTCTACTGACTGCTGTGTAATGTACTCCATGCTACTTAACCCCTTAAGGACGCAGCCTAGTTTTGGCCTTAAGGCTCAGAGCCCATTTTTCAAATCTGACATATTTCAATTTATGTGGTAATAACGTGGGAATGCTTAAACCTACCCAAGCGATTCTGAGATTGTTTTCTCGTGACACATTGGGCTTCATGTTCGTGGTAAAATTTGGTCGATATATTCAGTGTTTATTGGTGAAAAATTGCAAAATTTAGAGAAAATTTTGAAAAAATTGCATTTTTCAGAATTTAAATGAATCTGCTTGTAAAACAGACGGTTATACCACCCACAATAGTCACTAGTTCACATTTCCCATATGTCTACTTTAGATTGGCATTGTTTTTTGAACATCCTTTTATTTTTCTTGGACGTTACAAGGCTTAGAACATAAACAGCAATTTCTCATATTTTTAAGAAAATGTCAAATGCCTTTTATTTAAGGTACCTGTTCAGTTCTGAAGTGGCTTTGAGGGGCCTATGTATTAGAAACCCTGATAAAACAACCCATTTTAAAAACTAGACCCCTCAAAGTATTCAAAACAGCATTTAGAAAGTTTTTTAACCCTTCAGGCATTTCACAGGAATTAAAGCAAAGTGGAGGTGAACTTTGCAAATTTCATTTTTCTTGCGGAATTTCAATTTTATTCATTTTTTTTCCTGTAACACAGAAGGTTTTACCAGAGAAACACTACTAAATATGTATTGTCCAGATTCTGCAGTTTTTAGAAATGTCCCACATGTGGCCCTACTGCGCTCGTGGACTAAAACACAAGCCCTAGAAGCAAAGAAGCACCTAGTGCATTTTGAGTCCTCTTTTTTTATTAGAATATATTTTAGGCAGCATGCCAGGTTTGAAGAGGTGTTGAGGTGCCAAAACAGTAGGAATCCCCCAATAGTGACCCCATTTTGGAAACTACACCCCTTAAGGAATTCATTTATGGTTGTTGTTACCATTTTGACCGCACAGTTTTTTCACAGCACCTATTTGAATTGGGCTGTGAAATGAAAAAAATGTCATTTTTTCCAATAAAATTTCTTATTTTCACAGGGAACAAAATACCCCATTTGGTTGCCCAATTTGTCCTTAGTGTGGCAATACCCCATTTGTGGTGATAAACTGCCGTTTGGGCCCATGGGAGGGCTCAGAAGGAAAGGAGCGCTATATGTTTGTTGGAGTCCAGATTTGCTGGATTGGTTTTCGGGTGCCATGTCGCATTTGCAGAGCCTCAGGGGTATCAAAGCAATGGAAACCCACCAAAAGTGACACCATTTTGGAAACTACACCCCTCAAGGAATTCATTTATGGTTGTTGTTGTTGTTAGCATTTTGAGCACACAGTTTTTTCACAGCACCTATTTCAATTGGGCTGTGACATTAAAAAAATGACATTTTTTCCAATAAGATGTAATTTTTTAGCGAAATTTCTTATTTTCACAGGGAACAAAATGCTCAATTTTGTTGCCCAATTTCTCCTGAGTGCAGCAATACCCCATTTGTGGCAATAAACTGCCGTTTGGGCCCATGGGAGGCCTCAGAAGGGAAGGAGCGCTGTGTGTTCTTTGGAGTCCAGATTTTGCTGGATTGGTTTTCGGCTGCCATGTCGCATTTGCAGAGCCCCAGAGGTATCAAAGCAATGGAAACCCACCAGATGTGACCCCATTTTGGAAACTACACCCCTCAAGGAATTCATTTATGGGTAATGTGACCATTTAGACCCCATAGTTTCTTCACAGAACTTATTTGAATTGGGCTGGGAATTAAAAAAAATATATTTTTTCCAATAATATGTCATTTTAGCTCAAAAATTCTTATTTTCACAAGAAATAAAATACTCCATTTTGTTGCCCAATTTGTCCTGAGTGCGGCAATACCCCATTTGTGGTGATAAACTGCCGTTTGGGCCCATGGGAGGGCTCAGAAGGAAAGGAGCGCTGTGTGTGTTCTTTGGAGTCCAGATTTTGCTGGATTGGTTTTCGGGTGCCATGTCGCATTTGCAGAGCCCCAGAGGTATCAAATCAATAGAAACCAATCACAAATGACCCCATTTTGGAAACTACACCCCTCAAGGAATTCATTTATGGGTGTTGTGACTATTTTGACCCCATAGTTTTTTCACAGAACTAATTTGAATTGGGCTGGGAATGAAAACAAAATTATTTTTTTCAAATAATATGTAGTTTTGGCTGAAAATTTCTTATTTTCACCAGAAACAAAATACCCCATTCTGTTGCGCAATTTGTTCTGAGGGCCGCAATACCCCATTTGTTGTGATAAACTGCCGTTTGAGCCCATGGGAGGGCTCAGAAGGAAAGGACCACCATTTGGCCTACTGGGGATTTTCTAGTGCGAAGTCATGTATGCAGAAGCACCTGAGGTACCAGTACAGTTGAAACCCGCAAGAAGTGACCCCGTTTTAAAAACTACACCCTTAAGGCATTCATCTAGAGGTGTAGTGAGCATTTTTTGTCAGAAAATCCTCTTTATACCGTTTTTTTTATAACACAAAAGGATTTATCAGTGAAACGCAAATTAATACGTATTGCCCAGATTCTGCAGTTTTGAGAAATATCCCACATGTGGCCCTCGGGCGGTAATGGACTGAAGCAGCGGCCTCCGAAGCAAAGGAGCACCTAGTGGATTTTGAGGCCTCTTTTTTATTAGGCATCATGTCCGGTTTGAAGAGGTCTTGTGGTGCCAAAACATTGGGAACCCCCCAAAAGTGACCCCAATTTGGAAACTAGACCCCTTGAGGAATCCATTGTAGTTTTCTTGGGGTGCATGCGGCTTTTTGATCAGTTTTTATTCTATTTTTAGGTGGCGTGGTGACTAAAAAACAGCAATTCTACTATTGTTTTTTTATTCTTTTTTTTTTTACTGCGTGCACCGTGCGCTATAAATGACACATTGACTTTATTCTGCGGGGCGATACGATTAAGGCGATACCAGATGTTTATAGTTTTTTTTTATGTCTTATGGCGTTTGCACAATAAAATACGTTTTGTAAACAATCATTCACTTTTTGTGTTACCTTATTCTAAGAGCCATAACGTTTTTATTTTTCAATCAATAAAGCCGTGCGAGGACTTATTTTTTGCGTAACGAACTGTAGTTTCGATCAGTACCATTTTTAGGTACATGCGACTTTTTGATCTCTTTTTATTCCATTTTTTGGAAGGTGAAGTGACCAAAGAATTGTGATTGTGGTACGGTTTATTATTATTTTATTTTACGGCGTTCATCGTGCGGGATAAATAACGAAAAAGTTTTGTAGTTCAGGCCGTTACGGACGCGGCGATACCAATTATGTATAGTTTATTTGTTTGTTTATATATTTTTATTAATAATAAAGGACTGATAAGGGAAAAGGGGGGATTTTTACTTTTATTACTTTTAAATCTTTTATTTTCTTATTTTTACACATCTTTTTTTAACTTTTTTTTAACTTTATTACTTTGTCCCACTAGGGGACTTGAGGGCAGGAGGCCCTGATCGCTATTCTAACACACTGCACTACATGCGTAGTGCAGTGTATTAGAACTGTCAGCTACTCACTGACAGCAAGCATAGTGGGTCCTGACGTTGTCAGGACCCACTAGGCTTCCGTCTATGGCATAGCCGGACGCCATTGTTTGGTGTCCGGTTGCCATAGTCACCATCGCCGGCCGCTATCGCGTAGCAGGCCGGCGATGGCAGCTTAACCCCTAAAAAGCCGCGATCTCTATAGAACGCGGCTTTTAAGGGGTTAATCGGCGGGGACACAGCGATCGGTCCCCGCTGTAGGAGCTGTGACAGCTGCTGAACAAGACAGCAGCGTCACAGCTCCTGTATGTGTCGGGAGGACGGCCGAAACGGCCGTTACTCCCGTGACGTACTATTACGTCATGGAGCGCGAACGATACAGCTGCCATGACGTAATAGTACGTCAAGGAGCGGGAAGGGGTTAACAAACAAATAAATGTTTGCAATTAAAATAACTCCAATACAACAGGATGTAACCATTCCCACTTTGAACTTGGACCTTTACCTATAACCCAGAAGTGATATCTAGCACTAGGGTATTTAAACCACAAGCAGGGGGAGCTTTCCATATGTATGATTAAGACCCAGGTACTGGGTCGAAATGCGTAGCATGTTTTATATATATTTTTACCTATGTATTTTATAGAATAAATAACCATTTTATTCACATCAATGTGAGGAAGATTTTTATCACCGAACATCTTGCAACTTGACACAGCGCAAGAGGGCCTTTATTTAGGAGTATTTCTTTCTCCCTTGTACTTCAAACATTATACCCATCGGAAACTGCTGGTAGTACCAGCTCCCGGTGCCTACTCCGAAGGCCAGCAGACTGCCTATCCACTGAGTCTATGTACTCGATACGCCCTGACTTTGCATTTTGCCGACGCCACTGCACAACCAAAAAAGGTGAGTGTGCATTATAATCAATGTTTGCACTCTCGTCTGTTTAATACAGTTGTCCTATCATATTACCTTAGAGGAGCGCCTTGTCTCTCTTTTTTCAAGTAGAGAAAGAGGTATTTTTCTCTAGTAAGATATATTACAAAGTTTATTATATTCGCTTGTACTTTTGATTTATGTGTAGCGATTTTATAATTGGTAGAACACTTTAAATATAATTTTTACAGATCTCTTTCATATTTATATATTATCTGCACACTGAAAAAAAAGCAGGGCACAAAAAAGCAGGAAAATACATACAAAGTTTGAACTTAGTATAATTGTTGTAGAGCCATCCTGCATTTGAGTAGTGTTTTTATTTCTGAACTTACAACTCTTTTGAGCCTTGGTTTTTCTGAATTTCGTTGATAATGTACTTTAGGCTTTATTCACATTTTCATCAAAGCTTCCACCCCAACATTTGACATATGTTTTAGACTTTTGTTTTTTGCTGGGTAAGTAGTGTAGTGGACAAGGCTGTTCTGGTTGGCATAGCAATAGAAACTTCATGGAGCTGAGAAAATTTATTTGAAATCAATTTCTCTGTAAAAATTGTGGGACAAAATGACCTGTAGAAAAAAAAGCCAGTATAAATAGAGCCTCAGTGATACTTTCACTGTAGGATATCAATGGTAGATGCCAGGGTATACTCTTAAGTTAGCATAATGGTTGTCTTTATTACTAGTGTTTTACTCACTGAAACATAAAATATTCTAACATTCTCTTTTTATACTAGGTATCTTATTATACATCGTTATCACGACAGCAGGAATTTGATGGCACAACCAAAACTGTAATCCCGTTGTTTTCTATTACTTATTTTGTCACCATATTTTTTTCTATCATGTCCTGTACAAGGTAAGATAATTTGTCTAATAAAAAGAGGAATACAGCACATGCTTAAAGAGGACGTGTCATTTGTACGGACATGTCTTTAGCAGAGGCGTAGCTAGATTCTCCAGCACCCGGGGCAAAGATTCAGTTTGGCGCCCCCCCGACCTCTTTCCCGACATCTCCTTCCCCCTCGCCGTGTTTGTTTTCTCTACCAATCAAAGACGTGGCATTTCTTTTCCACATTTCTTTTTATGTAACTCGAGCATAAAAACATTTGCACATTTTACAAGCAATATAGTTCTATACACAACACCAGAACCAAGCTCAGTACATATATACAGCACCAGAACAAAGCTCAGTACATAAATACAACACCAGCACAAATACAGCTCAATTTAGTGCAACCCCTGCCAGCATGGCCCAAACAATGGTAAGGATATGCTGGGAGCTGCTGTTTCACAAAAAATAAATCATATCATAATCATACCACCATCATCTCGCTGCAGATCATACAGTGACTACATTACTGATTAGAGCCAGAATAAACATTTACATTATGTGACTCACCGGTGACATCTCAGATTCTAGTTCTTTTTCTCCATCCGATCCAGAGCTCTATGATGAATTCTCCCTGTCACAGCTCATTTCTGCAGCAGTTTGCCGCTCAGATGTCTTCAGCTTCCCACTTTTCCAACATTTCTACACCTATAAATAAAGATAAAGTTCTCATTATACCACACACTACGCCCCTAAATATAATAGTGCCATACACCATACGCTATGTCCCACACACACACACACACTGTGCCCCTAAATATAATAGCACCATACACTGCACCTCTAATTATAATAGCACCATACACCGTGTCCCACACACACACACACACACACACACACACACACTGCACCCCCTGTAGATTGTACCCCCCATGGATAGTGCCCCATATAGCCCACCCCTGTATATAGTGTCCAACAAATAGCTCCCCCTATAGTGCTCTACAGATAGCCCACCCCTGTATATAGTGCTCCACATATAGTCCACCCCTGTATATAGTGCTCCACAGATAGCGCACCCCTGTATATAGCCTCCCTGTAGATATAGCCCACCCCTGTATATAGTACTCCATAGATAGCCCACCCCTGTATATAGCCCCCTGTAGATATAGCCCACCCCTGTATATGGTGCTCCATAGATAGCCCACCCCAGTATATAGCCCCCCTGTAGATAGAGCCCTCCCATAGATAAAGCCCCCCCCCTGTAGATAAAGCCCGCCCTGTAGATAAAGCCCCCCTGTAGATAAACCCCCCTGTAGATAAACCCCCCCGTAGATAAAGCCCCCCATAGATAAAGCCCCCTTATAGATAAAGCCCCCATGGATAAAGCTCCCCCTGTAGATAAAGCCACACACTTTTTTATTACAATAAAATAATAAACTATTCAAACTCACCTTAATCCCGCTCCCACGCCGGCCGGCAGCAATGGAGACCTGCTCTCTTCTGCGCAGGTCTTCTGTGGGTTGAACGAAGCGTCTATGAAAGGCGCTGATTGGCTGGACAGAATGACTTTCCCTGTCAGTCAGCGCCTTTCAGCGACGGAAGCGCGATACCGCTTCACTCGTACAAAAGAGCTGAATGGCCGGGCACAGAACGTACCCGGCCATTCATTGCTTCTAATTGTACCTGTGTCCTATAGACACAGGTACAATTATAGTGCAGGAGGAGGTGGCGCTTGTGCCCCACTCTAAGTTGCGCCCGGGGCACATGCCCCGCCTGCCCCCCTAGCTACGCCCCTGTCTTTAGTACATACTTGTATCGCTCATAAAATAAAAATGCTGGAGCATTTTGTCTTTTTGTCTTAAAGGGAATGTGTTGTTAGCAAAAAATGTTTTTTTTTTTTTAGTTAAACAATTAGTGTGTAGGTGATTAAACATTGTTCTAATTTTTTTTATTTTTTTCATGAGTCAGGAAATATTATAAATTAGATTCTAATTTATAATATTTCCCAGCACTGGTCACTAGATGGAGCAATTCCCAAAATTGCAGCATTGCATGTGGTAAAGCAACCACATTGCTTTATGCTGCAAAATTGGGAAAAAATCCCTCGCTCTAGTGAGCTCTCAGAATCCCCCCCTCCTTTATCCTGAGAAACGAGGGGATTGAATGGTCTAACCTCCTACACTGTGTGTCGCCATTTTTTGAGCTAACACACAGTGTAGAAGGTTAACATACAGTAGTAAACACACTGAAACACGAACATACATAGAAATCACTTACCTGCTCCTGTCGCCGCTGCTCCCTCCGGTCCGTCCGCTCCGTCTGCTGCCGCTGCTCCAAGTGCACAAGTCCGGAAGCCGTGACCGGAAGTAGTAATCTTACTGTCCGACCGCGACTTCCGGTCTACAGGAAAATGGCGCCGGACGGCGCTCAGTTCAACTTGGACTGTGTGGGAGCGGCGCATGCGCCGTTCCCACACAGACGGTGTACACCATAGTGGATGGAACGGGCCCCGTTCGCATTCACTATGGGACTGTAGCTGCCGTATTCCATGTCTGTATGTGTCGTTAATCGACACATACAGAAATGGAAAAAAAAATGGCAGCCCCCATAGGGAAGAAAAAGTAAAAAAATAAAAAAAAGTAACACACACACACACAAATAAATACAAACGTTTTTTATAAAACACTAACATCAAACTGATATAAAAAATATTTTTTTGTCGACACTATTCCTTTAAAGCTCTGCATTGTTCCATTCCTCTATTATTCCTCCTGGAAATGTATGAATAAATTGACAACTGAGTGATACCATTACACTTGTCAATAGAGGAAGTCCCTTCACAGTCTTACATTGTCAGCACTGATTGAACAGTGTCAGAGTATGTTGCGACATGTACTATTGTCAATGGGAGTGGTAATGCCCATTTGTCCTTTTTATTTTATACATTTCGGTACGCTCCCCTGTTAGTCCTCTGGAAAATGTATAAATACATTTACG
Organism: Rhinoderma darwinii; assembly: GCF_050947455.1. Taxonomy (NCBI): domain Eukaryota; kingdom Metazoa; phylum Chordata; class Amphibia; order Anura; family Rhinodermatidae; genus Rhinoderma; species Rhinoderma darwinii. Next base: position 317,057,135 of record NC_134691.1, read on the forward strand.
ACTGGGTGTTACCATTCCCGTTTTAAAAAGGTGTGTCCCTTTACAATCTGACACTGCTATAACTGATTGAACAGTGTCAGAGTATGTAGGGTCAGGTTCCATTGACAAGTGAACTGGTAACACCTAGTTTAATTATTTATTTATACATTTCCACTTTAAATAATAGAGGAACATATCAAAATCTATGAATAAATTGGCAAATGGGTGTTACCATTGCCGTATCATTGGGACGTGTCCCTACATACTCTGTCACAGCTGAATCAGTGCCGACAATGTCAAACTGTGAAGTTATACTCTCTATCGACAAAAGGAATGGTAACTTGATAGTTAAAATCAATCAGTAGTGTTAGAGAAAGTCTCTGTGTAGCCCAGGCTTAATTGACAACTGAGTTTTACCATTCCCCTCATCAATAGGATGTGTCCCTACACAGTCTGATAGTGTCAGTGATAATTGTACACTGTCAGACTGTGTATGGTCACAGCCCCTTAACAAGGGGAATGGGGAATGATGAGGTCATCTAAAGCCATGCAGGGACAGGAGGAGTATCACATATCGCAGATTCTCCTCTTAATGCACGCTCTCGTCAAGGAATGTTTAATCATACTCACAAGATTAAAAATCGTATCTCATAAAATCATATGCAGAATCCCAAGTCTCTGCCCAGGCCCAGAGTTTTTGCATTCTTGGGGTTTTTCTGGGCATACTAAGTGCTTCTCTTGATTGCAATTTAACTCCTTAATGACCGCCCACAATCTTTTGACGGCAGGCGGTGCAGGTCCCCAGCCTACAACATCGTCTTTTGGCGTCACTGTAGACGAGGCTGATGAGCGCTCATGTGAGCACTCATCCTCTAAGCAGGAGCTGTAACTAAGGCTGGGTTCACACGACCTATTTTCAGACATAAACGAGGCGTATTATGCCTCGTTTTACGTCTGAAAATAGGGCTACAATACGTCGGCAAACATCTGCCCATTCATTCGAATGGGTTTGCCGACGTACTGTGCAGACGACCTGTAATTTATGCGTCGTCGTTTGAGAGCTGTCAAACGACGACGCGTAAATTGACTGTCTCGGCAAAGAAGTGCAGGGCACTTCTTTGCAACATAATTTGAGCCGTTCTTCATTGAAGTCAATGAAGAGCAGCTCAAGATTTACGAGCGTCAAAGACGCCTCGCATAATGCGAGGAGGAGCTTTTACGTCTGAAACGACGCAGCTGTTTTCTCCTGAAAACAGTCTGTCTTTTCAGACGTAAAAGCCTCTCATCGTGTGCACATACCCTAACAGCTCCTGATCTTAGAGAAGCCTGCTGAACACAGCTGGGCTCGGAAAACATTCCATTCCCAGCTGTTTAACCCTTTGATTGCCGCGGTCCGTGACCGCAGCATGATCAAAGGGAATTCCCCTCTTTGATCGCATCACCGGGATTCCGGTGATGCGATCAAACAATGGGGAATCCCTCTGCAGTCAGCCCTGGGAAATGTTCCTGGGAAATGTTCCGTTTGCCTGCTTTTCGGGCACACTATGTCCTGTCCGATTAACAGCCTGTGTCATAGTGACACAGTGTAATGTATTAGCATACAGGAGTATGCTAATACATTAAAAGTAAAAAATAAAGTTATAAATAAAGTTATCCCTTAATGGGATTAAAAAAAAAAGTAACAAAAAAATATATAAATAAAAAAAGTCCCAAAAAAAGGCATTATTTTGCATAAAATATATTTTATTGCCCCTACACTAAATAAAAGCAAAAAAACCTACACATATTAAATATCTATACGACCGTAATAACCTGAAGAATTAATCGAATGGGTTATTTAGCGTGAAACGTGAACAGGATAAAAAATAAACAAGAAAAACAATGCCAAGAATCGCTTTTTCCTATATTCACGCGCAGGGGCGTAGCTAAAGGCTCATGGGCCCCGATGCAAAAATTCTTACTGGGCCCCCCGCAAACTTCTCATGGCCGACGGTCCGCAGCTTTCAGCTGCATCGCTGGGTCTCCTAAGTGACCCAACAATACAGCACTAGCAGCCGTGGGCGTCACTAAGGCTGGGTTCACACACCCTATTTACGGACGTAATTCGGGCGTTTTAGCATTGAATTACGTCCGAAAATGCGGCTCAAAAGCGTTGGCACATCTGCTCATTCATTTGAATGGGTCTTACGATGTTCTGTGCCGACGGTCATTTTTTTTTACGCGCTGCTGTCAAAAGGCGGCGCGTAAAAAAGACGCCCGCGTCAAAGAAGTGCCTGTCACTTCTTCAGACGTAAATGGAGCCGTTTTCCATGAACTCCATAGAAAAACAGCTCCAATTACGTCCGTAATCGACGCAGCGAAAGACGCCTGCACATGCCATTACGGCTGAAATTACGGTGCTGTTTTCTCCTGAAAACAGCACTGTAATTTCAGCCGTAACAGACGCTGCTGTGTGAACATACCCTCAGGGTTTAAAATGTCAGGGAAATAGCCCCAATACATATGTGTCCGCCCAAAAAAAAGTGTGTATATGAGACAGCATAGCATATCTATAGCACTACGACCCTACAAACTATGGATAGGATTAGATACAGTGGCTGAGCAGACAGTATCACACAAGATACGATTAGATACAGGGCCCAGCAGACAGTATCACACATGATTGGATTAGATACACAGCTCAGCAGACAGTATCACACATGATTGGATTAGATACAGGGCCCAGCTCGCTGACATTGCGGCTCCAGCGCTGGACCCAGGATAGGTAAGAATAATAATTTTGCTTCTTTATGTGTTACTGATTATTTTTGTGTGTTTGTGTTTTTTTTACAGGTTCGGTTGTTGGACTTCGGATTCCAGGACTTCAATGACGGCGTTTTTTTTATTCTCAATAAAATGGTTAATGAGGGTTGTTTTTTTATTTCAATAAAATATTTTTTCTATGTGCTTGTATCTTTTTAAACTTTATTATCACCGCCTTAGTAATGGCCGCCGGCTGATTGACAACCTCCATTACTAAGGCGAGGCTTAATGTTAGCCGGTGCAGAGGCTACAGTAACCCCCATTATTACCCCGGTACCCACCGCCACCAGGAGTACTGTGAAGAGCCGGGTACGAACCAGTACCCGACCATCTGTAGTGACGGGCAGGCACCGGGGTGGCCGCAGGCTGGTAGTATTAGGCTGGGGAAGGCCAAAAACAGTGGCCCTTCCCACCCTTGTAATGCTGCCTGCTGCTGCTGTGTTGTATCTGGCTGGTTATGAAAATTGGGGGGGACCCGACATCGTTCTTTCCAATTATTTTTTATTTTTTATTTTTTTAAATGACGTGGGGTCCCCCCCATTTTTAATAACCAGCCAGATACAATAAAGCAGCAGCAGCCTAGCATCACCAGGGTAGGAAGGGCCACTGTTTTTGGCCTTTCCCCTCCTGATAATACCAGCCTGCGGCCACCCCAGTGGCCGACCATCACTACAGATGGTCAGGTACTGGATCGTACCCGGCTCTTCCCAGCACCCCTGGTGGCGGTGGGTACCGGGGTAATAAAGGAGGTTAGTGTTCGCCTCTGCACCGGCTAACACTAAGCCCCGCCTTAGCAATGGATGCTGTCAATCAGCCGGCGGCCATTACTAAGGCGGTAGTAATATAGTTTAAAAAAAAACACAAAGACATGGAAAAAATATTTTATTGAAATAAAATAAAAAACCCACACAACCCTCATTAACCATTTTATTGATAATAAAAAAAAAGCTGTCATCGAAGTAGTCCTGGAATCCGACGTAGTCCAATGACCGAACCTGTAAGAAAACACACAAAAAATGATTAGTAACACGTGTGTTAGGCTTAGATACAGGGCCCATGTGTGATACTGTCTGTGGGACCCTGTATCTAAGCCTACCACAACGTAGGCTTAGCTACAGGGTCCAGCAGACAGTAATCTTATACAGTATAAGATTACTGTGTGCTGGGGCCCTGTATCTAAACCTACAGTGTGGTAGGCTTATATACAGGGCCCATCAGACAGGATCACACATGGGCCATGTATCTAAGCCTACCATGTGATTGGTTTAGATACAGGGCCCAGCAGACAGGATCACGCATGGGCCATGTATCTAAGCCTACCATGTGATTGGCATAAATACAGGGCCCAGCAGACAGGATCACGCATGGGCCATGTATCCAAGCCTACCATGTGATTGGCTTAGATACAGGGCCCAGCAGACAGGATCACACAATCTGTGATCCTGTCTCATGAGCCCCCTAAGCCTGCTACATCGTAGACTTAGGGGTTGTGCAGTCCCTAATCATTGATGGCCTATCCTCAGGATAGGCCATCAATAGCTGATGTGTCTCTCGGGACCCGCAAATCAGCTGTTTTGAAGGGGCCGCAGCACTCGTACGAGAGCTGCTTCCCCTTCATTTCACTACTTGCTCACACTGTGAATCGCCGACACGGATTCACAGTGTGACCGGAATGAAGTGACAGGAATGAAGGGGAGCAGCTCTCGTACGAGTGCTGCGGCCCCTTCAAAACAGCTGATTGGCGGGTCCCGGGAGTCGGACCCCGCCTGTCAGGGCTAACCTTACCGTCCTCTTCGGCCGCGGCGGGAGTTCTGTCGTCTCGATGCTGTGTCAGGACCTCCGCTGCGATCCGGAACCAGGAAGGTAAGTAAAGTATGTTACTATAGTAACAGGGGCCCGTGGCCCGAGTTACTATAGTAACTTTTTATTGATGTGGTGCGGGGGGCCGTGGGCCCCCCTGGCTTCGGGGCCCGGTCGCAATTGTGACCGCTGCGACCCCTATAGCTACGCCAGTGTTCACGCAGTAAAAAAAAATTTTTTCTCAAAACTGTGTGAAAAAAAATGCTCTTTCTCTCGCATAAAACAAGGCCTCATACAGCCATGTCAATGAAAAAATAAAAAAGTTATGGCTGCTGAAAAGCAGAGAGGCAAAACCAGAAAAATTTAGCTGGTCATTAAAGAGACTCTGTCACCACATTATAAGTGTCCTATCTCCTACATAAGGAGATCAGCGCTATAATGTAGGTGACAGTAATGTTTTTGTTTTTTTTAAAAAACGATCTATTTTTACCACTTTATTAGCGTTGTTAGATTTATGCTAATGAGTTGCTTAATGCCTTAGTGGGCGTATTTTTACTTTAGACCAAGTGGGCGTTGTATAGGGGAGTGTATGACGCTGACCAATCAGCATCATGCACTCCTCTCCATTCATTTACACAGCGCATAGGGATCCTGTTAGATCCTTATGTGCCATCTTATACTGACACATTAACAATACTGAAGTGTTTAGACAATGAATAGACATTACACGGGATGTCTATTCACAATCTCTGCACTTCGTTACTTTGTCTGTGGTAGTTACAGCAGAGGACGTGTAATCTCGCGAGATTACGCGGTAGATGATAGGTTGCAACGAGATCACGCTTCCTCTGCTGTAACTACCATAGAAACTGTAACGAAGTGCAGAGATTGTGAATAGACATCCTGTGGAATGTCTATTCACTGTCTAAAGATAGGAAGCCATGACTAAGGACGCAGATCGCGTCTGAAACGCGTAGGCACCCGCCTATTCCCCACAACTAGCCACCGTATCCAGAAGGAACACTGCTTGTCTACTTTTTAACTCACTCCCTTTTGTTACTTGCACCAATAAATCTTGGAAGAAGTTTCCGTTTTAAACCTACCTGGTCTCAGCGCTGGATCCATTCTTCTCTCCTTCTCGTCCATTTACTGCGTGTGCCGACACGAGGACCCGAGCGCTACTGACAGTGGGACTGCAATGTTCAGGTGAGCTGGAGGAACCCCTCTATTCTATATCACTGTCTAAACACTTCAGTATTGTAAATGTGTTAGTATAAGACAGCACATAAGGAACTAACAGGAGCCCTATGCGCTGTGTAAATGAATGGAGAGGAGTGCATGATGCTGATTGGTCAGCGTCATACACTCCCCTGTACAACGCCCACTTGGTGTAAAGTAAAAATACGCCCAGTTGGGCATTAAGCAACTCATTAGCACAAATCTAAAAACGCTAATAAAGTGGTAAAAATAGATTGTTTATTTAAATAAAAAGCACTGCTGTCACCTACATTATAGTGCCCATCTCCTTATGTAGGCGATAGGGCACTTATAATGTGGTGACAGAGCCTCTTTAAGGTCTTTTCAGGCCCAGTCATTAAGGGGTTAAATAGCCATCATGTACTTCAATAAAAAAATCTTAATATTTTTCCCCGATTTCAAAGTAAACATTAAAAGTCCTTCTGCAATAACAATATCCATATACATCCTGACACATATGAAACAATACAGTACCAAATAATAAATAATAAATCTGAAATAAATTATTAGCATGCATATTATTTTTGTATCCCACCATTACAAAATTATAAATATGCACCCTATTCCAATATCTGAGTAAAATATATATGTTAACTTTATCGATGCTAAAGTCCTAATTTATGACCTCAGTATTTGTATTTCTATTCCCAATACTCCTGTTGTCTCACAGTTCTACTCACATGTATCTGCTATTTATCTCCATAAGTCTGTATTACGTGTCTGCTTTTGGCCAACAGGCGGCCTCTACAGTCTCTTTTATCAAACATTTATTTACTATTTACTCCCGAGTAAAGATGAGCGATTCGATTTTAAACAAGTCTAATTAGTTAGAAATTTCCCAAAAGTTTTAGATTTTCTCAAATCTCAAACTTTTGCGGTTCATCCCGAACGAATTGCTTAAAATGGCAGTCGCCATTTTTCAGATCAGAAGAAGACAAGAAGACAGAGAAGAAGGATCGCATGACCTTGGGCATCGGCCCAGCTTGATTTACCATAAGGCATTTCAGGCAGCCTTGCCTCTAGCACAGCCAATCATGCATGGTATAGGTGTTAGTCACTGATGACAGTCATATGAGTCATACCCACTATAAACAGCTTAAAGGGAATGTGTCGCTAGAATTTTTTTTTCTGTTAAACAATTAGTATTTGCGTGATTACACATTGTTTTAATTTTTTTTATTTTTTCACAAGTCAGGAAATATTATAAATTAGATTCTAATTTATAACATTTACATGTGCTGGCCACTAGAGGGAGCAGTTCCCAAAATTGCAGAATGGTCACTGTGGTAAAGCAACCTCATTTATTTATGCTGCAAATTTGGGGTGGACACACTCTCCTCTAGTGTCCTCACACAATCCCCCCTCCCTTCTTCTGGCTAGTGCCACAAGAAGGAGGGGTAAGAATGTCTTAAAACCTCCTACACTGTGTGCCGCCATTTTCTGAGCGACTGCACAGTGTAGGAGGATTAGATACAGGGCTCAGCAGACAGTATCACACAAACATACACGAACATAATACACACATCATACACGAACATAATACACACATCATACACGAACATAAACATACACGAACATAAATTACCTTCTCCTGCCGCCGCCGCCTCCGCTAGTCTACGCTCCTATTCTTGGTGCCTTCACTTTGTTGAACATATGGCCGGAATGAAAATGGCGCCGGATTTTGCTCTACAAACGAGCTTCGTTTTGGTCTGTGTGGAAGCGGCGTACGCTTCTGAGAATGGAACGGCTCCCATTCGCATTCTGTATGGGGTTGTATGTGCCGTATAGTATCTCTGTATGTGTCGTTAATCGACACATACAAAGATGAAAAAAAAATGGTAGCCCCCATAGAGAAGTAAAAGTTTGAATACAGTAAAAAGTATTAAGTGACAACACTAATAAACACAATTTCTGTTTATGTTTTATTAAAAGTAATATAATAAAAAAAATTAAAAATCATGACACCTTCCCTTTAACCAGGAAATGCATTGCTAGGAGCGAGTGCTGCTGCTGTTTTACAATACTTACATTAATTTCTGAATCACTAATCTTCATCACATCATCCATAATTTTTCTTCAATAATATTAATCCTGGTGCTGATAGCGTGCCACTGCCTTCTGAAAACAGATGTCACGGAAGTGATGTCACTCATTGTTTTGCATATATCTAACAGTGCCACCAAAAATTTTCATAATTTGCTGCGTCAAGCATTCATGCTTCACCGTTTTACTTTAGTCTCTGTCCAAGTGACAATTTTTTTCAAATAAATAGATTTTTATTTAAATTTAAATCCTGGTTCTTATAGCTTGCTGCTGCCTGCTGACGCCATAGACTTGATGTCACTCATTGTTTTGCATATATCAAATAGTGCCACCAAAAATTGGGGTATTGTACTGCATCCAGCATTTATACAGCATCAATATTTTATCAAATAATTAGAGTAAAAAGCCATTGCTTATTCACTTTCCAGGATGATCAGGCACACTGTCACTGGCACATGTAGATATAGTAGTGGAAGTTGCGGAAAAAAAGTAAAATAAAAAATAATATATACATGTATATAGAGATAAACAAATGGATCCAGCAGCACCGATATATATAGATATACTTATATAGATAAATATATTTTTTGTTGTTGTCATTTTTTCTTTTTGTTCTTTAAAATAACACTGAACCTGCTGTTACCCCCCAAAAAGGGATACTTCTTGTACCGCTTGTTAAAGAGACATTGCTTCTTCCGATACCACCGTGTGTGTATAAACACGGGCAGGCATCTGACCCCAAAAAGGGATAATTAACTCTTTTAATTTTAAAAAGCATACAGAAAGCCGACAGCTCAGTGTGTTTTTAAACAGGCTGTTTGTTACCACCAGTTATCATCCGTTAAGGCCTTATTCACACGACTGTGAAAAAAAATGTCGCTTAAAACTGATCAACTGTCAGTTTTTCATGGCCATTTTGCATCAGTGTGTCTCTAAATTTTCATCCATTTCCAGTCCATCTGTCCGTTTTTAATGGCCGTTTGACATCCATTTTGCATCAGTTTTTCATGGCCGTTAAAAAAACTGATGAATTTCATTGGTCAGGCTTTTTTTGTCCCAGCCCCCTGAAAACACCCAAAGGAAGGTCACATGTTTACCTAGACACTATTTACAGCCTCCCTGTAGATGATGCCACACCAGCCTTCCTGTATATGATGCCACCCCCCTGTAGATCATGCCACACCAGCCTCCCTGTAGATGATGCCACACCAGCCTCCCTGTAGATCATGCCACACCAGCCTCCCTGTAGATGATGCCACACCAGCCTCCCTGTATATGATGCCACACACCTCCCTGTATATGATGCCACACACCTCCCTGTATATGATGACCTGACACCCATAATGACATAAATAACTCATGAAAGAATAAAGTAACGTTAAAACCAAGCACACCATTGTTTTTCTTGTGAAATTCTCGATAAGTTTGAAAAACTTCCCATTGAAAAAACTAAAGTTGGATACAAAATGGCCAACTTCAAAATGGCCGCCATGGTCAACACCCAGCTTGAAAAGTTTCCCCCCTCCCATATGCTAATGTGCCACAAACAGGAAGTTAATATCACCAACCATTCCCATTTTATTTAGGTGTATCCATATAAATGGCCCACCCTGTACATAGCAGTCTTTATTTCTACTGAACCGCCAAACAGATCATTATTAGTTCATTTATATATCTTTAAAATAAATAATTTCTGTGTATGTCTCCTAAAATGTCCAACTAAAATACAATCTATATAAAGTCCAGTGTTACACATGTTGATACCCTAATAAAATTATATTTTTACACCTACTTAATTTAGTGCAGTTTGTATGAAACCCAATATCAAACATTTTGATATCAAGAATTTTGTTTTATTGTTGGAGGACCCTTAACTTACATTTTTTTAATTTATTATACAAAACATTTTAATTTACAATGAATATTTAATTCCAAAGGCTTTTTGTCTCTTAAAGCTCTCCGTTTGACAAATTTTTCTTTCATAAAATCTTCCCTGCTCCAGTTTAATTGAACTACTTCAATAACATTAAAAGTAGACCCTGCTGGATAATAATTCTGTTTGGGTTGACACACTATGATCTATTTTTTCTTTCCTAATATTATTTTAGTGTTCTGCTATTCATATTTTTGATTTATGGCCAGTCCTACCGATATATTGATAGCCACTCCAGTATTTAGCTCAAACTCACAAAGTCTGTGATTTCAAAACGCTCCTTATTAGATTTTGAAGTGAACACCCTCCGAAACCAACTACCGGTTATTGTATATTTTGTATTATTTGCCTTGTGGTATATGTTCAAGGGATTATCAGGGAGAGATGGACCAATCACAGGTTTTTTTTTAAATTATTATGAACCAGTTCTTTTTTATTATTATATTTCTAGTCAAGTATGAAACAGTTTCATAATTTGTGAAAAAAGGTATTTGTATTGAATTGTCCTGCTGATGGTTTTCTAATGTTTCCTTCTTTTCATTATCTCGCACCATATTAAATAGACTTAGATAGAATTGAGGTTCTGTATAAACTTCTGAAGATCGCTTATCTTGCCTTCTTATATAATCTGTATGTCAACAATATAGCTTTGAAAATGTTATATTCGAATACGTACACTTGTATAGATGAGAATACATTTGTTTATCCTCTCAGACTGCTATGTACATATTATTGTAACTGGAGCGAATGTTGCCACCTTTGCTGAACCTGTCTGTAGGTAATTTACATTATCGTACCAAAGATATTTTTTCTCTAGACCAAATTTTATTAAGTTAAAAATTAATGAAGCCTGTTCCCTGGGAATACCCATATCCAATGTGCATTTTATAGCGTCTAAATAAAAATGGTGTGATATGTAAGTGTATAGTGATGCTAAGTCACATATGCAAAATACCATGTTATCTTTTATTTCAATATCTTTAAAAGGGGTATTCTGGTCCATTAATCACCAGAACAGGGTCCCGTTTTCCCCATTCCCACCAGCGGCAATACCACTTGCCTGGAGAAGTTGAATGGAGCGGCCGCTCCAGTCTATGGTACTGATGAAAATAGAGCACAGCGCGGACCTCGCCATTTGGGTTTAGAAGCTATAAAGTTCACATTGGATCAGGAAATGTATATGCCCAGATAACAGGCGTCATTCATTTTGAACTTAATACAATTTTGTCTGGAAAATAAAAATGATTTTTGGTAATTTTGGAAGTTACCTACAGACAGCCGATACATCGATGGGGGCGAAATTCGCCCCCAGTTATGCTAATGTGTACAAGGCAGTTTGGGAGGATGAACTGGTGCATTCCCAGTGTAATCCCTATCTTTCTAATATAAGAATGTACAAAACATATATTTATAACATATTGGTTATACGGGAAAGGGAGGTAAGCGATTTCCAGAAATGTATGCAGTACATCAATTTTATACAGAAATTAAACAGAAATGTATACAGTACCTCAATTGACATCAATCAACAAATTTAATCTGTCATTCATGTCAGATATTAATGAAACAAATATCTTTTTGGATTTGGAAATTTATATGGAGGGGGCGATTTTAGGCATATGTGATTATTTTAAGCCAACAGATTGCAATAATTATATTGATTTTTCTAGGTGGAATCACAAACCCTGATTAAACAATATCCTGAAGGGACAGTTCAATTGGATAAAAAGAATTGCACCAAAGAGACTGACTTCTTAGAAAAATCTGCAGTGATAGAGAAACATTGATTAATCCAAAATTATAATCAGAATTTAGTCAAAAAGGCATTTAATATTGTGCGAGACAATAAAAAGAAGCAAATATTAGGAAACCGTCTGTGGTGCAGGACAATTCATGACATATATAATTTTACTAACTATGCGACCAATTCTTACATGATTAGAAATACAATAAAAAGAACTGATGAATATTATATATTCAATAACCAGTAATTATATCAATAATTAAAAAAAAACTGTTTCTACAAAAGTTTTCCATCTATGCATAAAATCAAAAACATGTAATTAAGTAAAACATAACAGAAAGTGAAAGTGAAGAAAGCGAAATCTGAGGCGCCCAACGTCTCTCTAACTCTCTCGGCTCTCTCCTCACTATCTTCTTCTTTCCTGTTCAAATACTCACCTTTGACACTGCAATAGCTCGGGATCAAACTTACCCACAGTCTCTATCAGGCAAATTTGCCACAGCTTCTTCAGTCTTTAAATACAAGTCTGGATGGATGCTCACATGGAACCTTCACCTGGTTCGGTCGCATGAACCTCCTCCCCAGGATTCTATATGTCCTACAGGCCATCCCGATTCATATTTCCTGATCCTTTTAGCCACCGTATTCACCAAGTTTACATGGAACAACAAACCGGTAGAATCTCAAAGACGATTCTCTATAGAGCCAAAGAGGCCGGTGGAGTCGGCTTACCTAACATCCACGACTATTTTGTGGCCTTCCACCTTGCTAGACTGGTCTCCCTGGAGTCTCAGTTCTCCCCCTCTCTTTTTCAGGTCATCCCTTGGTTGCTTACCCCCCTATTTCCCCGTTCTATCGTACTTTCTCCCCCATGCTGGTGGTGATTAAACGGTCCATCGCAAAACAGCAGCTATTGCATCGCCCCTTACCAATGCTACCGGTTTTGGGTCACCCCTTATTTAAGCCAGGTCTGAGGGACCCTGTTTTTCAATGCTGGGCCTCCTCCGGTTGCTGTCGAGCCCTTCATTTTCTTGTAGGGCATTCTTGGCCTTCTCTGGAGTCTCTAACTACTACTTTGG